>NW_022170249.1:30818289-31003358 GCF_008802855.1 Photinus pyralis
CCAAGATCGTGACCGTATGCCATTTTGGATTTTTTAAGAGAGGAAAGGTCATTTTGAAGGTGTTTTTTCCAGAGTTCGCGTCCCAACGTTCAATTCTCCACTGCAACCCCACCCAAGACGCAACAGTAAAAGCAAGGGGAGATACGAGGAGAACTTTCGCACTTTTCACACTAAAAATGAAAGTTGAGATGGAATATATATTTTTTAATTACCATGTATATAAAAATTGCAATCAAACGTTACAGTGAATAGGTATTCGTTCAAATTGTGTATTAAATTTAAGATAGAGTTTTCAGTTAGGATTCGAAACTTGCATAAAATTGTTTATTTTATTTAAATTGTAACCTATAACGTTTGCAACATAAGTAAATTAAACAAATATAGCAAACGAGCTCCTGGGTATGGCTATAGCATGTGCAAAACCAAATTTTAAACCTGATGTTAGTTTTGCTTTTATTTAAAGTGTATATGTATGAAATTTCATTTAATTGCTTCCATAAATAAGAAAGTTCGCACTGCACATCCTACACAAAACCAAATTTGGAAAATGGCGCTACACTTGCTTTTATTCCAAGCGGCTATGTATCAAATTTTATTTAAATCCCTCCATAAATAAGAAAGTTGGCACTGCGCATGCGCAAAACCAAATTTTGAAACTGGCGTTAAATTTGCTTTTATTCCAAGTGGCTATGTATCAAATTTTATTTAATTGCCTCCATAAATAAGGAAGTTGGCACTGCGCATGCGCAAAACCAAATTTTGAAACTGGCGTTAAATTTGCTTTTATTCCAAGTGGCGATGTATCAAATTTCATTTAAATACCTTCATAAATAAGAAAGTTTGCAATTCGGTCTGTAAATGGTCGAGATGCGCAAAGGGCACTGTGAATGCTGATCGATTATGCTCAACTTTTGGAATTGTGTTTTATATGGCTAAAGCTATGCGCATATTGAATTTCATGCAATTCGGTTCATAACTAACGGAGATGTCAAAAGGGCCTACTTTATTTTTTGGTCTACATTGCCAATTCACGAACTCCGATCTACAAATTTGATAAAGAATCCACCTGCAAAATTTCATCGTAATCAGTCCATTCGTTTATGAGTTATCGTGCTAACGGACGGACGGACGGAGGGACAGACACCGCAAAATTATAAACTCGCTAGGAGCTCGTTAATAAAGCAGACGATGTGTTACCTGTATGTGACAGTATTTATTGATTTAAAAGTATAATTCAGGTAACGTATCGATTTTGATGAGATATTTCAAATTGGCGCTTTATCAGGCAGCAGTTTTTTCTGCTGCGCCGAACTTCGCCCTTGCTTGGAAGTCCTTTGTTTATTTTTTCTGTTTTCCTCTTCAATAAAGGCAATATTATTATTTTTATTATTATCGCAAAATTTGGAAAGTTGCACACCTGGAAATCAATAAAAAAAAATTGAAAAAAATACGGCCAGAGATTTTGATTCACCGAAGGATTGTACCGTCGGAAAAGTTCTAATCTACAGTCCTGTTCTATAATTTTCCGCATCAGTGTCGCTATAAGGCTAGGTCTCCACTTGCGATTTTTTATCACGCGATTGTTTACTGGCAAAGATAGAAATTATAGTTTCAAATACAAGTAAACCCAATTGGGATTCAACAATCGCAGTGACAAAAAAACAGTAATCTTTTTACTGTGACGCGATTTGCACTACAATAAATCATACGGAGGAGACATGCATCGACTTGCTATTATTTCAGTCGCTATTTTAACGTGTCTCCGACGCGACGGTGAGTTTCAAATTGAATATTGAATTTTGTGTCACTATATCTAATTGATGAAGAATTATTCGCAATAATTAATGAAAACCACTTTTTGACATACAGCAGTATTAAAAAAAAATGGAAGCTTCACTTGCCTAAAATAAGTTTTACTCTCTACGCCACTGTAACAATCAATTTTGTTTGTAATCAAATAATTAATACCACGGCTAGCTCAGTAATGAATAAACTTTTAATTACTTTTACTTAGCGTAATTTTTATTTCCCCTTATAATCTGAAAATCAAAACCTGAAGCTCTGGTTTGGTCACTCTCAAATAAATACTAATGTAAACTTGTACATCTGCTATGCTACATATGCTAGCTAAAATTTGACACACAAAAGAATGGTATCAATAAACTTGAAATCTCATTTTACAATTAATGAGAAATAATCACCAAGATCTTTTGTTTGGGTTCGCTTACTATTAATAAAAAAACATCTGTTCACGGGATAATCTTCCGTGGGTCGACCTCTTCAGGAATGTTAAAAATGACTTTGAGCATAAATTGCTATACAAAATCCCTAAAACGATCTCCTGGTTTTATACAATGCAAAAATTTCATTGATGAATCGAAATCTTCACGAAATTACAATCAATTTGCTCCTTTTGCAGCATTTCGCAAAATTGGATGATGAAATGCCTTGTGCAATACAATTGGACCTTTTGTATCGCCTGGTAAATTCGGCTACTCGAACGTGAATTTTGAAAGATGGTTGAGGATTTGAATCAGGATCAAACTGTACTTCAGGTTTCTCGAAATTTAGTAGTTGAAATTTTGTTTACTCACTCGAATAATTTACCAATGCTTCGCAGTATGAATGTGACAATTCTCCCCTTGTATCGAAATGTAGGGTTTTAGCAACTAGCACAAGCGTTAATTAATCGTCTTTAAATTTTTTACCGGTTGCCGTTTAATTCAGAATCTTATTACGGCCCCGTATAAAAGAGAGGGGCGCACAAATTTGGCTGATGAACTTGTTTTTTTATAGTAACTAACCACTCCAAGAATAAACGCAATGAAACGTTCTGCACTTTTGACCACAATGCTTTCGTGGTAACATTGCGATCACGCTGACTAAGGGACTAAAACGAACGCGTATTATGAATGAAACACATTCGTAATATATTTCACGGTTAAAAATAGACCAGCCAATCTCTCAATTTCTCCACACAACGAAGTTGCCCTTTTTTATAAATGAACTTTATATTATTATATTAGTATTATTCGTAATTGCAACTCGCAAAAAATTTAAAAGAACACACGACAATAATTTCGTTAAATTAGCGGCGCAGAGAGCTGAGGAATTTGTGCTTTGCGGCGTAGTGTAAATGTTTCGGAAGTTATGAGTAGTTCCACAGGCCACCAGAAAATAGATTTCAAGTGAATGCTTGCTTGCAGTCTTGACCGATGAACTGATTTTACGTTATTTTCCAAAAGCATATGGCTAACTATTGGTGTAGTGGAATTTAAGAATGGCGAAGTTCAACGAAGACAAAAGCACAAGAAATTTTATTTACCTACATAAAATGATAACGAGCATAAGCTGCTATGCTAGTAATAAAGTGGTTTTCTGAGAACCTTTTCAAAATTATTCCAAAAAATAAAATTATATAACAAATTCCATAAAGTTTCAAGGAAACAAGCAACAAGGATGGTGTGTACGAAAAATGCACTTAGTATTGGTAACGTGGACTGGAGCAGTAAGTCTTACATCATTTACCAATCACCGTTACCACCCCTCCGTCCTATGTCCATCCCTCATGGTTTGAAGTAACTATTATACGCGGGACACTAGAAAAGAAATCTCAACATGAAACAAAAGACATGCGATTGTTTTAATTATATTATTTTCAATGTAGTCTCTTAGGCCCTTAAGTCTTTGTCTTTTAACGAACTAATATCGTTGGAAAAAGAAGATTCTTCGTTGTCTGCTGCAAAAGTCGTCCAAAGCAGCTTGTAAGCAATCCAGCAGATGGTTGGGTGCGTGCTTTTTTTTTGAAGAAGTACAACATTTGAGGATCAAGTCTCATACTTTTTTAATCAAAATTTATCTAATTTATTAACTTTATTTCCTATATTCCCCTCATATGTTACATTATTAATATATGGTGATCTGATTTTATGGAAGTAGTCTGAACTCAAAAGTCAGGCAGTCTAGAAAATGCCTTTAATTAAAAATGTCTTCTTGTGCAAAAATTGTATGGACAAACCAACGGCCTATTTTCATTAGTTACAAAAAGCATATGCGTTCAAACAGTAGGTATTTTAGATTTCGTGACTTGGGTAGAAATTAATCAACTGTTTTTAGTAAATTTTTCTTATTTCTGTCAAAACCGAATGGCAGGCATAGAGGTTCACTCAGTCGATATAATTAAATTCGATATCAATTCATCAAATTTTACGATTCGGAACACGGCGAACCATTTACCGGAGCCATTACACAAATATTATTCTACTTTTTAAAGTAAATCTCACGTATATTAAATCAATTCGAACAATGGGCTAATATGCCCCAGTTTCGGGGGGAACTTCGTCGGAAATTAAAGTGTTTCATCACATCGAAACGGGTACGGCGATAATGAATAAGCGAAGTGAATACTAAATTTTTAATGATATCACCCTATTCGCTTTGCAAAACTTACGCACGTACGCAGACAATACGTAGAACCGTCCATTCACTTTTAATAAGGTTTTTGCGTTAAAGAATGTAAGGGAGAATGCAAATGCGAGTAGCATTTTTCTAGAATCTGCATGTCAACTGCGCTTGAATTTTAGCGTCTATAGTACATTTTGTATTGACTGTTAATATAATTTGTACACAGGGTGTTCATTTGAAAACTCTCCACCCCGGATTTATTGAAAACCACTGATTAAAGGCCCGGTTGTACAATGTTAGTTTAAACTTCAGATTGGTTTAACTGACAGATTTTAGAAACACGATTGGTCAACTTTCGAAATATTAGCCAATCATATTCTTTAACCCACAATTTGACTATAAACTGAAGTTTAAACTGACAGTATACAACTGGGCCTAAAGAAAAAAACGCTGAGACACGTCAAAAGACTTGTCAATGTTAATTCACGAGTGAATTAACTTTCACGAAATGGTTAGTTTCCCTTTATCGTCGTGTATAATACAAAACTTTATTTTATAGCAGAAGCCATATAAATCATTGTAAAGCTTCTGACAATTCTGAATTTAATTTAGAGACGTCAAAAATAGTAAGCATTGTGATCGTTTCTATAAAAACAAAATTGTCATATGTTCTGAACGTCATTTTATAACGTGCATTTGAAATAAGAATCACAGATGTCACTAGAATGCACAATCATTTGTTTCACTTTATCTACCCTTACGGTTAAAGTGATCACTTTATCTATCCTTACGGTTAAAGAATGGCTTAGCCTACTCATTCAAACCTATTAAAATGTCATTTTAATATATGCTATAAAATAAAAAATTAAATTTAATATTCTACGTATGAGGCATCTATTTAAATAATGATTCGTCAACTCTCTTTTACATTAATGTCCATGTTGTTAATTTTTTCCTGAGAATACACAGTACACACGTACAATTTCATCATCAGACATCAGATTAATGACAGTTGACATTTTATGTAGAATTTGACAATTCAAGTGCAATTCTATTGATCCGCATAGGACGCAAAAATGTTTATAGTAAATTGATACAATAATTGGGGTAATGGTTTAAGAAATGTACGAGGCATCATTTTTATAGTCAAGGACTAGACATGAAAACAAAGGACTAGGTCAACAACAAAATTTTATTTTTCAATATAGTTCCCCCTGCTTTTGAATAGAGGTATAACACCGTTTCAATTTCTTTAATCCAGTATAAAAATATCCATTTGGTTTTTCCGCAAAATGGCCCTCAACAGCTGATATTAAAGTTTGTCATTGTTCCTAAATTTTGTTGTTTGTTCAATTTCTTCGAAGCCACAATCAGCTACAGTAGCGTCTGAAAGTCCGGACTTGTGTACTAGTGCATTGACGTGGAGCAACAAGACACCTTGCGGCAGCTTTCCGCGTCTCTTCACTTCAACAGCATCTCTAAGGCGATGCATCAGATTTGCATAATAGTCTCCCGTTACCGTACTACTCTGGTTCATATCAGCAAAACTCGAGAGTAATATTATTTTTCCTGTAGAAGGAGTGACTTTAAACTTCTTGGGATGGCGTGGGAGCACTTATATTAGACCATTTTTTCAAATCTCGCCAAATAGACGAGACATTAAGGTGGCCCTATTATCGCGAACCCGTTGTATACCGCTTCATAGCGAACGTGAAATAAAAGCGATAACAATCTGTGCATTTTCTAAACTAACTAAACCTAGCTACTTAAATCTATTCCGTCAGGAGAAATTGGAGAAAGCGAATGTCAAATAATTTTATAAATATGAATACCACTTTTTTTTAAGGGAGTCGTAGTGAAATAGTAAACATAACTCTCTGGAAATCGACCCTGTATAAGTCGCGCGATCAATGTGATAAATACTATTGCAGGCTATAGTTTAAAGGTGCACAGACGCACAGGTGACGCTCACATTTCCGTCAGGTTCGGTACAATCTTTTTAATGTGGTACCACATGTTGTCAAATACCGCAGAAGGAGACAATTTTGGGAAACATCCAGCAATCTAGTAACTTTTTACTACTAATTAACACACTACTGTAAATACAGGCACAAGAATAACTTACCTCCAGCAAGTCCAAATAACAGTAACACACGTGACAGATTATTATAATCACAATCGTTTCCTTAATTAAGAACCAAATAGCCATATAATCTGTAAACAATTAATTGGTTTCAGTAAATAAGTCCTTGCAAATACAGTGCCTTTATAATGAAAGGAACAAATTCTGTTACAATACCCTCTAAAGTATAAACCATGTGTCCAAGATAAAAATTAACAGGATGGGTATCTCAAAAACCCTACACGTTACAAATCCGGTTTAATAACACAAAAAGGTTCCCCTTTTAAGGGATTAACAATAAACCATTTAGACAATTATGCTTACTATCCAAGATATTTGCTAAGATATGAAATCTTATCAGTTTTCTGAATAATGAATTACGAATTTCTCAATTTTTTGTGTGTGTATCAACTTTATGCATATTTTACATTGTCGTACAGCAAAATGTCAAAAAATGGCTTAAAAAACGTAGGCAACACTTTAAAAAATAAAAGTTGCTACGCTTTCCGGCCAAACCGGAAGTGATGCTAATAGAGATTTGCGTATTTGCTTTTCCATATGTCTACTTTTAAAAGACAAAATCTCTTTTAAAGGGCGTCTAATTTTGTGCAACCCAAATATCTTAGGCGCATGCTATTCTGGATTTTGCATTAATGCATTCCAAACGCTTAATGCAAATTGTGTCATTAATTTTGTGCTCTTTATAAAGGTTCAATGATTCGGCAAAAGTTTAACGCATCTTACTAAAAAATGCACATCTTTCAGTCAATAGCCTCTGTGACGGTACAGTGTCTGGAAATTTTAAATTTAAACCGTGCCCGGTTTGTAAAAAAGAAGTCGCTGCAGCTACGCCACTGTCTCTTATTTAATTAGCACGAAGTGTGGTAGTGTTTAAGAATGCAAGAAATTATGTAACTATATCATTAAATAAGTAGAGCGTAGGTAATCGCTTTTGTTTATTTGCTTTTGATTTAATAGATGCTTGTTTAAATTTGAATTGGCAGGGCCTCTGTTTAAATTAAAGTTATATTAAAAAAACTGTGTTCCTTAACACATCAAATATGTACACAACAAATTTCGTGGAATTTTCTCCATTTTCATTGTCCGGACAAGAATTGCAGTGGAACTTTTTTTTTCGAATTTTCAAAAACTAATTCCAGATTCGTCATTTTCATGTTCAAAAACCCCCAGATACCAAATTTCGTCGAAATCAGAATTTCTTTTCGCACCCCCAAGTAGGGGTGCGCCCTTTCGTGGTAGGAATTTTGGAAAAAAATTCAAAATCGGATAGGGCATACCCGAAAACCAATTTTAAAGACGTGTCACCCATCTTTGTAACTCTTATGGTTGCTGAGAAAAAAATGAAAGAAGAAATCCAAATTTCACCACTTCTTTGGGGGTGGCTCCTAAACGAAACACGTTGGACCCTCGGTTTATTTGGAAAAAGTGCTTGTCTTGATCCCCTCTATCACCCAATTTTTTTTACAGGCGGTCATGTAACACCCTGTATAATGAGACAGGTCATGGCCTAGCCAAAGGCGGGCGCCTGAGGTCAAAATACGACAATAAACCCTGAGCACACCCCTATACAGCCTGATTCAAATTCGAGGGCCACCATGAGAATCTCGGGACCTGTAAGAGATAGGTAGGTAGTTTAAATTTGGCAAATTTGCGTATTTTGATGCTTAACGTAAACTTTATGAAGCGGCGTAACGTGCTTGTAATACTATCACGGGCGATGTGCGAGAATTTTCAATTCGAATTAACAAAACCCCTGCGTACTGTTAAGTAAGTACCGTATCGACAGTATCCGCGACTTTTCCTGAATCTATCGATTGCAGTCGAGTACGGTATAATCAACACTAGGCGCGACACCACTGTCTCTTTTCTGCTTCACAAATGTGGTAACTACATACTACAAAACATAAGCATTTCCAATGCTAACAAAGTTGATGATGGTTGGCTGGAGACCAAACGTCAAACTTAAAATTTAAACGTAGCATCTTGTAGAGGGAAAAAAGTGACCATAATAATGTGTCATTTATTTCGATATATCTTTTTAAATAATTTCAGTAACTAATAAAAACGATTTTGCAAAATTTCGTTTTATTCCGGGTATTCTCCGAATGTAGTCGGAATTTTTTTTAGGTTCAAAACTGCATTTTCTTAAGCATAAAGACACGAAACTTTGCCAAATTTAAACTACCTACCTATCTCTTACATTTTCCGAGATTCCCATGCCCGCCCTCGAATTTGAATCAACCTGTATATTATTACAAGATAAGGTTAGGACCTGGTCAAAATGACAGGCGTCTGAACTCCCCATATTCTTCGTACCGTAAGCTCTTGGTCTTATTATAATGTTTAATTGTTAAATGCAAATTGGAAAAGAAGCGAGAAAGTGAGTGAGTATATACCCTGGAATGGACGGTTTTCAATAGTTCTTTTTTCCTTCCTTGTAATCAATGAAGTCCCTAGAGCTATTCCGTGTAATTGAAACAGGGCAAATCTGATTTAAATTTGATTGTTTTTGTAATTAACGTATTTAATTAAATTTTACTCTCTCCAGTTTCTTGGGCCGATCCTTAAAACGACACACACACACACACACACACCCTCCCTCACCCTCACACGTCTTCGAGCAACCCATTTCATAACACAAAGTAGGTCCTATCACTAGACAAGTTGCCATTTCAGTTAGTTTATGCCGGGAGTCTTGATTTTTGGTTTTGAGTTGCGCAGTCGCTTGTGGACTGGACTAGATTATTACACCTTGCGACAGTAAAGAGTAGTATGCTTTTAGGTTACAAAATAACAAAGTAAAATAATTTATTTTTTAGTTTACAAGAGGTTTTCAAAGTGACCACCTCCTAATTCTAAACAATAAGGAAGTCTATGACGGGTTTCGTCATAGATGTTCTTGAATGGCATTTCAAATAAAAACTGGATTCATTTCCGGACACGCAGTACGAATTCTTTGTTCCAATTCATCCACGTTACGTACTGTGTTTAAACTTTACTTTTTAGTTTTTAGGCAACCCCAGAGAAAAAAAGTGTGTGCCACAGGGAGGCCACAGTATACTACCGAATCACGAATTGCTGCGGAAGAATGAGCCGGTTCACCAATTGTAACCCAGCATTCTCAATGTTTAAATTTTGTATGGAGGATACAATTTGTGTTTACAGGAGATACAAAAACAGAGCCGAATTCAAATTTCCTTCATTCACCAAACCGATCCACACGTTAACTCGTGCATTGTACTAGATGTATTGGGAAGGTTTTGCAAGTCTGCTGTGCCCAATATCTAGAAAAAGGGAAAAAGGATAGACATCACGACAAATGACTAATGGGACTAACTAGCCTGTAGTTTTGAGAATCCACAGCCCCATTTAAAGAAACAGAGATTTCGTCTGTAAAAACAATATTGTGTGAACTGTCATCATTTCGTTAAGTAAATTATATAACGTTTCACAGAAGTCTATTCTTTGTTCTTTATCTGTTTGCAATAACTCCTGCTGTTTTGCAAGCTTGTAACATTTGTATTTATATTCCTTAAGTGTTCTTCGGACGGAGGATGGAGAGACACTAAAATCGGTCACTATTTCCCATAAGTTTCTTATGGGATTCTCTTCCACAAAATTAAAATGTTCAGTTTCATATCTTCCGTTAAAACCCAAGGATGTTTACAACACACACACACAATACACGTAAATCGTTATGTCTAATTCTTAATAAATATCACTGCATACAGAATTACCGTATTTAGTTATTAGATTCGACATCAAATTTCAATGAGTTTAAAAATGATGTGGTTACAACATTAACTTGATAGATTACAGAAACTTTTAAAGGATAATTTAAGAGCCTAAACCCTGTAGAAGGCTATGTAAAATAAAATTGGTACACCATTTCATTAATATATTGAAAACGTTGTGATAATTTGTGTTTGAATTTGCAAACAAACTTAAAAAGAATCAAGTGTTGAAGTCAAATTTCAGGGAACAGTAAAATAGGAGAAATCTGTAAATAATCCTAATAAAGTTTCATATAGACCTACTCGTCGGTCAAATAAAAATTGTCTAGAGAATTTGTGGTTTTTACATAGAACTTCAAAATTTTGTTTTTCAATAAAAGAAAAACAGTTCAGCCCTTTTCCAATGCAACCATTGCAACATGCTAGAAATATTAATTTTTATGTATCATTTCTTCTTGGTTATTCCATTCACTTCTCAACATTTTGAAACATTTGGAAGTGGCTTATTTTTTGTTGTTGATTTGTTCATAATTTTAAAGCTATATGTTCACCCCATGCTACGTGTACTTATATTGGAGGTGCAATGAAATTTATAGGTAAATTAAAAATGCCTTTTATCTCACTCTCTTATACTAATTGAAACTCATTTAGTAACGCGATTTAAATTGCATTGCTACATGACGCTTATGTAGTAGCATCGAGGTGGAGGTAAAATGCCATTGTAGATTTGAAAATTGGCGTTTAGGTGCATAACTCGTTTTAATTCCTAATTTACAGCTGGATAGGAAACAATATATAAAATCACAGTGGCATTTTTTAATTTAAAAATACCAAGTAGACAAAGCTTTGTATATGTAAATCAATTTTATTCTCTATGCCGGCCGCGCGCATGAGACCTAAATAAAACAAATACCATCCGCGTATGAAATGGGGATGCATTTATGAGTCGATTAGTGAAACTTGGTTAGAAATTGCTATTAATTTTGCAGTTGATTTGCCATATCCATTTTGGTCATATGTTTAATATTAAAATTAAAAATCACTTCTGCGGCAAACAATAACATTTCATACAGAAGCAATCAGAAAGACATGAAAAAGCACCCTTTTGATTCGCACAAATTACAATCTGGAATTCATTTTGTTTTAAATTTTTATTCTCATTCACATTATCGTCTCTCGTCAAGTCAGCCGCTATAAGAGCGGAACTGGGTGCTCTTTTCGTAATTATTTTCCCGCTTCCGTCATTGGTGACATCCTCCGGCTGGCCATCTTTTTAATTTGGATCCTTTCTTATGCAATGCTGCTCGCATCCACTTCCACAATTGTCTCCCTTTTGTCATGCACATCATATTCATGTTATATTTTCATTGTTCTGATTAATTGTCTTTTTTGTCTATTTTTCGCAGCTTTGTTTGGGCGTTAATCATTTTTAAAGCCTCATACTCCTTGTACCTGTTCGTCAAATAAATGCACTTTGTTTATTGCGAATTTCGGCATAAAAAATTTTGTTTTTCGCAAGGAAAACAAGCCGATGTTATTTTAAAATGGTCGACACAGATAAACAAGTAATGTCAACTTAGGAGATGTAAAGAACAAGTGTTACTTCTTCTATTTACTTATTGGAAAACGGATTCCTCCACGAACGCGTTTAAAGAAACGGTTTTATTAATATTGCCTTGGGGCATGTCGCGAGATTAAAGATTCGCTCGCTGGCAAGGCAACCCCAAACGCAATGTGATATTTGCATATGTGTCGTTTTCATTTTCTCAAAACAATGGGGGCGCTTTTAGTAAAAGGATTGTTGAGTTTTGTGGTTTTCAAACATAAATAATCAAGGGAAATGGGGTGTGCGACGTGGACAAAAATTATGAAGAACTTTCATTTCAAATTATCGTAGCAAAACGACTCAATGATTGTAGAATTTCAGCAAGTCAGAAAGCAGCATGGACACCTAGTGCTCTAGTTAAATGACTAAATAAACTTTAACGAGTTGTTCGGATTCAATGTGTTTGCATAATTATTTTGTTACGTTACTTGACCACGTTTTGGTACATCACTACCGAGTTGAACTGGTCAAGTTTGCCTTCAAAGCAATTATCAGGATCTAAACCAACCTAAGAATAATACTGGTCAGATTAATTGGAGTGTGTTAAATGCATTTTAATTAATTCCTTATTGATGTAGGTACTTTCATTTTATGTGCAGTTTGTAGCCGTGCGTTTTTAATAATCGGAAATTTCAACCTCCCCCTATGAAAAAATTACCACTAGCAGATTTGGTTCAAATTCTAATTTTCCCTTTAGAATTTAGATATAATAACCATACTATGAACCATGCATACTTAGGCAAAGAGTAATATTCTTTGACTTGGGTATGATTCATTCTTAAAATTGAGTGGTCATATCTAAGTAGGTTATCTCTCTTTAATACCCGCAAGTTGAAAGTGATGATAGAGAAATAATGCCATTAATTAATGTCTGCTGACCCTTTCTGCTAGTGTTACTTATTCCAGCCTTCTATCTAGTTTGGATCCTCGTATCATCTTCTTTCTTTTCTGTCGAGAAGCGTATCAGGTTACACTTCATTAAAAGCGAAAGCTGAAGCGTAAGTTAGAACGCACGGAATTTTAATTGCCATCATCCATATTTTATTAATCTCTGACACTTGGATTCATTAAATTGGGATGGAATGGAATAATTCGTGAACGGATTACCTTTAACACCGTAGAGAGGCTATAATTTGCATTTTTCCTTTCTTATCGTAAGTTTAGGCATTTACTTGAAGCGTACCTTTTCTTTAGGTTCGGCTGTCTTCTATTATATGACTATTTTCCAACGATAATTGTTGCTTCATCTACAATTAGCCCTCTTATTTACGAGGTATGTACATTTTATGACATCAACGAAGAGGGTTACCTTTGATTTCCTTTAGGGTTCAAGTTCCGACTCTACTTTCTAGTTCTTAATGTACGTTCAAACTCAAATTTAATTCAACTGTAAGGAGTAGCTGAGCTTCGGAGACGCTATACCTACAATTCTGTTGACGTACGAGTATGCAACACCGTGTTAAATTCACCGTTGCCTGCGAGTGCCAACACCTTTGACGTATATTCCACCTACTGGTAACGAGTGGCCATTTTCTGGAATGTCACCGGGCCATAAACGAGATTTGATATCGGGATTCGATCCTCAACAAATAGACAACTTCCATAACTCTTTAGCGTATTAGTTAGTTAATAACTTTTTTTTTCCTTTCTGGGTTATATGCTCTCACATTCAAGTAATTTGTTAACATTAGCAGCTATTTAATATCTTTGTCAACTCGGTTAAGTTATGATCGAGTTTGAAACCTGAATGTTGTCTCCTTCTGGAGAGGTTGTTCGATTAAGTACCGTACTTCTTATAGAGGCAAATTACGAGTAGAGTGAGGCCCTTCAGGCATTAGTCAATTAATTATATACCTAACTCTGCGACTTGGGAGGTTTTCTGTTGATTATTTGCAGGTTTTGGATACGAGAACTGCTTGGCGTCGACGTATAATTGATGCAAGGTAAGAGTTGCCTTATATGTTTTTCTTGTACTTGGCCTTATATGTGCAAATTTTTGTCCGGAATTTATTTGTGAAAAGTTGTTTTAAGATTAAATAACCAATTTAATCAATTTATTCTCGATGAAGGAATTTCATGATGTACAGGGTGAGTCAACGATTGCGCGGAGTAACTTAATGGCTTGAAGATAAGATTTTTCGATAGAGTACTGCTGTATTATGATATGGTTGAATATTCCCCACATTTTAAAAATATTTGGAATTATACAGGGTGCGCCCACAAAGTAGGGCGCCAAAATGGTACATTTTTTTTTAA
This sequence comes from Photinus pyralis, assembly GCF_008802855.1. Classification (NCBI taxonomy): domain Eukaryota; kingdom Metazoa; phylum Arthropoda; class Insecta; order Coleoptera; family Lampyridae; genus Photinus; species Photinus pyralis. Next base: position 30,832,433 of record NW_022170249.1, read on the forward strand.
TAGAACCCCCTGTATTTGAATGGATTTTTGAATTCTACCTGTAATTGTACGTGTTTTTTATTATATGGTTAATATCCGAAAAACTAGTACCTGGTTTTAAAGATAATTCGATTTGTAAGAAAAATTTGCAAGCGTCAGTATATTGTCAAAATTATTACTTAAATTTTGATTCCAGGTTTTATATCTTTTATCTTGGGTTAAGTAAAAGTCAAATAATTGGTAGGTCCAAAGTTGCAAAACTTCATATTAAAAAACCTCACTTTTTTAAATGGAACACCCTGTATATTTTTCTGTCATCTTTTAGCTCCTCCAAAAACCTGCAAGTTTTGATACGAGTAATAATGTCCTATACCTATCTCTGATAGTTTCGAAATATCCTGGTTTTTGTATTCTAATCTTAAATAGTTATGTCATTTACATAATAGTGAGGTGGCCATGCAAAATAAAGCAATTTTTATCTATCTCGTCCAATACGAAAATCATATCGATTAATTTATTTTTCAAACAATTTATTTTAAGTCCAAAAACTGGAGAATTAGTAAAACCATTTGACTACAAAGCAAATTTAATTGAACTCCTAATGTCATCCAGTCAGTGATATTAGTTTCATTTTTTTTATATTCACCTCGTTATTATGTAAATTAGAACTTATTTCAGATTAAAATATAAAAACTAGAAAAACCAAGATATTTGTAAGTTTTTACTACCAAATTTATTCTCCAGTTTTTAGACTTAAATGAATTATTCGAAAAATTATTCGAAAGTTGATTGTTTTTGGAAGAGTTAAAAGATGACAGAAAAATATACAGGGTATTCCATTAAAAAAAAGCGAAATTTTTTAATATGAAGTTTTGTAACTTTGGATCTACAAAAAAAACACCCTGTAAGCTATTTTTTATGTTTCATAGTAGATGTATTTATTTGACTTTTGCTTAACATCCTGGAAACCTGGAATCAAAATTTAAGTAATAATTTTGACAATATACTGACGCTTGCAAATTTTTACAAATCGAATTATCTTTAAAACTTCTAGTTTTTCGGATATTAGCCATATAATAAAAAAGACATACAATTACACGTAGAATTTAAAAATGCATTCAAATACAGGGGGTTCTATTTAAAAAATGTACCATTTTGATACCCTACTTTGTGGGCGCACCCTGTATAATTCCAAATATTTTTAAAATGTGAGGAATATTCTATCATATATCATAATACATCGAAAAATCTTATCTTCAAGGCATTAAGTTACTCCGCGCAATCGTTGACTCACCCTGTATATAAAAGGTGTGACTAATATTTTGGCGTTGTGTATTATAATATGTTTTTGGTATCTCGAACGCCCTAACCAACTAACTACAATATATTTTTTTAGAGAATGTTCTGTCCCGCGCCTATATGACTTCGCGCCTTTATGTCCCACGACCATTTGCCTCGTGCCCTTTGGTCTTCGCGCTCTTATGTCCACGCGTCCTAGTGTCTCGCACCCTTTTGGCGGCGCCCTTTACGACTAATCACTTTCTTGTCTAAGAAACAGCGTTGTTAAATCATCCGTTTTCTTCCGCCATTTTGTTTGTTATCAGTTTGAAGATTATGAGTGAATTTTTCAAATTATTTGAAGTAATATTTTCCTGTATTTTTTTACAGATTGTTCGGCAACTGGTATGGCATTGACTAGAACATTGTTTGGCATTTTTAATGGTTAGAAAAATAATAGATCAAAAGTTTTCATTATTCATGTTCATGTACATTAATGGCCCAGATAATGAAAAAATAACTGCAGTCGCGCAATGAGATATTCCAGAGCTATTTCAGGAACAGAGGAAGAGAGGAAAGACGTTATTGGTTATTGGCTCATTTTAATTTTTTTTCACGTATGTTACTTGGTTCGTAACCAAGTAAATTTTGAAATTCTTGTTGGATTGGGCAAACCAAATGGTAATTTGTAAAATAATTTATTTTAACAAGTGATTGTTATAATAATAAAAAACTACCTACTAAAAAACTAACTACCAACTTTGCTGACGGAAAAGAAAACACTTGAAAATTTCATACAAATGTACAATTTCAATCATCTGTGGACGAATGTCTTATCTACTGTTGTACCTAAGTTTCATTAACCTATTATGATAGATTTGGAAAACCGTTCACGTTAGACGTATGGTATACTAAAAGTATTCAAAATGTGTAGTAGAAATTTCCACAATAAACTACTTCCCCCTTAAGACGTGTTTTGTACAAAAATTTAATGCAAAAAAGTCTAAAGAAAGAATTTGCTTCTTTAATCATGAAGGTACTACGCCGTAAAACCTTCAACAAAAATGCACCTCTAAAATTATGAATGAAAAACTATGTTCATTTTCAACGAGAAAAAAGATCCAAAAATTCACTAAGTAAGCTTTACTACTCGTATATTAATATTACGTTATGTTATTAAGAAGCGCGGCTAGTTTCACACAGCCATTAAAGGGCACATTCCGTAATATAATTAAATTATTCTGGAGCGAATTCAACCGTCTGAATTTCAAGAAAAGTTTTTGTCAATACAACCCCCATTTTCGTGGTGAACTAAAATCTCAACGCTCTTTGTTATCATGAAAAACGATTGCGTTTCATCCTGACACTAACTGGGAATATTTTTAAACATTAAAGCTACAATGTGTGCGATCGATCATGGGTTAGTTAAGTAATTCTTAAATTCCACTGGGAGCAATCATTTACTCTCTTTTCTATTGCAAGCGTTCTTTCTACATTACTTAAACTCCCCCTGGGTTTTTTTCCCAAAAAGTATGAAAGTTCGTTTAAAATAAATTGATCATTTAAAACACGCCATGGAAAATAAGTTTCTTGTCATATAAAATAAACTGATAGGTTTTATTATAGAAAGTATATGAAAACTGTCCCATCGTTCACCGGTGAAAAGTGTCGACGTGCGTCGTGTTAAAGTTTCACCCATATTGTAACGAGTGTTGTTTTATCAATTAAGCTAACAAAAGCAAGCTTTAAAATATACCTTTATTAGCATTATGCATTCATGAGTACATTTCAAATTCTCTTGATGTAAAGAACCCCTTTCCTCGACAACCCTTCTTAAAGCATTTACAAGATTATGTGGTGTGTAACATAATCGAAGATTAGGTTTTGTATTTTGCAAGATGAATTAAGATGTTTGTAAGCGGCTCTAAGGAAGTTAACGGAGTTGGGGAGAAAGTCGAATTGTTAGTAGCGGATTTGAAATTCTATTTTTACTGACGGTAGCTACTTCTTAGAGGTGGATTGCGAATTTATTCGAGTGTAATATAATTTTTTTGGCTTACCACTTTAACTCGATTTATAAAACTCCATTGTCCAGAAAAAAGTTAGTCCTTCACGAAAAACATTTCCATATTATAAAAAACACGTTGCACAAACGACACTGTCACGTATATTAATTTGACAAAAAACTGTCACTGTGACACTTCAAATGAATGGTACATTCGGTCTAAAATTACTTGGATAACCATCAAAACTTAAACGTTCGTTTACACTATGCATTTATAATTGCGAAATCTGCTTTATGCTGTCAGACATAATGACTAGTGCATAGGTAGTAAGTATAAGGTTTTTGTACATGTCGCTGTATATTACTAACGATTTGAAACATTGAAATGTTTTTACGCTAAGTTAAGACCTTGAATAACGGAAAAAACAATCCTTTACACGTTCATCTCCACATTCCCTTATAGGTACGTACATTAGGAAAGCAAAGTCTAAATTTTATACGTTTTGTGATGGATATCATTATCATTATTATCATTTTTTCAATTCATAGGCATTTATTCAAAAGGGTGTAAACATTTTGATATTATTATGTACATTTAAATTCTAGTTTGTTTGAGGTTCATTGTATTTTTCATTTTTATCCGGTTTAAATTCTTTGGCGAATTTTTATTGTTTCATCCTTATAAGGCGAATTGAATTTGCATTTACCCTTTTCGTTTCCTTATTCCTTATTCATTGCGAGCACATTGGTTCAAAATCAAATGTAGTTATATTCATCGCTAATAAATTCAATGTCGGCAAGTATTATATTCTGGCGATTAACTGGATGTTGTGTAATTTTCAAATTTCTCTCATTTTGGAGGATTTAATTGAATTTTGGTAAATTTGTCAGTAGCCGCCATTTTCTTTAACCAGTGCTTTTCAGAACTTTTCTATTCGTTTTAGATGGAGTTTGAATCAATTTAATTGTAAATCGGTTCCATACTATTATTTACTATTTTTGTGTGTGAATTGGACATGTCATTTTCTTTACAGTCAACTGAACTTTGATCTGTTCTGCATATATATTTATTTGCGGAATGCAAGAACTTTTTATCTGAGATATCACAGACAGCAAACAGCGCTTGGGACAGAGATAAAGAAATTGGTTCATAGGTCAATTATGTCAACTTATCTATTTATGAATCAATGAAGTTTGTAATTAGTGGGTAATTCCTCTTCAAGGGATTATACCATTGTTAATTTTCTTTAAACGCTGAAAGTAATTTATTAGTAATTAATTTCCAAACTCTATAGATAGATGGCCGATTGGATTTTAAACGTGTTGCGAGTTTGGGTATGCTTACTCCGTCAGTGATCGCGGTGTCTTGTTAACGTATTCGATCGCGGATCTGGATACAAGTATTTGTTTTGGCTCTTAAAGTATGCCTCATTTTTAATTATCAAGCAAATTTGTTCGGTTTTCTTTTTTTTATTTTGGATTGAATTGCTGCAAACGGTGTCGGAACGGAGCTATCTTCTTGTGTCCGCAATTTTTTCATTACTGGTCTAAGGAAATTCCCATCTCTGTCACAGATGAAAAATTCTTACCTCAACCCAGGTTCGAACACTTGACCTCCCACTTTATAGCCCAACGCTCTACCATTGAACTACAAAGTCGGTCATCCTGATGAAAGCGTGAAATGTGCATGGAAGGCGTGGAAAAAGGAAGCACAATCAGGTGTGATGGGGTATCAAGGCAACATGAAGCAGGTGTGACAAAGATGCGAAGAAAGGGTAAGGGGAGCATGAAAAAGGCGTCAAGAAGCAGGCTTGACGGAAATATGAAGCAACTATAAAGAAAGTGTGAAGGAGGTTTGAAGCCAACCTGAGGAAGGCGTGAAAGGTTTGGGACGAAGGCATGTGAAGTAACAGTAGAAAACGTAGGTATAAATGGAGCGTTAACGAAGTGTGTAAAATCAAGGAAGCAGGCGTACAGGAGGAATGAGTCAGACGTGAATGTAGACAGGCACGAACCAGACGTCAAAGAATGGTGGAAAAGGGCCAGCAGGCAGAAGGGACTTAGGGAAGGGTGTAGAAATAAACCCTGAAATAAATGTGATTGCAGATTGTATTAAGGGGGGTCATGGAGAAAGTGAAACAGAGGTGTATTATCAGGTGTGCCTTAAGGAAGTGCAGCCAAATAATGCTAAAGGCAGAAACAGGCAGAAAGCGTGGAGGAGGCAATAGGCGGGCGTACTGTGAGCAGGACAAAAGAGAGGATGAAGCCGCACAGGAAGTTGTAAGAAGCACTTATGCAGGCTTGAAAGTGGAAGTAAAAATGAATCATGCCTGAATGAAGGGCGAAGGGGGTTATTGAATAGGCATGAACGATGAAGGAGTTAGCTGAGAAAAGGACGCAAGGAATGCAAGTAAACCCGAGAAGAACCCGTGATGGAGGTTGGATGTGGTGGTTAGCGGAACGGTACGGAAATTTAGAGCGCCACCAGGAGATTTCGACCCTTGCTCCTGGTTAAGAACGTTGGTTTCGGAACGGGTACCCAGACGGAGAAACGGAAAACTCCAGGGATTTTGTTTATTATTTTTATTTTATTTTACCTTTATTTTTGAGTGGACGGGGTTTCAGCCAAGGCTGCTCTACCAACCCAACCCACTACACATTTACAAATATCTATGCCCAAAAATACATCGAATGAATGTCTTGAACATTGAGATAATGCTCTTAGTCATTTTCCCAACGATCTTGGTGCATGAATAACGATTTTTTGATCAATATACATGTGGCCTAAGAAAAGAATTTAACATCTTGAATAACACACGATCAAGATAATGCACGTGAAAGTTTTTACCACCCCAAATTCATGTGTAAAGGATAATTTTGGATACATTTTGTTTTAAAACTTTTGACCTAGACCACAGAGTTATTTTGAATTGTTAACGCATCTAAGAGTCTTTGGGCATAATCTAGCAAAAGTCTGAACTCGATATAAAACCTAGGGAATGAAATATATATAAATACATATGTTGATTTTTATTATATTGAGCCCACAGTTTTTCCTGTTCCCGATGCGAAGTCCTATAACTTTGTTCGTGTTGACCCAGCTTAATGTAAATCAATAGCGTGTGTAAAATTTCAACACGATCGGCCACTTTTAAAAAGTTATAGGGCACACGGACAACAATACAAAACTATCAAGAATCTGAGGATCCTTAATAATTTACAATTAGAAACACAGTTATGTGCGGCCGCTGGTTGTCCTTATCAGCGGTTAAAACGGATCTACAAATTAAAACATTACTTTTACCTTCTATTTCTCACTCCTAGAAGAATTAAATAAATCTGGATCTGACAGTAACATTTACTGCACGTTATATTTACTATGCTCACGACCTAAATCTATCAGTCCAAGCTCCGCTTTTGCCATATTTATATTTTGTGCGTGACACGGGGTTGGCACGTAACTTTAAAGCACACGAAGAATGTTTTACACGTGGGTACGGCAATTGCAATTAATAAATTTGCGACACGGGCTTATACAGCATTCAAGAAACCGTTCTTGAAATAGGTATCGAGTAATTTAGACAGACTAAAAGGGGCGATGTAATTAAATATCGTTTAATCAGAATCAATTTATGTACCCCGCTCATTGTATTAAATTGAGCGAAGGAACATAAACGATTTGTTCGATATGTTTATGACCATTTCGAGAAAATAATTTCTCCACTCTCGCTTTTAATAACGGTACCTATGTAAACACTATTTTCATATGCTCTACTTCACTACCACCGAAGGAACTTATTAAATTAATATGTTACCTAAAGTTATATTCAAAGTTAGAAATTGTGAAGGGTATAACGTTTGGTTTTCTGTACATATTTTATGCGTTCTGCTATTATGAAATTTGTCCCTACGAGAAAATTGGTAAATTAATGTCTTTAACTTAATTATTAAGTCAAAGCTAAATAAATGACGTTTATATGAGGATGACTGCAGACGTAAAGCTGCCTTGTGGATGAATTGTTGAAGTATCGTGTTCTTTTTTTTTGTTTTTTTTTCTTTCTTTCCAAGGCGTCGACATCTTGGTCATTCGCCTTTTTTTAATATGTTACTTAAATCATGTTGAATAAGTTATTTCCTCTCCTCTACCACTCCTCTTATTCTCGTAGGCTCCCGCAAGTTCTGCTGTAGGTCTGGTGATATTTGCAGCGCTGTTCTTGTTTGGACAAAATTTGGACACGTACATACGATATGGACGACCGTTATCCGTTCACCACATTGACACATGGGAGGAGGTTCTCCGCGAAGTATATAAGCATGGGTGAGTCCAGTATGTCCTATCCGCAGCCTTTGTATTTTCACGCGTTCGGTACGCGTTAGCTTAATTCGCCTTCCTTCCCATGGCCAGCCTCAGGGCTGCTTTAAGATCCGTGGGTCTTAGGTCCTGGACATCTACTCGGGTTCCTCTTGTTGCACGTTTTGCTGCCGCATCAACCAGTTCATTTCCGTGTATTCCTACATGACTGGGTATCCACGCAAATTCCACTAACTTACCGGACTTCGTAACATTTGTGTACATTGCTTGTATTCTCTGAATAAGAGGATCACGGGAAAAAATGTCCCGTATCCCGGCCATAACACTGAGGCTATCGCAAACAATCAGAAACACGTGCCCTCTATTTATTAGACAATACAGCAGAGCCTGCCACAATGCATACAGTTCTGCTCCGTATACAGTTGTCATAGGCGGAAGTGTCCACTCGTGCGACCTGTATTCCACGTATACAGCGCATCCTACTCCTGATTCTGTGCGTGATCCATCAGTGTAGATGATGGTTGAGTCCCGATGCTCCTCCAGAAAGGCAAGAAAGTTGCTTCTGTATATTGTTACTGGGGTATCTTCTTTAACGTATTCCGCCAGTTTTAAGAAGATTTTCATTTTCGGGATCATCCAAGGCGGAACTTCGCCTTGTCCAAATGGTAACACGGACGGCATATTAACTCCCATCGCAGCGAATAGTTCGTGGGCTCGAACACCGGCAGGTCTAGTAATTGTGGGCCTCTCCAGAAAACCGCGTATTCCGGAAAACAAAAGTTTATAGTTGGGATGATCCGGTTGCGCCCGGATTCCCGCTACATATCCACTTAGGATTTTATCGCGTCTGTGAGACAGTGGGAGGAAACCTGCCTCGGAAAGCATTATATGTATGGGACTGGTGCGAAAAGCTCCAATAGAGTATCTTATTCCCGCATGGTGGAGATGGTCCAGTCTAGCTAAGGTTGACTTACGCGCTGAAGAGTAGGCTACACAGCCATATTCCATCTTGGATAGTAACAGGGAGTGGTGCATTTGTAGTAAGGTGTCTGGATCAGCCCCCCATTTGGTACCCGCAAGCACCTTAAATATGTTAAGGACCAATCTACATTTATCTACTACGCCCTCTATATGTTCTCTCCATCTTAGTTGATCATCAAAGATGAGACCCAGGAAACGAACAGATCTTGAGACAGGTATGGGTCGATCCTTAAAGAAAACTACGGGATCATAGTGAGGTCTTCTTAGCCTACAGAAATGGACACATTTTGTTTTTTCGCGGGAAAACTTAAAGCCAGAGTTTTCGGCGTTACTGATTATTTGGTTTAGAGCCGGTTGAAGACGCCTGGTTATTCTTCCAACAGTTTTATCCGCACAGAAAATGGCCAAATCATCAACGTAGAGGCATTTGTGCACGGCAGGGTCTATACCCGATGCAATGTCGTTTATGGCAATCGCAAATAGGGTGACGCTTAGCGGCGAACCTTGGGGAATACCATTTTCAAGGACCTTAGACGTCGAGAGGGCGTTTCCACATTTCACCTTCATTGTTCTCTCTCTCAAATAGTCGGCAAGGAAGAGAGGCAAATTTCCCCTGAGTCCCCAGCTATGCAACTTTCGTAAAGCACCGTATCGCCATGTCATATCATAGGCCTTTTCGAGATCAAAAAATATAGCCACAGTATGTTCTCTGTCTCTAAAGGCGCGCTGGACAATGCTTTCCAAATATACTAACTGATCATTGGTGGATCGGTTTATGGTGATGGTCTACTATGAGTCGGTTTTGTTCTAAGTACCACATCAGTCTATTCTTGACCATCCTTTCCAGAAGTTTACCCATACAACAAGTTAGACTTATGGGCCTATAACTCGACGGGATCAATGGGTCCTTACCGGGTTTGAGGATAGGAACGACGACGGACTCTTTCCATTCACTAGGGTAAGTATTTTAGACCCAGCACCGATTATATAAGTCTAAGAGAGATAGCTTTGCAGTTAATGGAAGATGTTTTAGAAATATGTTATGGGATTGTGTCAGACCCTGACGCCTTTGAGTCTGCGCATCTTAGAGCTTCATCCAACTCGGTCATGGAAAGGGGTATCTTATACTCAAGTATCTCCGCAGTGTTAAAGTTGAGAGGTATTTCCCATTCCAGGTGAGGGGTTTCAGTGGTAGACCCATCTCGAGTTATAATCCGAGTGATTGACGCAGTTCTCTTGCCATTAGCCAGAAGCTTTATCCTTCTCCATACCTCAGATGAAGACGTGCTGGGGCTAATCGTAGAAGTATAACGATTCCAAGATTCTCTTTTGCATTCTAGAACTATTCTACGCGCCTTAGCTCTAGCTATCTTGAAAGCAACCAAGTTGTCTTCGGTGGGCCTTCGACGGAAAACGTTTAGTGCTCTTTTTTTAACTCTTATAGCATCCCTAACCGCAGGACACCACCAGGGAACGTTTCGGGTAATCGATCTGCTGCCCACTACAGGAATAGAGTTTAGGGCCGCATTTTTTATGGAATCCGTAAGTATCTGCACCCCTTGAGATAGGTTAGCAGTCAGATTTATGTCCTTAGACATTTTCTCCTCAAAAGAGGCCCAGTGTGCCTTCTCCAGATTCCATCTACGGGGAGTGATAACTGGCGTTCTATGAGAGTCTGTTCCAATAGCAATAGGGAAATGGTCACTGTTGTGAAGGTCATCAAGTGGTCTCCACTCCAGACGGGCGGCCAACACTGGTGAGGCGAAAGTCAGATCAATCGCGTGGAAATTACTCGCTCTGGCATTAAAATACGTAGAAGCACCTGTGTTTAATAGAACAATATCATCCCGCTCCAGTAGTTCTTCTATCTTACGACCTCTACTGTCTCTAGCTTCTGAACCCCATATAGGACTGTGTGCACTGAAATCTCCCACTAGTAGGAGAGGGACAGGGAGTTGATCCAGTAGATTTTCAAGATCTGCAATTTCCCAATCGTCTCTCGGTAGGTATAGACTGCATATTGATGCCAAAACCGGATGAGACATTCGTACTGCCACCGCCTGTAGGCGTGTGTTTAGTTGAATTTCTTTAGAACGAGCTTCAAGTTTAGTTATAATGGCGACTCCTCCTGCAGCCCTAACATGTACGTCGTCGTCCTTCCTTACGATATTGTAATTTCTCAACCCGTAAGGCTGGCCGTGTTTTAAATGCGTTTCTTGCAGACACACACATATTGGATCATGTTTCGTCAGTAGCATCTTGAGGTCACAGTACTTTTGCACGACTCCGTTGCAGTTCCATTGGATAATCGTGTTCATTCTTGTTGAATAAATAAATAAATAAATATATACATTTATATAAATAACGACGATTAACACTTTTGTAGACAAACGAACATATATATCACAGTAAATACAAGAATAACGTAGTTAAAAGGTAACTATACTTATCACAGAGGTTTTCACAGACTAGTTTGTGCAAGACCCTCTCGACGTTTCCCCTGAGTTACGGGGAAGTCTGGGCTTGCCTTTCGGCCAACCCTTCTTCTTCCTCTCTTGCTTGGCTTCCTTTACTTTATCTTCGTCAACAGACGTAACGCTAGATTCCCTAGATCGGGACTTGGCGGAAGGCGTCTTACGTTTGGCCCCCGCGTCTCTGTGTCCATACATTCCACCTCCGATGACGTGGTAGGCTCAGAGAAAAGGTGGACGCTATTCGCAGGGTTTGGCCTGGAAACTTCCAAGACAGGTCGAAGGGGTTCAAATATCCTTTTTGAGGTGAGTATTTTCATAAAGGCCTCCATTTCTTCTTTAATTATTTTTCGAATTTCAGGACCAACAGGTTTCACGGGAGATGGTGTTACTAGCGCTGAGGTAACCTGAGCAAATGACGTACTTGGAGTCACTAATGTCTCCGCTTTCCTTTTAGCTTCTAAATACGGTATCCTATGTATGACTTTAATTTCCTGTATTTTCATCTCCTTCTGATAGGTCGGGCATGTTTTCGAAATAGATTTGTGTGAACCCTTACAGTTGGGACACACGACGCTTAATAGTTTTTCAGTTACTATGATAATAATGATTATTAATATTATTATGATGTTTGAAATTCAAATGTTAAAAACATATGATGAATGTTTATTAGTGCTTTGAGGATTCTTCAGATATATTTTGGCGATTCTTCCAAAAAGTTCTTCCAAAATTGTTTAAAGGTAGAATTTCTTCAGAAGGTATTAGATGTGTTTCAGAAAATTTTTAAATATTATTTGGAAGAGCATAAAGGTTTTCTAAAAATTCTACCAAAATTCATCAGTTTTAAAGAATGCCGCACTCACCATAACTATATTTAGGTATCTCTTAGAATTTCTGCAAAAATATAATTATTGCTGTGTGCAATGGTGCACCACCCACAAAACACCTGTTCAGCTAGATCAAAACAAATCAAAGTTAAAACGTAGAATTTTATAATCTCTCCTCGTACACTTGCGGCATCTGCTATAAAGAAAAACCCTAATATTGACTTAAATTAATATAATTGGCGAATGGTGAGCCTCGTTCAACTTCCAAAAATTCCTGAAGTAAGAAAAAGAAAAGAAAATGACATGAAAACTCTATTCGGGCCGCACAATGGATTCGAATAAACACATAATTAATTGATTGACAACGACAAACATTTATTCCAAATACATAACAAAAAAAACGCAGGTTTTGGGACTCACTGAAGCTGAGTATGGCAGTAAGTCACGTCGTGGCAGATTCAATGGGGGAAAAAAAATTCGCCTTGCAAATTTAAAAAGACCGAATAGCTTCTCGTAGGGTTTAAAACTGCATGCAAAAGGTACCTGTCGTTTTGGTCTGAACACCGGTTGAGCATTGGGTTTTAAGTAGAGTTTCACTTTTGACTTCGTACAATCATCAAGTGAATTCTTAAAAGTTCCGGAAAACTAGTGATATATCAATTAATTGGTTTGATAAGGTTGGAACTGTTTACTTGATTGCAGATACTGGTTAACGGTTTTGCCCAAAATTCAAAAGCGCTAATGAAGTCTACAACAAGCAAAATTCGATCCTTTACTGGAGTATCGTAACAAGCTCCCTGTTGTTGTTCTTGGTCGATCTGCATCGTGCAGATAAATTCCCCAAGAAGAGGAGACTCTTCACCGGACGCTGTATTTGCGTGAAAGCAGGAGATTTACATTTCTTTCAAGCCTGTAAAGATAAGTTGATGCGTTATAATATCAAAAACAGTTATCAAAACGGTACACCCCGTTTAAGTTAATTGCAAATTCAGATGAACTATTCATAAGAAAATCAGAAAATTTAATTTACCTCTACTGCATTGAGGTGCAATTATTTTATCACACTCCAGCATAATTGGAAATTGACCACAATCAAACTAAACAGTCTCATATCTATAAAGATATAATTGATTATGAGCTAAATTAATTCACACCTGATGGTACTGAGCTTTAAATTAAACCGGGCCGATTTAAATGTTCTAAACATGAAGAATCCATACTCAGTTTATCGATACGTACTGAAGTTTGGCTTAGAATAAAATATAATAGGTAATTGGATCTCTTTAAGGGTAGACAAAACTTAAATTGATGCTTTACACGCACCATCATAATTATATCTTCCATTTAGTTTACGGGAAAGACCCAGGATAATGATTTTGTGGATTCTTAAACAGTAAATTGTAATGTAGGAGAATTATGATGATTTTGATTTGTGCGGCGCCTTAAATTCGAGAAAATTAAAGTAATCTTACTTAAGAGATAAATAATTCAGTCGGGGAATTTTAAAATGCGGACGGTGTATTAGAAAACCGCGTCAGAATTTACCCCAACTTGGCGTGTAAGAAGATCCAGTATAAAACAAGGGAAGTGTATTATTGATAAAAATGAGCGTCGCAAATTGTTTTATACGAGTGCTCGGCGACAGGAGCGTCTCTCTTGGCGGTCGGGACCATCTTACCATAAATAATGCAAAGACCGACCACCGCTCGGGCTAACTTAGGACCGTATGTCGATCTCAAATTGATATACTTAGTCAGCCATAGGAAATATGTGCGCGCTATTATAATTTATGTGCCTTCGGAGAGGTGTATATACTTGTTTTATGATCTCTACAGGTACGGCTTTTAAGATTATAGCTTTTATTGTTCCATCGCCCACTTTACTTCTATTCACTACACACGTATTGCATACGTCAGATACCTACACGGTATTCGGGGCAGAATTTTTATTTGAAATTTATTTCAGATATAAAGTTGGTGCCTGAAGTATTTTGTTTGGTTAACTAATTCATCATTAGATGACTTGTGCTTTTACAATATTCTGTTAATGATTTGAATATGAAATTTTTTCTGAAATCGCAATCAACATTATCATGCATTAAGGAATTTTTGATGCATAACATGTAACGATTTATTTTCTCCATTACAAGGCATTGTTGTTGTTTACGGTTTATTACTTATTGAAAGATCTCTGTAACTTCTTCATCTACTGATGGAATTTAACCACGCAATTTAACCGCGCAGATTGCCCGCGCCGTGATTTTTGCTTGTCAATTGTCACTTTTTTTTCTTCATACGCCGTATCGAAGTACACGTCAATTAAACAAACAGCTGAAAGCGACAGGTAGAACGCATGGAATTCTAATTACCAGATTCCGAATATATTGATCTTTGGCAACTGAATTTATAATTTGGAGATTTCGAAGTAATTAGTGGACGGGATTCGCCTATACTCGTAGTGAGGATATTCTCTTTATATTAAGTGCCGCCATTTCGAATTCTTGTAAAGTTTCCAAACCTTTTAGGATCTGGTCTAAATCGGCGTGGGTGGTGTTGACCCAGACCAAGCATATCTGGGTGGTCAATGTGGTAGTTGGAAGGAAAGTTCGTAGCTGGCTGAAATTACTTGCGCATATATCTGATATCTTGGCGGATATAATAACCAAACCGCTGAATTCAGTAAACCTGTAAGATCTACGTTCAAGATTTAGATTGATCTTATGCTGAGGAGAACATCGATAAGGCACGTTTTCCAATTACATATCTTCCTTTCGTCATCGAGGTAAATTTTGAAGAATTTGTGGAAAATGTGTCACCTATATCCGTATTTCCGTCAGTCAAGTGTTGAATACGGACGCGCGTACAGCCAAAGTAGTAAACAAATGTGAACAATAGCAAAGTAAGTGAAGTTTTCTCCACTATATAATTGATTACAAATTTAATATTGATCCCATTCCGTAAACTCTGTGTTTCAGTTAGCGTCTTAATTGCGGTGAGTTCACAGTTCATTTGGGTAAATAGTATCTATGAGAGGCTTTCCCATAGGTTGCAAGAGAAATCGAAATTGGCAACGTAGAAATTTAAATACCCTGTAATAAGTGTTGTAAAATTCCTCCGTTAGATGTCGCCTGCTGTCGTCGCCACCTTTGAAATTAAACCACCTCTTAGTTCTCTCTTTACGAATAACCCTCCCAACCCCCATAAGGAAGAACATCGCGCCCTCGCTCTCGGCGGGAAGAATGTAAGAAAAAGCGCCCCAGGTGCTAGAAGTAGAACAAAAGGAAGATATAATAACCAGAAACCAGAAACCTTAGACTAGAGCTGCTAAACAATGGCTCATAGCTCAGATCAACGTGCGTATTCACGAAAAACTTTTCCCGAAACCTTAATCAGAGCTCACCAACCCACCAGACATTAATCCAGAACCGTATTCCTTGTATTCCAGACCCGATCATTTATTAATTACCCCTGTCTACTCCTCACCAGATACCAGTATTACTTTTACGTTTATTTTGCAGCCACCAAATATTCAAAATTAAGTTACGTTACATAAAAATCTGAGTATCTGAACTTTGCAATTGAAAATGTTTCCAGTTTAACCAACCTCCAATCAAGAATGATCGATTACCAAACTAATTACTGAATCTTAACACAACTTTCCCCCAAAGAAATAGATGTTCCGGGCAACAATTCGCACGTATAGGGCCAAGTACAAGTAAAACATCTAAGCAACCTTGCATAAATAATGCTGACGCCAAGTGAGTTGGATCCCAGAATCCCGTAAATAATTAAAAGAAAACTCCCAACCCCAGAGCTCGGAATATATTGATTTTGACTAATTCCTCACTTTACACGTAGTAAGCTTCCATCCCAGGTACGATACTTATTCGGGCAACCGCTCCACAAGGAAGTCTACAATAACATTCGCGTGTCCAACTTGATCATAACTTAAAGAAGATCGCAAAGTTAATCAGCCCTGTGATGTATGACTAACGTTAAAGTTAACGTACAGGTTATCTGTCAAAAACGTCATTTTGCCTATACTAAATAACGGAAAATAACGTTTTTTTGGCAGATAACGTGAACGTTAAGGGTGACGTTTCTGATACATAACAGGGCTGAATAAAGAGGTACTGAAGTTAACAAATTACTTAGATGTGATAACATATTACCCAAAAGGGGGGAAGGGGAGGTGATTGATTAATACTCTAAGGTGAAACGGAGGTTGTCTCTTTGTTGAGGATGGCATCCCGTTATCAAAACTCGTTGCGGACTCGGTGACCCAATTCCAGCAAATGGCCTCTCATTATCAGCATGTGGAAGTTATATCAAAGGTGTTGACACTCGCAGGAAACTGGTGAGCTTTATCCAAAGTTATCAACTCCGCTTTTTTGATAAGCTAAAATGTACAATTGTACATATCCCTTAAATAAGAGGGCTAATTATAGATGAATGCAACAATCGTCGATGCATATTGCAATATGTCAAATATCAGCCGAAACCTACAGAAAGATACAATTCAAGTACAGAAAATGCAAATGGCGTACTTACGATAACAAGATAAAAACGCCATTATGTACTCCTCACATAGGAGTTATAGGTGAATCACCAATTAAATGAGGTTTATAAAATATGGATGGCGGCTATTAAAATTCCATGCGTTCTCAACTAATGCTCCAGCTGTTTAATTAAAATTGAGTGGTTCAAATTCAAACAACAGATGGAGCCATTAAACTGCTTCCCAAAAGCTCTAAGGATCACTCAACAAAATATGCTGTGAACAACATAATGCTCGTAATTAAGAAAATAAACCGTTACACGAGATAGCTTTCCATTTGGTGCATTATTAGGTTCTCACAAGACCTGTTAATTTTTATTTAGTTTTGATTCATTAGCCCATCTAAGTAAATATCCAGCATAAAAATTATTCTGAGATCTAAAAATATACCAGTAAGTAAACATATTGAGAGGTGTCTGTTTCCTTTGAACTTGTAGGATAAACGAGAATCTCAATAAAAGTACCACCTAACGAAAGAAGAAATGTGGCAAATCCCCATGAATTATGTATTGTTTCTATCAGGAGATATCCCTAAATGTCAGATATAGGATTTACAGATGTCGTGTTTAATTGATATCACTAACGTCAATACCTACTAATTTCTGTTCACTAAATAGTCTGGCAGGTCCTTCTCCCTCAAACTTTTATTGTAAAATGGAAACAATTTCCATTGCTATTAGTTTTTTTGCAGTATAATTTATTGGTAAATGGGTCCGAATTGTGGTGGAGATGTCATTTTGTAGAAGTGACGTGCAGCACGTGTTGGTGCCAATTTATTTATTTATTTATTTATTTTATTTACTAACAAAACGGGACTTGCCCTTTTACATTGTCAGCAGTCAACGGTTTTGGCTTTAACAACTTAAACAAACAAAAGTAACAAAACAACAATACTAAAAAAAAAACAAATTAGACATTACGGACACTCGTTCAAGTTTCCTGGCTCGTGACCTATTAGATTTTGTCATAATAGTATACAATAACTCCTTTTTTAAATAATGTTAAGTTTACATTAAATATATTAGAATTGGTCTGGTGAATATATGCATTGGTGCTATGACAACTTGTAACAAATATAGCAAATGAGCTCCTGGGTCACTGAAAACAGAATTGGAACATTCGAAACCGAGCACACAGACAAACGGACCGACAGAGTCCAAAATCATGACCTTGCTTAGGACCTCGTTAATAAATTGTTCAAACCACCTCGCACTTCAATATTTTCTCGCCAGTAATGTGTCATTTTCCTGACTTTTCTGTAAATAACTATTTCATGAGTAACAGCTTTATGCTGTTATAAACGTTTAATATAGTATTCTAAGTCTGATCGCATTTACAATTTGGCATTTGGTCAAACGGACAAATCGTGCAGGGGTAAAAAAGGTTACGGGGCACAATAAGCCGACAAGAAAGTCTTATTAAACATTCAGATGTACACTAAGCTGGAACGTTGGTCACATTATCCCGACAGTTCGGGTAACGTATTCCAATGTACGTGATAGAGAAATGCCAAATTGAAAGATACTTGGGGCTGGAAAGCAATTCTGTTACAAGATGTTTGATTGCCAATGTCGCCGTTTAAAAAAGACACGGTGTAAGTTTTTCGGTAAATATAATAAAAGTGGAAGAGAGGCGTGCGGATAAGTACTAAATGGTTATTTATCGTGTAATTTGAAAATATGCTCATTTTATTAAGCGCGCGCGCGTGCTATCTACGCGCGAAACGGTGCGGTTTCGCCGTATTACAGACAACCCACAGCTAATCTAATCTAATTTTATGAACCCTTGCTTATACGAACTGGTAAACAACACACCGCATCTGTATTGTCACGAAATCGACGTGGAAGTGTCGGAAAAGTGCTTTTCAATGAAGCCCCATTTAATACTAATATCGTTCCGCGACACATCACGCATAAACACAATGGAAAGATAATTTATATGCTCTTGTTGTGCATTTACATTTTACACACTTTGTAAACGACAAATGCTAAGATTTGATACAGCATTAACCCTTTACTTTCGCCTACTTCTCAAACCTTTGGAGACTATACAAAGTATTATAACGCAAATTTAACTACGCCATTTATTTATTTACAACTAATTAATGAATTTATAATACTCTGTAGATAGATTGATTCATAACAGTTAATAAATATGCTCTAATTAATGTATTCACTTGTACACGATGTATATCAGGTAAACACGAGCAGCGGCCATGTTGGAACTAACTAACTAAACATTTCAACTTGCATATATAGCAAACAATAATCGTTCTAGAACATTCCCGAACATTTTCGAATATTCTAGAAATACATCACATTTCCCGAAACGAATGCGTCATCAACTTGATGGCGCCCCGATGTCTCTCTTGATTTCTAAAATATTTGCGACAGTATTCTCCATTCACGTACCCATTGGACTAACTTGTCGATTGTTTGAGGGCAAGTGGGTATGATGTATATTCGAGTTCTTATTTGTAATTTGCATGCCATATAAAGTGCAACTAAATCATTAAGCTCACTGATCGGAATTTGAGTAGCAGATCAAATAACAGGGACTTCAATAGTACTGACAAAGAAAAATAGTCTTCTTCCCATGAATATTAAACCAAAGATTATACAGTCTGGTGCACTGCAAATGAAATGAATAAATTCATTATTTCTTAGGTTGGTGACTGCAGGGAAAAATCCTGAAACCCGTCCATTTTATATTTTAAAATTATATCATACTATGTAAAAATTTCATCCCTAAATTAATACTCTTAGAGTAAGAGGGGCAACCCCTACATTTTTAAATAGGAAGTAGGAGATTATCATTTGAAAGGTCTTCTAATTCTAGTCCTATATCTGACATTTAGGGATGATTCCTGATGGATAATAAACAATAATCCATGGGAATTCACCACAATTCTTTTTTCGCTAGTTGTTCACAACCTCCATCTTTTATTTATAGAATCGTTTATACTATTAGTTCAAAGGAAACGGGCATAGCAATATGTATACCGTTGCTAAATTTTGAGATCTCAGAATTATTTTTATGCTCGTTGTGTATTTAGATGGGCTAATGAATCAAAACTAAATCCCATTTAATAGGTCTGTTGAGAAATTAATAATGACCGGATCTGGAATGCACGGAACACGGTTCTGGATTAATGTCTGTTCAGCGTGAAAAGTGTTTCGTGAAATACAAAATCATGCTTTCATAAGGACAAGAAGAAGCACAACCAAGGAGCGAACTAAGATGGAGTTTACTTTAAAAGAATGGGGGCGACATCTAACGGAGGAATGTTACAACACCAACTACAGAGTGTTTAAATTTCTACGTTACCAATTTCGGTAAGACCTCTGAACATCTTGACATCCTCGGCTACGCAATGAGCCACAGCGTATTCTGCTGGTGCTTCAAACTAATCTTAAGATTTTTAACACAAAAGTGTGCCCTTTGCGTTCCAGAGTAATGTGCCATAAACAGAGCCAAACGATTTATTTGCACTACCACAGGTTTTCTTCGTGGTAGTTTCTGTATCCGATATACAGGGTGTTTTTTAAAGATGGGAAAGTACACACCTAGCATAACGCAATGTAAAGGCGTGGAGTTATTTAAAATGGACCATAGGGAAATTTACATTGCGCCAATTATTCTCAAATCTTGGCCTTGCGCTTAGTTATTTCACTGACAGATCTCGATCTGATTCTCAAACTGCATCAACTTAGCAGCAACATGTATTCCGCCGCTGGAAAAGCTGTTCATGTAGTACAATTTGTATAACAGTATATATATAGCATTAACTATGTATAACAGTTTTGAAACGGATTAATTTATAACAGTAATTATTATTTATTACTCACAATTTATCAATACATTTAACATAACACGAGCGGCAGCTTAATACTTCACTTGGCATCGTAGTTAAAACTAACTCTAAACACAATGCGATTTGCTCATGTAGCAAACGCGAACACTCCTGAACGTTCATGAATATTCTAGAACAAACACGTCATATTTCCCGGAAAAATGAGTCACATCCGCCTTAGATTCTTATCACCGATGACTGATCTTTCATGGTGCCTCGACGTCTATCGAGATTTCTAGAATATTCGTTACAATAGTTTTACTAAACTTACACGGTATAAAGCTCTAGATAGTTCTTCATTAATTTTGTCTTAGTGATTACGGATGCTTTAATGCGTGGTCTATCGGCAGGGAAATAAGTTAAGTGCGTAGGCATGCTAATGATTCCACGCTAAAAATTTATTCAGAACGAAGACAAGAGAGCGTGAATCCTCCCAATGCGTTGCTTTGAAATACAAAAAGATATGGTCGAGTAAAACGTGTTTAGTCGTATCTACTGTTGGAAAACTACACGTGCTTATTAATCAATACGAAATGTTAAGGCGAACCCCGTTATTGACGTGGCCGTTTTATTTTTGTACAAATCCGCGGTTTTAAATTCTCGTATTGTTGAAGACATAAATGTACGAAAACGGTGAAAACAGGTAGACTCATCCGTGCATAAAGAAAATCTAGGGAGAATAGCCGCAAACATATTTTCCGGCGGGATCCTTTACGAGTGTATGAGAAAGATGGTAGACGTGGAAATTGTTTTTCCCGGTGGATTGGTCCACGTGCGGCGTAATACTAAGATATGGCCAATAGCAGGTAGTTTTATATCCTGTACCGATGTTGCATATATAAGGGATCTCTCAATATTTTAGTACCTTGCCTCTTGAAATACACGACCTTCAAAACAAGACCTGAACGAACGAACTATATGAAAATTACTTTTCCGTCTCGACTTGTCGATACGCCATAAAAATGAAAATTAAATTAACAAGTAGGTTAAGTGCGGATTTGCTTATTAAAATTTATGATAAAGATATTATTCCCAATCCTTTGTCTGATTGCGACGGCAGGTAACATATTACACGTGTGTCTGTAACTATCATCAAATTTAACAGTTTCTTTTGAGTAGCTGTTCTTGTTCACCCTGAAACTTTCTGGTGAATCCGTGTTTGAGTCGGAAAATTCTTCGAACCGCGCTCGCCGTTATTACAGTCATCCGATCACTAACTCAACGTCCAATAGCAAACTACATAACTATAAAGGACTAATGTATGGTAATTTTGAAACTACCTTGTTTCAGGTGTGGAAAACACATGGATTTGTTGGGACACGGCCCCTCCTGGCAGCAGTTGTGAAACTAACGTTGCATATAACGGTAGGGGAGACCGAAGAGGATTGATACGTTGTTTAAAAACATCCGAGATTTTTGTGACAAATATTTGGATATATCTTGAGAGACACCACCTTCTTAGAACTCTTAGAACCTATAACAATGTTACATGAATGTAAACATGCTATACGGAAGGGACTAATTCTTTGATGACTAACGGTTCATATAAACACAGGACCCCAAACGGTTCGTTACCGATCTACAGGGTGTTGGTTCAAGATTTTTTCTTTCTTTATATCTCCTGCAATTTTTGAGATATTTCACTCAAATTTTAAATATAAGTTACGCAAAAGGGTTTACATCACTGGTCATGACAATGATATTGGATGTTGTTTTTTCAGGGGTCATGCTCCATTTTCTTCCCCTGAACTTTTTTTCGGTGGGCCACTAGGAGATTGTGAAACAAGAGCTTGGCTTTCTTATTTTTAAAAAAACTTTATGGTCTCTTGTAATGTTTTCGTATCTGTGACCGTTATAGAGGAAAAAAAATAAAAAATCAAATTTCGGTAGTTAGCCAAATGAAAATAAAATTTTTAAAATGGTCCAGTACGCCATGGTTTGATTTGGCTTGTTTTTATTAGTTTTGACATTTGACATTGAAAATTGTGTCTTGTGTTGGGATATTTTTATAAATTAGAGGTTTCATAAATTGTAATGTGTACGGTAGACCTAGGTCTTTGCGCTTCCAGAAATGTAGGACCAGTGTCACAGTTTGTGTACCAAAGCATTTTTCACGATTTTGAACCAGCTTTTGCCTTTTATCGTCCAAAAAAAGATCAGTGTTCAGTATGTAACGCATTTAAAGAGGCCAAGGAAAAAGATCCCTTAAGAGAAGGGCATGAAAAGCATAAACGAGCTGAAAAACAGTCCATGGATATGAAAGAAATGGACAAAAGGATTGCATCAGCAGAGCTGGGAAAAACGTTTAGAACCATAACGTTTGATATGCAGGCTATTCTACCAGTGTCATTTGCTGGTGATTCTCAAATTATATTACAAAAGTCATCTGAATGTTTACAATTTTACAATTTACGATGGATCTACACGAGATGGCTATTGCTACGTCTGGGATGAAACTTATGGCAGTAAGAGTAGTTATGAGATAGGGTCCTGTCTTTTTAAATATTTAGTAAACCTACCCAAAATAGTAAACCACGTTACGTCCTTTTCGGATACGTGCGGAGGTCAAAACAGGAATAAAAACCAAAGGTTGTAAAAACGTTACCACAGCAATGCTCTATGCTGTCAATAAAATCGATCATCTTCTAACCATCGATCTAAAATTTATGGAATCAGGACATTCTTACTTGGAAGCGGACCCTATGCACTCTACAATCGAGAGGGCTCGGGCACATAAAAAATTTTTTTCACTACTAGCGTCTGATGACATGATCATTAACCTTTTTTCCACTTGTAAAGTAGGCTTTCTCGACATTTGTTCAAAGTGGTTAATAATGTGGACATTATTAACTAGTAGTCAATAATGAGAACTGTCACGCTGTCACTTTTAGAAAACACAACCCGAAATTTCGCTCAATGAACGTTTAGACAATTTCTCTAAAATGAATAATTTCCACCATCCGCCATTTCCAGAGAAATTACATACCTAAAATTATCACATTTTGAAAGAATTTGATAATATCTCAATGACAGAACAAAATACGGCCTGTTTGACTTGTACTTCTACGTACTTGATTGACATGTTAAATTAATAAACAAAAAATTCGGTCCAACCGTTCACTTTCATCAATATAATATGTTAATTTACAGCACTTCAAGTGCTAGTAGTGAAAAAAATAGTATATATACCACGGTAGAGAAGTCTATTATTGCCTTCGCACCTTACAACCCTCGGCGCAAGCGCCTCGAGATGTAATCTTGGTGCTCAGGCAATAATACTGTACTTCTCTACCTTGATATATAATTTACTATTATAGCACTAGGAAGTGGTGTCTAATAATATCAGATGCTAGGATAAAACCTAGACCCTATCAAGTTGTTCACTTAAAGAACTCGGATTTTTTTAATTTGCAGAATCTTGTTGATGACGTTATGACAAACAGTACTTTAAATTGTGTTGGGAATAAGGTTGAACGGAGTTCTGTTCAGCTTACATCTAAATATGCCAGTCGCATTCCTATTTCTGACAAAAAGAAGAGTGACCTTGTTTATTTACTTAATCAAGAGATTATTCCCGAAGAGTACACCGATTTTGTTACTAGCCTTCCTTCAACATATGATGACACGCAGCTAGCAGTACACAACGAGGGAGACTAATCTGCAATGCAAATATTTTTAAAGACGTTTTTTCTTGTTTAGTACCCTAAGGTAATATATACGTTTGGGTAACACATATGAGTTAAGTGGAGCCGATTTTCGAAAAATATTTTTTTTTTCAAGTAGATGTGACGATTCAAATTTTTTCTATTGTATTATCAAACAGTTGTGTACAGATTATACAAAAAAATATAAATCGTTGAAAAACAAAACTTATTTTAATTGATATTACGTTTTAAACTTTATTTTTGTAATTATGCAAATTGCCTATTTTTCACTTAGCATTTTTGCGCGCTAGACCAAAGATGTGAGATTTGCATTTTCTCTGTTGCAAAAATACAAAAATTAGCTTTGGTAAGTGGTACGTCGTTATTTAAATATGTTCTTTAGTACTTGAGTAGATAGATAGATATTGAAGTACCTATTATGTATGTTATATAGATGGAACTGTCCCGTTCGCTCAGCCCTCTAATATCTGCTTCTTCTTCATTGGATGATGACATAAATATAACCGAGCGCAGGAAACGGATACGAATAATGCACTACATGGATACAATTACTTCATATTCAGATGAAGAGTTAAAACAACATTTCCATTCCGCTTAAAAAGAGAAACAGCATTAAAATTAATTGGTATTCACACCTCTATTCCTTTTCCATACTTTATACTTGATCTTTTAGTTATATCGCCCCAGTATTAAAGCCTATAAAGGAGATGGAATCATATTACAGCCGAAAAAGCCATTTATATCATAATCTGGTATTTGTCTAATATGGAAACATTTCGTCAAATATCTGATTGGTTCGACGTGACTTTGAGTTGTGCAATCGTAGTACTTGACTTTTTTGTTAACAACAGTTCCAAATTTATAAAATGGCCATCATAGCAAGAAGCCAAAGAAGAGGCTTATTATTTTGAAAAAAAAGGTATCGCCAATGTTATAGGAGCAATTGATGGCCGCCATATAAAAATACATAGACCTGTTACTCACGAATAAGATTACGTGAATAGAAAAGGTTATCATAGCATAATATTACAGGGTGTGATCGATTCAAAAATGAAGTTCATAGATGTTTCAACTGGCCATCCTGGATCAGTCCACGATGCGAGAGTTCTTAGAAAAAGTTACATGTATAATGCAGCAGTTGAAAACTATCAGACTACGTTTTTTAGTACCGCCTATGTGGGCGATTCTGCGTATCCCTCAATAAGATGGCTTGTGGTTCCTTATAAGGATAATGGGCATCTTAATGATGAACAAAGGGATTATAACTACAGGCATTCTGTAACTAGGATTATAGTGGAGCATGCTTTTGGAGCATTGAAAGGAAAGTTTAGAAGATTAAGATATTTTGAAAATTTAAAGCCAACATTTATCATAAAATGTGTTGTTGTCGCATGTGTTCTGCACAAAATATGTTTAATGGATAATGACATTACCGAAAAAATCTATGATGACGAAATAAATGAGTAACTTTTATTAAATATCTTTAAAGCAACGTGTAATTCATAATATATACTGTAATAATCTATGTTTGTCCTTTGTAACTTTTCAAAAACTTCTTTCAATAATTCTGTCTTTGATTTTTCCACTTCCACTCAATCCCAAATTTTCATGCAAATCGTGCATTTTGAAAAAAAACTGCCAGGTTTACTATTTTAAGTTTCGTTTCCTGTAATATGTTCGTACCTCGACTTTTCATATATTTATTTTAAAACAGTATTATTACATGTTGTCTGGTCGCAGGTTGAAGATCTTCTGACGTCTAACTTAATTCTAAATCTCCAACCTACTTTTACACACATTCTTTTCTAGCACGCAATCATTCTGTCAGCATTCATACCCAATATAATAGTACTTAATATTACTTAAATTAGGTTGCAATATATACAGTGTGATTACCTTAATTTACACCTTACAAAACGCTCTGAAAAAAGGGAACAGGAGGCTCCAAAAAGAAACCCAGAAAGTCCCAGTCGTAAAAATGTTGGTTTTAAGATGAGAAAACGTAGATTCTCCTGTAATTGGCGGAAGCTTCAGAAAACTAAACTTCAATCTACAAAAGAACCCAAACATTTAAGAAAGTAGGTACCTAACCTTAAAATATAAAAGTCACATTTTCCATTGTTGCTTTTAATGATATGTCAGACTATCAGAGATACAATGAATCCATTAGTTAGGCGAACACATGGGTGCATGAAAGACGGTCAGACATATTTTATCGCAATGAACCTGTAGCAAAAAAAAATCAATTCAATAGAAAGTTAAAAATAAATCCGCTTTTATCTTTAATGTATACCTATTAATTCATGCATGATTGAATATGCATGTCGTCACCAAATTTAGTAAACGAACCAAAAATGACTTCGTGCCGTGACCAGGATTCGAACCTGGGTTACTACGGCCACAACGTAGGGTCCTAACCACTAGACGATCACGGCTACCGAAGTAGTGCACGGAGGTGTAAACTGCAGTTATTTGGCGTTCAATTTATAATGTATTGTAAATCAAGGCTGACCTACTTATATTGCTATACCTAGCTGTTAGTTTACTTTCCAATTTAATTACATTATGTATACGTTAGCCGCTTTCGTAATCGCTACTATTAATGGACGAAATGGTCTAATTTTGCCAAAAAAATGATAAACATTCTTTGTTGATTAAAATAAATTAAAAGTTATTAATATCCGCTATCTTCGTAATTCATCTATTACAAGTGCTTACGTTTAGCTAACATGATAGCGGTATTGATAATATGAGGAAACTCGCTAGTAATCGTATCATTAGTGTTAATTATTATACTTACACGTCAAAAAGTGTACACTTTTGCCGTGACCAGGATTCGAACCTGGGTTACTACGGCCACAACGTAGGGTCCTAACCACTAGACGATCACGGCTAAAGAGTGCTATGGAAGTGGCCCATCATGTAACAAACATGCAGTTTACATTCAGAGTTTTTAATTCTTATTTAATGTTTTCAGTTCTTCAACTTAAATGAAATTATGCACGATATTGGGCCCGTAAAAGCAAAATTGGGGTTGAAACGAGGGTTGAAAGAACATAACGCAATCGCCGGTCCTCTAGCTCTTAAGCTAATTTTTTTAATGCATTTTAGAGAACAATTTAGTAGTCTTCACTCGCATGTTTTTATTTGTGCTGTACTTGTAATGGGCTTTTTTATATAAAACTTAAGTAATTGAATCGTGTACGGTGACCTCTTTACAAAGTCCACCCACATTTCCACATATGAAAAATGTAATTGCCCAAATTTGATGCCTCAGTGTTTAATTCATAGCAAAACTAAACAAAATTAAAATTCCAATTTCGCGAGACCATTTTCAAAATTAAGTTGCGAAAGTAGCAGTTCACGTTTAAAATAGCTCGGTTTTACAACTTCTTTTCAATTTAACTGACAGTTAATTCCTATGGAGGTAAAAGTAATGAAATTATTATCATTATTATTATTACACAAATACTACGAGTGGACTTGATGGCAACTAAAAATACACAACAATGTAAAAGATTCAGGATTTTCAGTGTGATCTCAGTTGGCTTTAATTCCACCCCTGTTCCATACAACAAGTTTTGGACCTCGAAGAATCTGTGCGAAAAGAGGAGTGGGGGAGGGGGGTATTGCAATTCTTTTTGACAACTTTCTTGATATGTCAAAGAATAGAAAAATAGACTATTATTCTTTATTGATGACGTGTAAAAGGTACGGAACTTCCGATCGAATGGGAGTGAAGCGGCGTATGGAGCGAAGCAAGGAGGCACAAAACAATACAAATACACCGGACTCAAAGACGAAACTGAAAAATACGATGAAAAGTTATTTATTTATTTATTTATTTATTTATTTATTTATTTATTTATTTATTTATTTATTCATTTATTCATTCATTCATTCATTCATTCACACTCACTCACTCACTCCCTCACCTACTCACCCCTCCACCCACCCATTACCATTAAATAAGTAAAGTGTAGGAAAATGTTTTTGTTTATTTGCTCTTGATTTAATACATATGCTTGTTATCATAAATTTGAATTGGCAGGGCCTTGTGCAATAATGGTCTAAATGTGTTCATTCAATCACATTATTTGTTTGATTTATATGGGGGCGTAAATTATTTCTTGAGTTTGTTTTTGTTTTGCCATAATCTTTTATTAATTGGTAATTGATGATGTCTATGCTGAAAAATAGCATAATTGGTTTTCGAGCCAAAATAAAACGAGTAAACCTCTAAAGCCATTATGACTTGGCATGCGAATAAGAATGATTCTCTCAGATTCGGTAGAGCGCGATTTAGTGAGTGTCGTGAATGGCTCTTTTCAGAACTAACCTTTGTTCGAAAATGTTGGCTAGCCGTGCCAGCCTCACAAGGAGTTTCAAATGGTTTCGACTGGAGGCCATAGAACTAACGCTTCGAGATTGCTGTTTGCTTTGTTCTTGCTTAGTTTAAAAACCATATCTATTAATTGCAGAGACTTGCTATAACTAGACTGCGCTTAACGTATCTAAGGTGTTGTCGACACAGTATGCAACACACAATGCACCGCGGGGCAAAAATCGCTGAGATGATATGCAATACAATGAAATAAGCCGTTATTTTAGATGTTCCGTTCATTAATCATTCTCGTGATTAGCTCGAATTAGTGAACAGATAAATTTCTGTTGAGAATAAACCAATAAACTTAGGTTAAGTGCCTATCAACATGTACTCTGTCGATAAATTTTTAAATAATATGCTGATTTTCAACGGATAAAAGTTTAAAGGGCCAATGGATCAGAGCCATTCGAAGAGAAAAATTTACTCCCACCATAGTGCATTTGCGGGGAATGAAGCCGATTTTAGAAAGGTACCTACGAAGGTGTTAAAAAATAATGCAATACCGAGCGTTTTCGACTTTCCCATTCACTTAAAATAACGTAGAACTATTATTCGACATCCTTTACCAGCAAGACAACGGCAATACTATTTGCCTATTAGGTATAGACGTAACTAAGTACTTACTGGTACTAAGTATATTTCAGGTTTTGTTACAAGAAAAATAGCTAAGTCTGTTAAATGTTCCATATGTGCAGATGCGATATTCGCATCAGAGAGTCATTCAAAGCTTTTAACTAGAAAAAATCGTGGAGGATTGTTGCACGTATCAAGCGATGCATTAAAAATTTGCCAAATTGCGGAAAATGTGTTCAGGTTTTTCATTCAATCCACACCACACCGCGTTGTAAACAAAATGGTTATCAGCAGTCTAAGAAAAATAAATAACAGTTACAGCCCATTTGGGTTTTTGGATAAGCATATATTGAATCAAAATCCGCTAAATAATCATATCTTACTACTTGCATCTTTAGTTTTAAGAGTATATTTTCCCATACGTGTTCACCACCAAAATACACATATAAATCAAATTAGGACTAGTGTAAGGCAGTTATATACCAATTTAGTTCAAATAAAATACCAACAAATTCGATTAAAATAGTTAACAGCTATATGTTATCTTTTTTTGATACTAAAATTTAGAATAAACATGGCTAAAGCAAGCTGCAGAACGTACGTCTGCCCCGCGATGAACAGTTGGTTGCCTATCCTATCTTGACAACAGGCGTTTATAGTAAAATCTACGTTACGTCTTTGAATATAAAATTAGGAAGAAGTCTAGCCTAATGGGAACTTGTGGTTCCGTGACAATCGGTGGAGAGGTAAGGTGTACCTCTCCCACTTTTATAATAATATAATCGGTTTTAGAGCGAATTTATGCTCCGAATTGCGTTTGCACTGAAGATTTCAATACTGTAATCTTTTGTTGGTACGTATAATAGTCGCGCGCACTTTAAATGAAAACGCTGCCGATACCAATTGGGATACAAAAAATTTTATAGAACAAAAATTAGAGACAATTAAATTTACTATAAAAAAGTCCGCGACGGCATATATCTATCTTTAATCGTTTAGCCATATCAACCATTTAAAGTTGCGCATCTTGATTGCGTTGGCATTCATAGTATCTTTGATTGCTTATCATATATTAAGGGTTGAAGATACATATATGCCATTTTTTGTAGGAAATTAAATTCTCTACAATTTATCTTTTATAACTTTTTTTGTATCTCTTTTTGTTTTCTCAGCGTTTGTAAAAAAATGTACGCACATAGTAATTTTGAACATTTAATAAACTTTTTAGTTAAAAAAGAATCTGGCGTAGGTACGACGCGAACCCTTGACCTACATGTAGTTATAATTTCAGGTACTTTTGGGGGTTCCGGTTGGGATGATCGAAGCGTTGTAAAAATTGAAACTAATTTTATATTCAAAGGTTACGTGCGGTCTAGTTATAACAAGTCTCTGATTAATTGGTACTTTGACATGATCTTTGCGTAAATGTCAAATGTGATTATTTTTCGCAGCTCCTGAATTCTTGGCGGGCAACTGAGCTCTAAAATCTGACCACACCCCTATGTATTATTATTGAGAAACAGGTTATGTCTTGGATGGTGGCACAGCATTTTAAATATTGATGTAAAGTCATCATTATGAGGGAAATAAGATTCCCCGATGTTGTCGTGCAAATTGAGAAGTATCATAATGAAATTGTGAAAGAAGTAAGAAAATTGAGTGCATGACATGGAAGCTTTTAATTAATAGCTCTTTGTTTCCGTCCTTGTAAATTGTATCAATGTCCCTAGAGCTACTCTCGTGTTATTAAGAGAGGGCCTCCCTGATTTGAATTTGGATTTGAATGTTTTTGTACACAACGCATTTACTACAATTTGACCCCATCCCCTCACTTCATTTATGTTTTATTTATGTTGGTTTCATCGATCCTCCGAGCGATACACTCTCAAGCAACTCGTTTCACAACACAACATAGGTCCTACTGCTAGAAAGGTTTATTACTTGACGTTTTGGCGGCAGCTTTTTTTGTTTTTGGTTGCGCGATCGCTTCTCGGCTACTTTCTGGGTTTATTACAACATATAAAAGTCACGTGCCATAATAACCAAATTAAGTGTAAATTATATTTAACGACAGACGCCGAAACTAAGCCTCAAAATAGTTAATCCACCACTTTTATTTTTATTGCTCAACTCCACATCTACACATTAGGCATACTTTTCATTTGATATTTTCAATTTTTTATTTTTCCATTTTGATTGTAGTAGGGATTAAATTTAATTTAATTTAACTCTGCTTGCATACAATTAATTTTCATTCGTCCAGAAGTAAGAGATTATGCAGAAAAGAGAGTAATTGGCCATTCCTGCTGGAGGACTATCTTTGTGATTAATATTCAGTTACAAGTAAAGTGAAATTTAAAATTCCGTTGTTTGGTATTCTTCAATGAGTATTTCACCTTAAAAGGCCTGCATTGAATTATTTAAGACTTCCCCTTGTACAGAATACAGGTATAGAATACGAAACAGTATAGCGTAAACGTTGGGAAAGCACTTATCGAAGGCGACACATTTTTATATTTACATATTAGGAATACGTATGGGGTATAATTATTGTGGGTGGGCGAGCCGTACATGAAAATAAAATAGGAATACGCTGTGCTCGACATAAAATTTTGGAAACCCAACGCATAGAAAGGATTCTTTGAGTGTATATTCAAGTTTATAAGTAGGATAAAGGTAGAGGGTTGCGGGTTAAAAATGAGTCCGATTAGGGCCTCTAGGGGGAAGTTACATACTCTCATGCACATATATCTCCCTTGTTTCGTATCAACCCAAAAAGTTACTCGTCCTAACCCACTCTATTTCGTTTGCTTGACTTTTCCAATGCTCATTTCTTAAATATACAACACTTTCTCGACTGTCCTCCAGAATTGCTAATCAAAGGGCGAGACCTTGTTTTTAAATTTTCATCTCTACTATTTTTGTTATATCCGCCCTTCAGCTACGTATGAGCACAAAGCGAAAGTATACAGTCGTATTAAATTTAAATTCTGCATTTTTTAGTTTCAATTATATGATAAACCAAATTTCTTTCGTTAGGTTAGGATTTAGGCACAAAGGTCTAACATCTAGGAAATGGAGTGGACCAAGGTAGTTACTGACCAGAGCAAGTAGTAGAAAAATCACACTAATTAGCTAATGTCAGATAGATAAAATTCCACGTTAATACATTTGTTTCAATGGAAACTATCAGATATAGTTAACAGTAACAAAACTAACCCTTAGACATCAATTTGAGATTCCAGTAAAATTATATAATAAGAGGTACGTATTTCCACAGATATATTGTGTATATCTGTGGTAGTTCGAAAGCTTGCACTAACACGTGAGATACTTTAGTAACGGTTGGAATCGTTTAGATTATTTGTTTTAATTAAAATACTAACTCAACCAGCAACAGTGGTTTCGAATAATACAATGAAATATCGAGACAAACAACCTCCTGTAATTATGACCCTAAATATCTCATTTTACGGTAAGACTAGTTTGTCTGGCATGGATCCTTACAAGGTGTGTCGTTTCGAACCTGTGCAAACCACATCTTTAAATGTAACTGACTGGAATCACTGCAATTCTTGTAGGCATCGAAGTCATAGAAAGTAAAACAAAAACGCCAATAAACCAAAATAAAACTTGTTTATTAAATTTTATTGTTTCGGGGTGAAATTCGACAGTTGTTATTTGTTGGTTTTCAAAACCCCTACCTGCAAACTAATCAACAAGGCGTGTATTAATTGACCTAAATTTCGCAATGGCAATGCCCTACAACTATCTGGCCTAGAATATTTCGACGTCGCTGTTTCTATTGCTTGTTCACAGTATGCGGCTGAAATCCTCTACGTCTTCTTTATTGAAATGATAAAAGAACTATTTAATCATTGGTCACGATAATTACTTGCAGTGAGTGCACTTGTTTCTTTTCACAAATAAGCTAACGTGACTTGTGAATAATAGATACTGAACTCATACCATTTGTTTTTCACAGTAAACATTATTATTATTATTATTATTATAAAGAAATTTACCACAAGGCACACCTGCGAATTTCATACAGTTTAAATGTCTGTTTAAATAAACCAATCAATTTGATTTGTCCATCTTTAACCAATTAACCAATCAAAAACGACATTATCTGCGGGGTGATCAGTTTCAAAATAAAAAAAATTACAAACTAAAATTTTGCGTGCTATCACAGCAGTGGGTACATAATATACCCTTTTGATGAAATAAAATACCATGAAAAACAGTAAAACTAGCCGTAACTACGCTTAAAGCCGTTTGTTGGTTTTGTAATTGGTTTCATGCATAGATGCAACACTACACGATCTACATCCCTATTTTAAGGCCCCTCTTGGTCCCAGGAAGAATCCTATTGAACTTATATAGGTCAAAGATCAACAAAGCTTCAATTGTATCGCTATATCTAGGACCAAATAGGTCCTTGAAATCGAAACATTGTCCGTCCTAATAACTTGTAATGGTCCTAGGGGTCTATCAAGCCTACACCGAAAAAGTTGACTTACCCTATACTTACCGTTGGCAACTCTGGGAAAAAACTACGAGCAGAGCCACCTACCTATCAAGCCGAAACGATAGACGTTTCGCGGCACTTTTGAATTTGGATGGCAGTCGGCTCGATATGGGTGGCACGTTGTGCAATCGGTTCTTGTACGTATTGGGACGTGAGACATAAATTAAATAAAAGACAGAACTTGTGTGCGTAAGAAATGACAAGAACAAATAAATATATTACGCACACCACAAGACTATACCAGGGAAACCTTCTACGGGACAAAAACCCCGGCAAAGGCCACACAAATACATGAAATAAGTCACCTACAGCAACGAAATGCAAGAGAAAGTACACATAAATAAAACATCTCAAATTGTATGATAAATCTCAGGTAATCGAATGAAATGCAATTAAACAAATTCATAAAAACCAAACACACGAGACGTCATAAATGCAGTGGAAAACATGATGTACGAAAATCCCCTAGTATTCGGCATCTGCGCAAAACGGTCGATTGGTTATATGCACACAAGAATTTCCGAGCCCGCGAGTAATGGCACGCGTTCCCTGTTTCGCAATTTTTCTTTTGCTCGTTCTGTTTTTAAAGTGCAATAATTGCAGGTAGTAATCATTCAATTCTTTCTCATGCTAACCATTAATCTTTGAATTTCATCTCAAAATTTGTATTATTATGCGTTATTTGCATTATGCATGAAATATATCTGCTTACTGAAAGTATGACGTGCTCCGAGCTTTTGTTTTTATTACCGTTACTGAGTTATGCTTCATTGTTATACTGTACAGGTGGTTATGCATTTATATTACTTTATTATATATTTATTTATGTATGCACATTTAATTACAAGAAAAATAAATATTATTATTATTATTTCTTTTATTGTATCTAAAGAATTATAATTTCCTATTACAAGGGCACAAACGTGCTAAAACAGTGCGTAATACTTTAACGAAAACAATTTAACAAAAAAAATAAAGATATTAAGATAATTATGAGACATGAGAGAAAAAAAAAGTTGAATCATTGTGGTTTTACAAATTATATAAAAAAAATTACTCATTTAATAGGAATGATCGCGCTCTCAACATAGAGGTGACAAAACCACCCATCGAAAAGAGTGTGTTATATGAGTCCGACTCCAGAGCATTGGCCAGCTCAACCAGGGAGTTTATCTCTCCTAGCTAGCTTGAACGAATATGACTGTAGAATGGGCATTGAAAAAATAAGTGTTCTATAGTTTCACGTTGGTTAAGGTTACATATTGAGCAGATTTCCTCCTGGGAAAAATAAATAAATATTGTAATTATTGTAAGTCAATTAGGTCAGTGGCCGAAAGTAGCGGCAGTCGGCGGCAATCTGGATGTGATATCAAAGGATTGGACGGACGGACTCGATCGCCACCACAGAATACGGCCTTTCCCGTGGTCAAGGTCCATGGTGCGAAACGGTGTCGAACGTAGAGTGAACGGCAGCTCCAGGAATCGGACCAATTCAGCGAGTGGCAGGGGTCACTTCGGATGAACTAAAACAAAATTACGGCGCGCGGTCCATTTCAAGCACTTACTGCAATTATTTAAGGGAATGTTTAGGTTGACGGTGCATAGTTAAAAACACCGCGAAAAGGAGTTCTTAATTAATTCACCGATCAATAAAAAATCAGGAGTTTAGTTACAAGGGAACGTGAGACACATATTTTACAACAATTACGTCATACAAACATTATTCTAATAAACATCTCACTCTGTGAACGCGTTAGATTTTAATCTTTTTAAGTCGTCATGTACGATTATATTTTCTATATTACATTTACATTGAATCACAACTATTTTCACTTCCTTAGTTTGCACGAACTCAGAGACGGTTTTCTATTCTCCAGTCCAGTTTCATAATTACTAGTATAGTGTAATTGTATACCAATTTTCTTAAATCGTTTAATTTGGTAATGTTGTATGAGAAATATCAATATCTTAGTTGACTAACGGATTACCTGCTTTAAACATATTGTAAGTTGAGTATTTTTTTAATTTTGCTAATTTTGATAGATTTACTTTACGTTTGCGTGCTATTATATTGCTTCAATATCCATGTGCTATGTTACTTTTTCAAGGACACCGTTTTATGTTCGATCTTTGTTCATTTCAATTTGAATTTGGTATACGTACTTAAAGTTTAATTCAAAATTCAAAATTAAATATAAATATTAATGATCCGTTGCTGTTTTGGTATCTATCTTATGATGTCTGCTGCGATTATAAAGGCCAATTCTCACCTAAGCGATGCATTGCAGCAGCAGCACTGCGGAGCGTCAAAATCTCTGTCGGGAAAGCGTTGTATGCCGCGTCGCTACGGCGGCGCTGCTATGTAAAGAATTGATAAGCAGCCTCTCCTGCCGCGGGGAGGCATACATGCGCAACCATTTTATTGATAATAAATAAAAGAACTAATTGACAAATGGAATTCACTTTTAGATAAACCCGCCTTATAGAGCAGATAGAAATAATAATTACATTAATTAAATTAATAAGAGTAGTCTTGACTTAATTTTTTTAGGCAACCCATTTCCAATGTGTTTGTTTGCATATTAGATTGCTAAAAAATGTAGTTCGCTCGGTAAACAAATGAGCGAAAGTTGACCTGATGGGGGATCTTATACTATGTTCTAAATTTGCCCCCCGGCTGCAATTCAAATGTAATTCTGTATGAGATTACAAATAACTGACCTGCGTTTAGCACCACGTAGTTAGTATATGAAATTTTATAAACTTCAATTAAATTTACCTTGTATATACATGTGATTGACGTTATTGGCAAACTAAACTAAAGTTATTGTAGCAAACTTACTACATCTCAGACATAAAAGAAACTATTTAGTTCGAAACAGTAAGTATAAGTTTTTAAACTAAATTCAGCCATTACATTAATCCTTCAAGTATACCGCTGTACGCCATCTTAATTCCTTTTTGTCGTACTCACAAACATATAGCTACGGTTTATGAAAATTATCAATTACGGAATGTACGGCAGTTTCTCCAGGAGCAGATGCTCCTTTTATATTTATGCTTAGATTTAGTTATTAGGATTTTACTTGTTGCGAACAAAGTTTCCGTGTTCGAGGGTTGTTTTATAATCTTTTAATGCTCATGTCACAATCTGAGGCGTACAGTTATAAACTGAATAAGTTGAGGAGACAATTAGGGTTTATAAGTGAACGCCATACAATCACTGACGAAATAAAGTCCGTGCTGTGTACCGAATAACCTGCTAATTATCGAAGAACCGTACGTGTGGTTGAAGTAAATTATAGGTAAACTAATCGCGCGTATTTAACTTTATACCTTCAATTAACATCACGACCATCTAAAAGTTCCAGCTCAAATCTAACTCGGATTGGTCGTGAAGCTCGTAATCTTACCCCACTCCTTAGTCAATAAAAATGTTTATGAGTTGAAAATTAACGCCAGCTTGCTATAAATTACTATAACAGATTTAATTAATACCGGCTTTTCTCGGAGTTTATCGTTTCCCGACAAGTTTAATATGTAAGATACTGAGCACAACTCAAATTTGGTTTCAATTATTTTGCAGACTTAACTGCACGAAACGTATTCGCGTAAATTGCGCCTACTTTATGCTATCAGGAACGTTTCTAAATTAGTTTTATAATGTAGTGTAAACGTAAGGTGAACGTTCATTTATTAGTGAAGGTTCGTCTTAGGTAAAGACGATCTTCCGCGGGCGTTTGATGTGATAAGGGGCGCACCACCCCTTACATTTGAAATTAATTTTTTGCTCACACAATATTTGCTGTATAGCAACATGCTTTGATCAAGTGTTTGTTAAGGATGAACTGAGTATTGTGAGGGTACTGCACAGCCCTTTTTGTCTTAGAACAATAATATACATAAGTTGAAATTTTATTTATTCATTACACTAATGCACAGCCACGCTTATAAATTAACATTCAAATTAATAAAAATTGCAGCCTTTTCTGCTCCAACAAATGTTCGTATTCTTGCTGGTGATTCTGCCACTATCGTCCCTAATAATTTTGTCACTGGAGTTTAATGCTCAGCGACTCTTCTATATGACTCAGTATTAATAAGGCACGTCAACCTCCGTGTCATTTAATAGTCAGGATATCAGCAGAATCATTCACGAAAGCAATGTCCTGTATAAAGGTCGACATCCTTCAATTTCAAGTAGCTTGCCACTAATGTAGGTGTTTTGGATACAGTATTTACTCATAGACATAGCTTTTGGACGCAATGCTGCATATTTTCCTTAAATTGTTAAACAATTAAAATTGTTTCCTTCAGCACCAGTAACAACAAAGGCACGCGGTTTAAAATTGTTCGTTTTTCTGATACAGCTAATATACTTCATTTATCTTCAATATCAGTGGGTTTAGGCTTATTTTGAAGCCTGCGTCAAAATGCAATATGGACTTTCTACAAAAACGGTCACTTACATTTCAATATGCAACAAAAAATTGAATAAATGTGCCTAAAAACTGGCGAGACGCAGAGTTTGCGTCATCTGGTTGGCTTACTGCGTTAAAACGTCATCCAACTTCGTAAGCCTAAGCAACAAGTGAAACAGATGATCGCTTTGCCATTTCAAAAATTTGGGTTTGAATTTGTAAATTTATTCTACATATACCGCTTCATAGCGAACGTGAACGAACGTCGGTCTGGAAATAAAAGCGATAACAATATGTGTCCATTTTCTATAAAGATGTGCCTTTTCAGATAAATCGCCCAGGAGACGAGATTCCAACGAGACCTTTCATTTGTGAAAGTTTATAAAGTGTTACCAATTTTATTTGGAGTGACAACAAAAACGTTATTGATATTTATTAATCGCGTCTTAGTAATTGAAATCCGATTGGTGACAGTGTGAGTTACCTGCATGTTTAATTTTATGGTAAACGAAGTTAGCCTAGGCTCATAAACAATTCCGAGTAGTAGGAGCGCTTTTGAAACCAAAGCGCGAGTAAATAAACAACACTAAAACTAATTGTGATAAACAGACAAGTTTTTTTCGGATCGCTAACAGTAACGGCTGGTTAAAGACAAGTTCCGCAAAGTTAAGTGACGTCATTGGAGCGCGTCTTATGCGATAAATTAAATTTTGTATACACAGTCATACTGCAGGGTATTTATCTTTATCCGAAACAAAATTAATCAATTAGGCAAAATTAATATCAACACAGCGAAACATTGGCATTTTATTCCTATGCGTAATCATGATCTCTAGTATTACTTTCCAGAAGTTGTAGCCGATTTGCATGGATTCGCAATTCACTCGAACTGTTCTTCCCCCAAATTTTGCATTTATCACGAACTCGACTGTACGATCGAAGCGATCTGTTTCCATGTTTCTAAAGGCATTCTAAGCGGCATTTTCAAAGGTGAGATAAGATCAGTTTGTTACAAGAAGAGAATATTACCCACGTTAATAACTTTATGGTACGGTGCTAAAATAGCTCAGTTAGTGAAACCACGTAGCTGCTATATTAAATTACCTGCACCGTTGACTGGTCATCCAGACTGAGGATACAGGGTGTTCAAAATAGGGTATTTTAAATTCAATGATTTGCCATTTTAGTAATTCATTAAATTGTTTATATTTTGACAAAGTTTCTTATTCTTATTTATATTCATAATTACTTATATTTATTCCGCAAGATATATTGTTATGCAAACTACGCCACGTAGACGTTATTTGTGTCAGAACCTTCAGTAAGGTTGGGCCACCCTGTATGTGGTATAATTTCAATTTTAAATGCAAACAAGTGGGTTATTTACGAATACACACAAAGTGGTTTATTTTGCTTGAATTTGTATCTCAGTGTTTGCTTTTCCTTCTAGAAATGTTTGTAGATGCGTAATTTTCGTCCAACATGTTAAAAGTAAGACACATCTCGTCAAATTTGCGTATTTTATAGAAGGTGTTATCTAGTCGTTGCGATTGGGAGCTTTATCGTTCGGTGAAATTTAATTAATTAACGCACGTGTCTTTTCGCTAATAAGGAGAATGCAGGTGTTGTGAAGATTTGTATGTGGAGAAGTCATGGCTGGCGTTTATCTAATCTAATTGTGTTTCGCAGTTGATTATTGAAAAATCATGAGTAAGGAGACTGCTTTACAGTGGGAGGGGCTTTTTCTTTCGCGACGATTTGAGAGCGTGGGCTTTTTTTACGTTAAATTTTCGGGCAGTCAGCTGTGTACGTGAAAACATAATTCGGCACTACTGTAATAACGTGTAGAAATTATACGGGACGCATTGCGGCTTGCAGCCACATTTAATAACATACAGTCAGGATTTCAAGTAGCAGGCATCTGGCCTTTTAACAGAAACATGTTTACAGATGCCGGTTTCAATCCTGCATTTTCGTATACCATTAGAAAATTAAAATCGATTAATCGATAATTAACAGACCTAAAATTTAATGAGATTGATTCTCTCTCTCTTTTCCCTGGCAAGAGAGCTTTCAGCAGCTGTAACAACGATGTAAATGTTCCTACAGGAACGGTTGCAAAAATAGACAACTTCACGTGCGTTATTAGCGGGAAGACAAACAATTAAACAAAATGAAAACACACGAAGCTCACTTCTCGTCTCCTTGAGCAAATAAGTAAATTCAGAAACTACTTAGTATCGAAGCGCCCAACGCTACTAGATACCGGTTGTTCAGCAAAGATGGTCGACTCCACAAATGTACGGTGTGGTCATAACTTCGGGTATAAACTTCAGAGCGGAAAACAACATTCAACGTGTTGGACCATGTCGTAGATGAAGTTTCGAATCCCTGCTTGTGTGAAACCATTAACATCGCTAACGGGTTTCTTGCATTGTTTTATTTTTTTAGGACTTTCTAGAGGTTTGTCCAATTTAGAAATTTATGAAATAGAAGTCGCTGTTCCCAGGCTAATATTTAATGCATCCGCAACTCTATGTCGAATGAAACTTGTTACGTGTACGAATTCTTGTATTAATACAGTACCATTCGCCTTTCCGCTGCGACTGGTAAAAGTGGGCCACCGACTGTGTAGCTCACTGATAGAGCGTTGAGCTACATAGCCGGGAGGTCGAGTGTTCGAACCTGGGCTGAGGTAAGAATTTTTCATCTGTGGCAGAGATAGGAATTTCTTTAGATTAGTTGCGAGCAATCTGCCGGCTATTCCGAGTTAGGTTTTTCTGCAATTTTCCTAAATAGTAAATACCGAAGTAGTATAGAATAACTTAATATAATATAATAAATAACGACTACGATTGGAGATAAGTTGCTTACTTTTTCTTAGTGAACCCGATGGCAGTTTTGGGTTATACAACGTTTGGCGCAGAACACCGCAGTGAGACTTGGAAGTTATGAAACTAACGGACAGATGTGTCTGAGGGATGAAACATGTTGACGTTTTATCTTTAGGAAAAATTCAATATACTTCGGTTCCTCATAGCGAAGCAGATCTTCCTTACCTACTGTTCACCATAGCGTAGGGTCCTATTTCACGTAGAGCTGTCACTGTTTAAATAGCGTGGTTTCTACCGCTAGATGAACAGAATCCCTCGCGGAAGCTTCTGCAACCCCGACAATCAACGGCGGAAGCCACAACTGCAAACAGGCAGCGATAATGTGCGCTAGTGCAAATCGCCACTGTAATTTGTTACTGATGTTTTAAAAAACAGCAAATTTTCAATATTGACGAGGACAATAAGTATTTGTATACTCATATAATAGTGCAAATATTAATAACTAACCAATATTTGTTCATGCAGGTACATAAACTCGTCCCTCTTCCCCTTACGTTTCCATTATCTCATATTGACGCTGTCGACTATCAGAGATAAACTTCACATAAAACAATCTCACGACCACTTAATTGACTCAAACATGCATGCAAAGTTGTTCAGGTGTAGTGTGCTGCTGGTCCACTTCCTAACAGGAAGTTGTACGAAACTGAAAATAGGCGGTGCATCATGGATTGTAGAAAATCAGGAGAAAAGTAAGCAGTTGGGTGACTTAAACGACAATAGTATATTCAACTTTATTTAGGTCTCAATCTTTCTGCAATTGTACCCGGTGGCATATACTCAGACTTGATGCGAGAAAACATGATTGAGGATGTGTTTTACGGTTTTAACGATATTGAAACTAGATGGGTTTCAAAAATGGATTGGAATTATTCGACCAAGTTTTCCGGTACGATTTAATTTTGGTTGCTGTATTATAATGGAACGTTCTTTTCAGTGCCGGAAGATATGATGTCGTATAAGACTATCAAGCTGGTGCTTGAAGGGGTAGACACGTTTTCAACAATATATTTGAACGATTACAAGTTGGGATCCACCAATAACATGTTTGTCAAGTACACTTATAATATCAAACCTTATCTGAAGGTAATGTATCCATTTAGATAATAATGATAGATGTACTCGCACACTTTATTCAAAATTTTGTGAAGAACTTTAGGCTTTTGGAATTCTCTCACTCTTTTACATCCAAGATCATGGTTGTATTCATCGCTCCAACCACCATGTAGTCCATTCAATTTTGCCTTGCTTCAAATCTTCACAAGACAAGAACTGAACTCTGTAGCATCTTGGTCTTCACATTCGGGAAAATGTCATCACTGGTACCTCCACTCTTCCTTTTAACTTGTATCTTTGCTAGCCAATCTCTTTTCTCCAACTAGTTCTTCCTCCGCTTTTTTTCTTTGTCTTTCTAATTTACGCTTTACTTTAAGCTATTGTTTTTAACTTTTTATTTCAGCTCGTGATATTGTAACCACCTATCCGCAGTTATAAAGCTTGGAGTGTTTTCCTTTTTTCGTGTTATCGAATATACTTACCAAGGTTGGCATGTATGCTAGTCCTACTCATTAACACTAATTTCGTTTTTGTATTTCTCGAAGAATAACATTTGAGAGGTCATAACGCTATTGACATTAACTAAATACAACCCTGTGACTTTGAATCCAGACAGTACTGTTTTGGCCGTAGCAGAATCGTTTATCAGTCCTGACAAAACTGTTGGAACGTCAGCTTTAGTGATTTCTTCTCCATCGTGATCGATTCTCCAGTTGCTTACAGATTTTTGGCACATTTTCTTGAATGGGCCAAACACAGCCACAGCAAATGGTTGCAGTATATGAGTAGTTCGGAGATTTATAGTCAAATGGGAACCACGTCATCCAACTACTCTCAGTCTTTCCTATACTCCACTCCCCAGTTAGGTGGAACATCTGCATACAGTGATTGGCATTAACCGAAACCAGCGTAGTAATATGTTCTTGTCAGAAATATCAGATCCATTGTACACATTTCGTCCTCGGGGTTCAATAATAAGCCATCCAAAGGAAACAGGTGCTCCTTGTTGAAGATCCTCTTAGGGTCATTAAAAATGTCCATGTCCTGCGGCTTTGTTTGCATATTGTAGCGATCTTTCTAGAACATTCTTGAGGCACCATCAAGTCGGTCTAGGACATTAGGGCGCGAGACATAAGGGCGCAAGGACAAATGGGCGCGAGACAAATGGGCGCGGGACATAAGGGCGCGAGGACATATGGACGCGGGACAGAATATTCTCTAACAAAATAAATTGTCGTTAGTTTGTGTTGATATTTTTTTATCAACAGTCATTATACGGGGCTTTCGAGATACCAAAAACATAATACGCAATGTCAAAAGTTGGGTCACACTTTTTATATCACTTTTAATTCTATTTCTATGTTTTTAGGGTCTACATAGTTCTTTAAACGGGAATGTTATGCTTTCTCCCAATCGCTCGCTCGCTCGATTTTTATGTCCAACCAGAATAGAACCACCGAACCCATTGCGATGTAATTGTGCAGATGGATTCTTTATCAAATTTATGGAAAGGAATTGCACGAATTTCAAAATAGGCATAGCCGACACCATACAATAGGCGACGCCAAAATTTGGGTTTGATAAATTCACAATGCCTTTTTGACTGCTCGGCCATTTCTGAAAATATTTAAAAGGGAACGGTTGAACCGATTAAGCTGAAATCTATCTATTCGGTGGTGGAGCCAAAATTTCAAACGCAATGAACTTGTGATTCTCGACGATGCTACAAAAGTCAGCAAATTAGTTTAGTAATTTTTAATTAGAGAAAATGAAGATGTAACACTTCACTTTTCCATTTACCAAAGGTAAGGAAATGTAATGTGATCGCGATGAAAAATAAATTTGAGATACAACCGGATTTATCCATTTCGCAGTTTGTCAATATTAGAATTCATTTCGACTATTTTTGGCAAAAAACGAAAGTTTGAAACTGTTGGTTTCAACAAGATAGTGCACCCAGGGATTAAAAAAATGTAACCCAACTTTTGGCATTACGCATTATATGTTTTTGGTATCTTGAACGCCCTGTGTAATGACTGTGGATATAACGCGATATCCCGCGCCCATATGTCCTCGCGCCCTTATGTCCCGTGCCCTTTTGTCCTCACGTCCTTATGCCCACGTGCCCTTATGTTTCGCGC
Source organism: Photinus pyralis (assembly GCF_008802855.1). Taxonomy (NCBI): domain Eukaryota; kingdom Metazoa; phylum Arthropoda; class Insecta; order Coleoptera; family Lampyridae; genus Photinus; species Photinus pyralis. Next base: position 30,876,364 of record NW_022170249.1, read on the forward strand.
CCTAACGGCCGCGCTCTAATGTCCGGCTCCGCCATCAAGTCGATAAGGGATTAGTCACCGGTAATTAGGAATGAAAGCGGTTGTCACTAATTGTTTCTGGAAAATATGCCTTGTAGATTTTTCGAGGTTTACTGTTTGCAAAGTAAGAATATTGAATTGTGTTTAGTGTTAGTCTCAACATCAATGCCCAAGTGATAAATAGTGAACTTTGCGCTCGTGTTATAAATTTGAGTACAAGTGATAAATAATAATTAACTGTTACAAATCAATCTATTTAAGAGCAGTTATAAATTCATCATTAATTTTACATAAATAAAACCCACAATTAAGTTTACGTTAATTCTATGTGCTTCTGTGGAAGAAGAGAATGCCTACTTTAAAATTAACAATGCCAATTTCTTCCTGGCTTGGTATTCGTGCAATGAGTTTTTCACGAGGCGTTAACTAGTTTCTTCACCGGATGAAGGTGTTCTTCTTTCTCTACAAGAAATTTTGCCAGTTTACCTAACATAGAATTAGGCCCACATGGACGTTGCGATTCTTCAGGACACTTTCCTGTTTATTCCTGAGTTTTGTACGGGGTATTCGCCACTCCATTTATTTTTGAAATTTTGGGTATTTTGGAAATGACGTTTTTGGAGCTTTCGAAATTTTGGAAATTCAAAAGTTTGCGACTTTCGAAATTTTAGGGTTTTGAGATGACAATTTTAGATTTTTCAATTTTTGGCATTTTTCAAATTTGAAATTGACATTTTAAACTTTTGTTTTTAAATTTAGGTAATTGTAGATTTTTGGATTTTTCAAATTTTGTATTCGGAGATTTTAGGAATTTCAAATTTTGGGACTTCAAGAAAGTTTTTAGAGGTTTCCATTAGAAAATGAAAAAAATTTTAGGGATGAAACAAGGAAGCTTCAAAGAAACGTTAACAACATTCCTAAAAATTCGCGTAAACTTTTTTAAACATCCCTGATACTTTTCACTCCCGCCGTAAGTTTTTTGAAACCTTCTTGAAACTTTCTTTTGAAATTTTGAGTATTTTAGAAATTACGTTTTTGGAACTTTTAAATTTTGGGAATTCAAGTTTGCACTTGAATATTTGTTTACATGGTTCTTGAAAACCTAGATTGGACATTGCTCTTTTTTGCAATATAAAAATTCTTTTGGAGTAAATCAAATTACCCCGGCAGATTACTCCGTTGCTCCTTTGAGACTTCATTCAACAAAACTTTTTATTATTTTTCAGAAACTTTCTTTGGTTCTATATTTCTTCCATGAAACTCTCTTGAAACTTCTCTGAGAAGTACCTGCATTTTCCTTCATAGTTCGATGAATATTTTTGGTGTTTTGAAACGAAATGAAAGCATTTTTGAATGCGAAGAACATTAGGACATTAAAGTGTCAAAAAACCCGACGCATATAAATAGGTCTCTTTTAAATTTTAGGATTGTTATGTATGCGTGAAATTAAAAAATTTCGCGTTTAAGATTTTTGAAATTTTGCTTTGTTTACTGGCATTGAGAAAGTGTTTTATTTTATTTTTTTTATCTCTTCAAATAACATTAGAAAAAATATCGGGAAATTTCGGTTTTTCTGGCATATCTTTGGAAGTAATCGGAATTTTCCGGTTTTCTTTAAAGCATGATAATAACTCTCTCATTGCACAGCTTTTCTTTGATCATCTACGGCTTCGGAGATCCCCATTATAGACATCCTTATCTTGGACACAGTGTGTACAGGGTGTTCATTTGAAAACTTCCCAGTACGGATTTATCGAAAATCACTGATTAAAGGAAAAAACGCCGACACGTCAAAAGATTCATCAAGAGGGACATCTCTTTAACAAAAAAAACTACTTCGCCTTCTTTCACCATCTGCCCCCCAGGGTCATTCCCTTAAAAAGATTTTAAATGACAAGTGGTATCGAGTAATAGCTTGTTTGAAAGGTATTTCGAAGTCCTTTATTTTGACGTTTGATTTTTTTTAAATCGGTCGATTCGTTTTCGAGAAAATTAGAAAAAACGTCAAAATAAAGGACTTCCAAAGACCTTTTGGTCATTTAAAATTTTTAAGAGAATGACCTCGGGGGGCAGAAAGTGAAAGGGGTGAAGTAGCTGTTGGTTAAAAAGTTGCCTCCCTTGACAAATCTGTTGACGTGTCACAGCGTTTTTTCCTTTAATCAGTGGTTTTCGATAAATCCGTGGTGGGATGTTTTCGAATGAACATCCAGTATTATATTACATATTAGCATTGAAAGAGCCCATTGCTTCATAGGATAACCTTCTTCATTTGATCCTGTCAGTCGTTTCCTCTTTCCATCGACTTATCCCTAGTTTCTCGAGGTTATTTTCAAAAATGTTACAACACAAAACGTTAAAATCCCTGAAAAATTTAGTTATACCTAATACGATTCGTGCCGATTACTCATTCCATGAGTACCTTGAATAATAATGAATTACTTTATTAACGATTTACTTCCAGGACCACGTCAATCATCTGCAAGTACGTTTCAAATCGGCTGTCAACAAGGCGAAAGTATTATTCGAAGAGCAAAGCAAAAACTATTCAGTGGTACCCCTTTGCACACCAGATGAATATAACGGCGAATGCCATGTCAACCATATCAGAAAAACGCAAGCTTCATTTTCATGGGATTGGGGTCCCGCAATTCCGTCAATGGGAATATAGTGAGAAAAATTGCTTTCGTTCGACAATTTATTAAGTGATAACTTGCAGTAAAGACATTTACCTGGAAGGATATAACTCGGCCATTATCAGGGATGTGACCGTTAAAGTTCAAAACAATTCTGCCAACTTTTGGGATATCGAGGTCCGAGTTTACTTGCAACCTAGCCAAATTAAGATAAAAGGTGATATGTCCGTCGTTGTGCATACTGACAATGGTGAATTTCTAATGAAATCGGAAAACTTCATCTTGGGAAAGAACGAGCATGGAGACTACCTCGTTACACTCAACGGGCAAATAGAGAAGGTAGAAACAGATGTTTAGTAACAGGTTTGAAATATTTTTTAGTCTCGCGTGAAACTGTGGTGGCCTAATGGTTACGGTAACCAACCTCTGTATTCGTTAGTGGCACGTTACAACAATGTCCACAACACAGAGCACAGTGAAAAGTCGATTAAAATTGGATTCCGTACAATTGATTTGTGTGAGGATGAAGTTGAAAATGGAAATTTATTTTATTTCAAAGTTAACAATGTACCCATATATGCCAAAGGATCGAACAATATTCCCATAAGTATTTTACCAGAGCTGGCTCAAAACGAGGATAATATTAAGTTCTTGTTGGAATCCGCGAAGGATGTCCACATGAATATGATTCGAGTTTGGGGAGGGGGAAATTACGAAGCCGATGTATTTTACGAACTTGCGGATGAATATGGTATTTTATTGTGGCAGGATTTTTTGTTTGCGTGCAACATGTATCCAGCTACTAAAGAGTTTTTGAGGTAAGTGAATCTGTCTTATTGACCATAGTGAATATGGTGAACACACCATGCACATTACGGACAAAATTTAGTAAATTTGAAGCATGAGGGCTGGAATAGGAGAATTTCATTAGATTTGAAACATGAAATCTTAATCTTTAAGAAATAAGTGCGAAACTTGAGTCAAAGGCTAGGCCAAAGGCATTGAAGCTAGACTAACTCGGATCCTTAAAACTTAAAACCTTCCGCCTAGAACTAAAAGTCTAAAATTGAGAAGTGTAAGATACAAAGGTATAAAGTCTGAGCATTAGATTTGAAGCGTGAAGACTTAATCTTTAACTACAACTTCGGAAACCTGAGATCTAAGGATCCTGCGTAGTGAAAAATTTCCCTAGGGCAAGGCCAGCGTTCTTTGGTATGTGCAGTTCCTTTTTTTAGGAGAAATGGAAAAACTACCGTTGAAAAATTGATATACAGGTCGTCACAAATTAAGTCGTTTAAACCCTTGCATTCAACAATATCAACATCCAGCCAGGTTAAGGCTATTAATGGACAAATTCGTGTATTGCGATTTTATTTACACGGTGATTTGTATGCTTTCAATACTGCTACCGTCTGTATTAATTCATTTATATTGAAACCGCCTTACCTTCCTTTGACTTTATTGTTCTTACGATCACAACAAAATTTAGTTTTACTGTCGTCTAAATTGACGGCGAAACAGCCGCACCTTGAATGATTAGCGGGCAAACTGAATAATTGCAATTCACGTACATGAGTTTTTCTCTCACTAACACCACTAGATCTTATTCCTTTTCTCAAACATGGCACGCGATTTTGTTACAACGCCCGATTTTTTCGTTACGATCGACACAATGATTTACAGAACGTTTAACTTCCTTCAGAATCGAGACTTCGCGTATTTAAATAAATTATTGCCGCCCTCTGTAGGCTTGAAAGGTAGTTGCGCTTACAACTGTTAACTATAAGTTCGCGATTAAAAATTCTCGCAGACGGCTATCCGCAAGGCCGACTGATGCTCGTCTCTCCCTTTACGCTGTAGCTGCCAAGCTAAAACGGAACCACCGCAACACTCGCGACCACGCCTCTTTTTCACCAATCCCGAGTATCTATGTACCTCATCTCGACTTTATGTGGATGGAACAACCGCCAAATTGAAGTTTCGCTGTTATAACCCACGCTTTATATCGCCACTCAGGGCTATGTCTCGTCTCAACGTTCCCATCGCCTTTTGAGAGTACCTTCCTCCGGCACTTCATTCTGCAGATATTTACAATGAAAGTATTGACATCACCAGTAGATGTTGCTTGTCCAGACCTCCCACCTGTACCCTCTTCTGACACTTCGTTTTGGAGATATTCGTTTCGACCTAACCAATATATATGCCTCGTCCTGGTGATTAATGTCTTTGTAAGTACCTACTCTCTTCCACGAGACCGCTTTCGTGAGTACCCTCTTCCGACACTCCACTCTTGAGCTATGAGGAATTATGTCTGATCACAATAATGGGCTGAAGAGGAGGACGGTGGTTGGTAGAAATTAATTCCTTTCATTGAGACTTTTCATGAAAGGCCCCCTCCTCAACCCCCCGATTTTGATAAGGGATCGAAGATCAGGGCTGTGGCCGGTAGGAAACACTTCCTTTTAGCTCAGAATATTAGGAAAGTGAAAACCAATCTGCGAAGTGAAGTGAAAAACGCCCTCCCCTCTCTTACCTGTTAATCTCGAAAAGGAGTCGCAGAAGAAAGTTATTATTTATAGAAACCAATTCCATGACACCTTTCACTGGAATATCACGAACGTGTTTCCCCCTCCCCATTTTTGAAAATTGTCAACACCTCGGAGAATAATTTATACCCCCACCCCCCACCCCACCCTTAAGACAACAAAATTTAATGGCCATCTGGCGCACCTTCACACCTGTTGCAATAATTGTAGGACTCTAGCACAATTCCCCTAAAATGAGTTCAAAACCGTATAAGTTGGCCCGGGCGGACGGACGGATAACACGCAAACAACCCACCACCCAAGTATTTAAACACCACCACCACAACGCTAAAGTGGGAGGATATTTACAATTCCTGGTAGCCTACTCTTCGAAGAACCAAAACCTTAAATGTCGCGAAAACCCAAGACCCCCTCCCAACACGGTTCGAAAATTGAAGAGTAGCTTTCGGATTCGCCCCCTGGTACTTCATTGTATAAGACGAAATTGGACAACACGTTTTAAAAAACTTCCCACGAAGTTTTCTACTTCACTTGACAATGATGGAATACCAAAACTATTAAGGTTGCTTAACTTCTTCTGCACACTTGAATACTGGCGAATTACGTTTTTACATACACAGGCTGACTACCCGAAATTTAGCGTAAAGAAAAGTTCACGCTCCCAAAACGCCGCGAAGGAAAAAGCTCCGCTTTCTCCTTGTCTTCAGTATTTAACGAAATACCACATTCATCATAACACAATCTCCTTCCTGGTAAATTTTCAAAGCAACCGCCAAACACATTTAGATTAGGTAAACACCAGTCACGGCGGAACGCGCCTAGCGTCCTCACTTCTTTCCTTATCAGCGAAAAACACGTGCATTAATTAAATTGCAAACGATAAAACTGCTTATCGCCACGACCAGATAAAACACGCCAATTTGACCAGATACAAGATAGGTGCGAATTTCATGTTGATGAATTCACGGTTACGACGGTTCAACCTTCAACTGGAAGAAGCCTAAAGGAATACCCAAAAGATAACGCCAATGGAAATGGCCGTCTATTCATCACGTGGTGAATTGCGTAAAAATTTCCAATTATAGCCTCATAAAAGAGATCAGTGTAATTCGAATTCAACCATGCAGCATAGATGCTACACCAAAATCGCCAAAAATAACCAAGTTTCTAACTAACAACTTAAGACCTTCTGCAGGGGCACCTCTAAAAAGCATTATGCGGGTCTCTCTGTAATTGGGCGTAAGCCTGTTGAGGGCCTAGAACAAGAGGGACAATAAATAAATAAATAAAATAAATAAACTAAAACGGTTGCAATTCACCTCATGAAAAAAACACGCCCACGTAACTGCTTTACCTTACCGTCTCGGATGAGAAAATAAATGGAAAGAATGCGCCGAAGAGGCTGCGTGGATACAATGCACCAGCAAGTGAAGCTCTCTATAAAACGCTTACAGGGGTTCTCCGACAAGTAAAAGTACCGTGAAACAATAATAATGAGTTCTACGTAATAGAGGAAATAAATCGTTACAGAATACCTTCTCCTAACTCCTCTTCTTCCATATCCCACCTCTACCGCCGCTGTAGTCAAAGTCGCCCGAAAAATAAAATTCCGCGCCTTATGTTTAATGCAAAAACGTACACAAACTATCTGATAGGGAAAGCTTGAAAACCAGTGATTCCAAAAATTATCACCTCCCTTTCATTTATAAACTTACGAAATTTTGTAGTAATGTTCGAGCCGAAGTCCGTGATCAAGTTAGAAGACTTCAACATCACGCAAGTATAATTGTTTGGGCCGGAAACAATGAAAATAGAGCTGCACTTGTACAAAATTGGTAACTGAGAAACGTTCAATGTTTATTAGCTACTATTATTAGAATATGTGCAGGTATGGGACCGCTGATAACTACGAACTATTTAAGTATGATTACCTGAAGCTATACGCGGAAACAATTAAGAATGAGCTTCTACATAGCGACGATACGCGACCATATTTAACATCAAGTCCCTCCAATGGAAGGAAAGCAATTGAAGAAGACTTCGAATCGTTGAATCCTCAAAGCAATAATTATGGAGACAGTAATTGATCGTACCGACGCGACGACGTCTTCATTAAGTTTCTATTTTTAGTACATTTTTATAACTACAATAACGATGGGTGGAACACTGAAGCTTATCCAATTCCACGGTTTTCATCTGAATATGGATACCAGTCGCTACCATCCGTCGACACTTTATTAACTGCCACCAATAATCCTAGCGATCTGTTAACAACCTCCGAGTTTTTACAAAAGAGACAGCATTTGCCAGAAGGATTTAGTAAAATGGACACCTTAATTGGATATCAACTTACTTTACCTGACAAAGATTGCCAGGACTGTTATAAGGAGTATATCTATAAAAGTCAAGTGAGTACTAGAGGTTTGAATGAAACTGGAACGGTGCTCTCAATATTTTACTGTAGGTTGTACAAGCGATGTCGGTTAAAGTTGAAACTGAATTCAACAGACAGTGGAGAAGTATCTTTACGAAGGGTGGCCTGTATATGAACAATTTTGAGTTTGTCAATTAATTTCTAATCATTATGTTGCAAAAATCCAGACTAATCATCCCTTGCAGATTTCAAGGGAAAATGGAAAATGATGCAATACTTCTCCAAACACTTTTTCGCTCCAATTATAATCACTGGAGATCGCACTAATCATGGACTAAATATTTACGTAGTGTCGGATTTAATGCAAACAGTATCTGACGTAAACATCGAAGTGGTGGTATACAAATGGAATTCGTTTCATCCCGTTCACACATTTCGCCTCCAGCAGAATGTCGTAAGTGCTGCGATGAAATCAATAAAAGCGCATATCTATTCGTGTTTTGTTTCAGGAGGCTGGCAGCTCTAGACTCGTCCTGAATTTAGACATCAAAAATGTTTTGGAGGGTATATCAGGTTGCGGCGATAACGTATTAGAAAATTGTTTCCTCTATTTACAAGAGGACGGAGATTTGGCACCTGATAACTTTGTGTTTCCTGTTCCTTTAAAGGAAGCTGCAATAATGAAGGCAAATGCTAGAGTAATTATGCCATTTTTGCTCTATTTACAGTATGAATGGTGATTTATTTTCAGATACGATCCATAGAAGAGATACGCGATCCTAATATCTACTTTACAGTTGAAATTGAAGTTCACAATATTGCCTTGTTTGTGTGGTTGGAGACCGGAAATATTACCGGCCGTTTCTCAGATAATGGATTTCTACAAGTGACAAAAACAAAAACTGTGAATTTTACACCCAAGGAACTAATATCGCTATCGGAACTGCGTAGATCTCTCACGATTACTGATTTAAGTGCGTTTGATCGTATATAATAATTTGGACGTTGTGTGGAATTACTCAATCGTTTATGTGATAGAGAAATTTGAATAAATTTTTCAACGGGAATACATTTTCAGCGTAATCTTTATGATATTAATTTTAAAAAATGTTGATTTCTACAAATTGTTCACATCAAGTGATACTATCCAGCTAGCTTTCTGAAAAAAAAAATAACCACTGTCCAAAAGTATTGTAGCGGGCTATTTACACTTCAAATGGTCTGAAGACCTCACTTGCATAAAATAAAATAGAATCTCTACGGGACTGGCAGAAATCCTAAAATAATAATCAAATTTGTTAATTTACCCACGGCTAGCTCAGTAATAAAAATGTTTTTTTTATTACCACTAATTTATACAATGCAAAAAAAAAATCAAAACAACTCTCTCTCTCTCTCCGGAAAAAAACTTCTCTTATAAAATATGAAAATACACCTTGGTAACATTAACTTCGTGGTGAATGCCAAGCCAAAATGTCCATACGTATTTCAAATTCCAACAAACCAGCTCCAAATAACCGAAAATAATATGCGATATGGTTATTATGCACTGGAATAAAACGTCAATGTCCCGCTGTGTTGATATTAAAATTTTGCCCAGTAATTTAACCTTCACGGTGTGAGTAAATGTACCAATTAATAGTTTCCTGCCGAAAAAAGTTGTGTACAGAATATCATTTATCACACAAAGTGCTACACAAAGGTTTTACACGGCTTTCAACTAGTCGCTACCATTAGCGATGCGAACGAAGAAAAAATAATTTATCTATATATTTATTAGTTTTTTTTTAATTCAGTACATTTAATTTCGTTTCTACATGAAGAGCACGTGTCTCCAATTCGAAAATGTTCTCTAGCATAATTTTTTTTCACTCCCAATTGAATAGTCTTGTTATAAATGAAGCTAACTTCCGAATTTTAATGTAAAACTGAGTCTGCAGGTAACTCTCACTCTGTCACCAATTTATTCACACAAAGTGATGTTGATGAAGTACTCCATATTTATTTCTGAGTTGGATGTAGAAAAAATTAAAATTGAAATAGAAAATTGAGACTCAAAATTTTTATTTCTAAAGGAAACAGAAAATAGAAATAAAAATGTTGAGTCTCAATTTTCAATTTCAATTTAAATTTGTTCTTAATGTAAATGACTTCAACAGCACACCCGACCGACACATTGATGATGGGAGGACTTCACGAGTGTCAGAACAAGACTAATCAAGTTAAATATGGACGCTACCAGTTTCTCGTCGCTGCAATAATCGTAAGCGGGAAGGTATGGCGTTTAATACTGACTCTACAGCCCCTGTCTTCGTTGACTAACAACCACAATAAGTTGACCGCCTTTATTACAGAAACAAAAGGAATCATACCACATTCAATAACTCAAAGTTCGTAAATAAAAAACGTGGTACAGTCTTTTTCAAAAATACCCCCCCCCATTGATAATCCGTGCATGCTTCTTGAACGAACATACATTCATAAATCAATCAGCAGTACCAAGAGATCATGTTAATCTGGAGGGAGAAGATCATGATATGATACTGCCATCACCTCGCTTAATACACTTTATGCCATGTTCTCTTAAAGATTGCGAAGGGACACCCCTTCTGGAGAATCTGGAAAAATTGTTAGGGGGGGGGGGGTAGTGAACGCAGAGTCCGCGAAAATGTACAGTGCCGGGAAATTGCTCGGAAATCTTGGAGGTTTTCGCGGTAATCCGGTTGGAACCAACGATTTCCATAATTAATTAATCCAACTCTATAGAATTTAAATACGTAGAAAGAAAATGATCGCTAAACTTAAATGTAAACCGCGACTTCCCTCTGCTATTAAACAATACGCACTCCTAGCGAAATTCAAGCTTTTACCCCTTGTTGGTAGTATTTTTGAACTTTATTTTGTGTGTTCAAAAACAAAAAATGTGTAGGGTAGAAAAACACAAAGAAACATGTCGTGGCAAAATATTAAAATTAATTAATGTATTCCAAGCTCAGTACAATTATTCAACAATCTTGACGTCCCTAGAGGAATTAGACCATGTAAAGAAAAAGTAATAAACAAATACATACCAGACCTATAAAGGAATTGAAATGCCGGAAGAATTATAACTAAACACTTTAATGTCCATGCCCAAACTGCAGCAACCAGAGAAAAGGCAGAAAATTAATTATTATAAGGAGTTTAATTCTACAGACGCGTGATGCATGCCTTTTAAATACCCTCCATAAGCGAGGAAAGGGTAGTTACTGCTGTTACACAGTAAAATTCGAAGCAAATTTATTTACTTAGGGAATTACAATGTAATCTTGCTGTATGAGCTTATGGAGTAATTAATTACGAGTATGGTCAGCATAATAAGAAAAGTACAATCCGTGGCTGTAATTAATTGTAAATGACCCCCGCTACCCTACAATTACATTAATTTACCAAATGTTCGATATAAAATACACTAAAGATCAAAAGAAAAAGGCACATAAAATGTAGGTATATCAACGCATTAATTATTCTTCCCCCCTCTTTATGTAAAACAAGCTCCACAACAACGGGAATTCTCTTTCTTTTGCATCAAGCGATAGAGAAAATTCGAATACCGCAGGAGAAATATTTAAATCCTAGGCCTACCAGTTCCTCAAAGAAGTAAACCAAAAATTCGCATCTTTTTTAAGAAAATAAGCACTGCCAATATCGAATTTAGCTCCGAAAGTCGGTTCCATTGCAATATAAAATAAATTAAACAAATATAGCAAACGAGTTCCTGGGTATGGCTAAAACATGTGCCAACCAAATTTTGAAACTGGCGTTAAATTTGCTTTTATTCCAAGTGGCTATGTATCAAATTTCATTTAAATCCCTTCATAAATAAGAAAGTTTGCAATTCGGTCTGTAAATGGTCGAGATGCGCAAAGGGCACTGTGAATGCTGATCGATTAAGCTCAACTTTTGGAATTGCGTTTTATATGGATAAAGCTATGCGCGTATTGAATTTCATGCAATTCGGTTCATAACTAACGGAGATGTCAAAAGGGCCTTCCTTATTTTTTGGGCTACATTGCCAATTCACGAACTCCGATCTACAAATTTGATAAAGAATCCACCTGCAAAATTTCATCGTAATCGGTCCTTTCGTTTATGAGTTATCGTGCTAACGGACGGACGGACAGGCGGACAGACACCGCAAAATTATAAACTCGCTAGGAGCTCGTTAATAAAGAATTTCTCATTACGCGTTGGAGAAGAAAAATGACAATAAACCCGCGTAAAGCTATAAGAAGTAGCGCAAGCATGGGTTTTGTGCCCCCTGCCTCGGGGGATTAGTTAATTCTTTTATCGTTTAAATAATAAATAAATTATAAATAAAAATGTCCACCCTAAACATGACGCGAGGAACAGTTATGAACACTTCAAACACAAAATACTATATGCCAACTTTTTTAAATCAGATAGTATATTTGCATTAGTTCCAAAACCGGTTTCTGCGCCCATAATCTTTTAGTTTTGAAACGATCTCTAAATCTTCTGACAATTCTAAATTTAATTTAGACGTCAAAAGTAGCAAGCTTGGGTTCTGCCTCCGCGGTCCTTTCCATAAAAACGGCATTGTCATATGTTCTGACGTCATATTAGGCGTTTTCGAAAATTGAACCGGTTTAACCGGGTTGATAAAAATTATCATGGAAACGATTGTGGCAATAATGGTTACCATAGCAATATCTACCAACCCGGTTAAACCAGTTGAATTTTCGTAAACTCCTAATGTTATATCGTGCTTCGCGTCCAGTTTGAAATAAGAATGACAGATGTCATTAGAATGCACAATCACATGTTTCACTTTATCTATCCTAGCGGTTAAAGTGATCAGTCAGATCAGTCCGGCCGACCACCAGGACTGATCATTTGTCTCTCTAGATAGTAGAAACGGCGTATCCACATCCAATCAATAATCTTTTTTGTAATCACACGAAACTTTCTTGTTCAATGCAAGCGAAAGTAATGAAAACAACCATGGACGACAGGCATTTGCGATTTTATCGACACTTTACTCCCAAGACGATTCACAAAGTAGGTTAAAAGCGCTGTATTTTCTCGCCAAACGATAGTGCGCTATTTCGTACATTTACAATTGATCACTACATGTGACCCGATTGTATTTCATAAAAGATCATTTTGGAATCGCTCCTATTTAAACGCAAATCAATCGGCAAAGCTGAAATATTCAGCGACAGAAGACTGCGCATAAAAGGTTAAAAAAATTGAAATTTAGAGAAGTAATGTAGCGATCAGTCGTGCGCGATTGGTGTCAAACACACCACTTACTGTTGCATACACAAACATTACATTAGGAAAATGTACATCGTTCGAGGCTTGAATAACAAATATGCTCTGTGAGCACGTGACTTCAATCTATAAACCTACCCACTTAGACTTATTCGCTTTTAAAAAATATGGATTCAAATTATGTCGCCGCTTTTGTGAAAATGCGTTTTATGCAAAATATGGTTCTGATTTCGCCAAAAAGAGATCAATAATTTTGTCCGTGACCTAAATCGTGTGAGATTCACATTTAACGCAAAGAAATAAGAAGAACAATACCTTTCCGCCTTGTGATTAAGGTTAACAGTAGCTTGTGACATCTGTTCCCAACTGTAGACAATCATTTATTTTGCGCTGCACTGCTCTGCTTTGTTGTGTTCTATTCTAAACCGCCTTGCTTTGATTCTACGGTAGCTTGTCGTTGTCAAGGTTTAGTTCCTTTGGTTTCTTTTCGCCTCGGAAAAAATAAACCTTTAAAGCAGATCTCTCACCTCGGTGTGACCCTACGGGGTCATTGGATTTACCCATTTTCAATTGGCTTGTTACATGCGGTATACAGGGTGTTTGGTAAACATGCGGCAAAAATGAAAGAGGTTATTCCTTGGACTATTCTAATGATATTTTATCCTTTGATGATTTTTGAAAAAACGCATTCGAATGATGAGCCATGATAGAGGATTTCACAAACAACCGTTTAAGTAATAAGGGCAGAAATTACACATGTATCTTCGCAACGAAGCGTTTTTTCAAAAATCATCAAAGGATAAAATAACATTAGAATAGTCCAAGGAATAACCTCTTTCATTTTTGCCGCATGTTTACCAAACACCCTGTATATGTTAACTGTGCAAAGTTTAAACCGAATAGGTTGAAGCGTTTGCCAGGGGTAGCGAGGCGTGACCCCACGGAGTCATTAGATTTGACCCATGTTCAATAGACTTGTTACATGTGGCATATAGGTCAACTGGGGAAAGTTTGAACCAAATCGGTCCAAGCGTTTGACACTTATCGTGTTCACGGACAGACGGACACCATCGACTCCCCTATAAAGCTTGCCGCTTAATAAACAAAAAAAAAGCTTTTGGTTTCAACAGCTAGGATAGTGCACTCGCCCACAATGGCATAATCGTGCGAGAATACCTATCGGGGAATTTCTGGGAAAATGAAAAATATGTCCGATAGGTATTCTTGCACTATTAGGGCAACGTGCGTGGGTGCGCCATCCTGTTGAAACCAACAGTTTCACTGTTGTTTTTTGTGTACCGTACATCGTTGTATTCGTAATAAGAATGCTACTTAATACGGTGTGCACTTTTTTTACGGACCATATAAAAAAATAAAGTTGATGAGTGTAGTGATATAAGGCCGACTCTAACTCAAAAAGTCACTAGATGTGAAAAAAAGTCACTAGAAAAGTAACTAGGTTCGAAACTGCTCAAAGTCACTAGAGGTTTGAAACTGCTAACAGTCACTAGAAAAGCAACTAGGTTTGACACTCTGCTAGTGATATTGGGCCGATTATAACTCAAAAAGTCACTAGATGTGAAAAAAGTAACTAGGTTTGAAACTCTGCTCAAAGTCACTAAAAGGTCACTAGAGGTTTGAAACTCTGATAACAGTCACTAGGAAAGTAACTAGGTTTGAAACTCTGCGTCATTAGAGGTTTGAAACTCTATAGGGCCGATTCTAAATCACTCTAGATGAAAATCCCTATAAAAGTCACTAGAATTGAGTGGTTCTGAACTGCGCTAGTGAGGTTTGTGCCTGTACTAACGTCAAGGTCAAGGGGTCAAGGTTCGCGCTCGAGATAAAGTATCGGAGGTTTGTGTCCGAGTTAAAGTAATTCGGTTTGCGCCTGAGTCAAGGGTTCATGTCGATGGTAGTGTAGGGTCGATTCTAAATCACACTAGAGGAAAATCCCTGGAAAAGTCACTATAATTGAGTGGTTCTGAACTGCGGTAGTGAGGTTTGCGCCTGTACTAACGTCAAGGTCAAGGGGTTGAGGTTTGCGCTCGAGATAAACTATCAGAGGTTTGCGTCCGAGCTAAGCATACTGACAAACGACATAGACAACGCACGAACAGTTCTTGGGGATTACAGGAGAGCATTAAGAGAGGATTTCCCGAAATTCCTAGGGGAGCGGGAAAAAACGGCATTTTATGTTTTACAGTGGAAACTGCGGAAGATGAAGACTTGACATTTAAATCGTAGGTTCTGATGGACGAAACCTGTATTCACCGTTTGCTGGCAGCAATATCGGAAAAACGACCGGGATTAGCGAAAAAGAAAATCTTGTTTCACCACGAGAGCGCACCCGTCCATTTCTGTCGTTTTTGTCCCAGAAATTGCTCGGTTTTCTATTTAGAGGAACTCGAGGAAAAGCAGTTCCGGATGGTGATCGCGAGGATGAAGAGCTGAAGTGCGTGTAGCTTCAAAGACTACGTCGATAAACAAAGCATGTTTTAAGTATTATTGTTAATTAGTCCAAAGCAGACACTTAGCAAATGATCCCCCTATAACTAACTTCGACAAATTTTTAAAGCCCAATAGAACTACAGACATCAACATTGTTATATACCGTCGGTTTGTAAATCTGAAACCTCGATGAGTACACAGTTACTTAAGCAAACAGTGGTGGAATTTCAACTTACCAACTTGTTTAAATAATGCCAACTTATAATTTGATTTAGCCTTCCACAGTTTCCGAGTAATATTTCCATTGTGAAAGGAAGCAAAGAGAAATAGTTTTATAATTGAAAAGTAAGTACCGACATAATATTGTCTTACTGACGTTGACAAAACGATATCAAATAAGCTCTCCTTATAGGAAAAGGGGCGAGATCAATAATTGATGGCACCACTTTAAGAGAATTTAAAACACTGAAGGCAATATGGATTTTTTCTACTGCGGTGCCAAAATGAGATAAATGAGTTCGAAGGAATGTTTGTGTGGTTTTACAATTACTTTAATGTTAGCTTTCAGTTAACTTGGAAAATGCAAGGGAAAATTTAGTTTAATACATTTTACCCGTTAGAACAAAAATTTTAAAAATGTAAAAAAATATGTTGCCAGTTTAATGGTTTTTCAACGTAACGCCCGAAAAGTTTTAACGAGTAACCATTATAAATTTATTTAGGTTTTCAGTGGGCATTTATTTTAAATTTAAATTAAGTTATAAAAGAGACAGCTCGTTCGTGACATTGTAATCAATAATAGCATTCTTGTATTTATATTTGAAGGGAGTTGTCGCTTTTTTAATGTGATAAATGAAAAAGGTTCCTCGGGGAAGTAGAATTTTCCACCCTTTTATTATGTACCAATACCACATACATTGTAGTCGTTACCATAGTAAGTCGTAATATATGTATACCCAATACTCTCATCAATACATAATATTATAATGATTTAGGACCGAAATATCCTCATCGTTACAATCCAATGAATGATATCTACCGCTGAATGGCATAAACCCTTTTCACACGAGGAATAATTCACCTCGTTTAATTTCAACTTTATTATCCTTTCCAGAAAATCAGATCCTCATTACGCATTACTCAGATGAATGTTACAATCGAAATTACTTCCTTTCACACACGAAAGGTGCCCTTTACTTTTTCACAATATTGTATAGGACAGACAAATCTGATCATTACAATGGAAACTAATATTTAATTTTCATTGGCTATTGTCCAACACCAAATTCAATACAGTAGTAGTGCTATAATTGCCACCTAGAGCAATTATTTTCTCGTCCTGACGTTCCTCTTAATTCCTTTCATTAGAGTACCATGAAAGATAAAACCAGCCCCCCTCTTCCCCGCGCGGTAGTTGGTTCCTTTCGTTGAGACCTTTTAATGGAATAAGTTTGTACAAACCAATTTCATTAGAATAGAAATTAGAAACTGGGGCCCCCCCCTCCTATTTTCAAAAAAAATTTTTTTAATGCTGAAAAAAATGCGCTAAATAAAGGAAAAGGTTAACGTGTTTCATTCCCCCGACACCCTGAGAGGACCGGAGGCGGGTTGCTCAGGGTTTCCTGACCCTCTTCAGTCAGAGAACGAGAATGTAAGGATGGGCTAAGTTAAAGATGGGAACGGAGTTAGTGTGCTGAGGAAAGAGTATTGCATTCGCCTCGCAGATTTAAACATACTGCCAACACTATTCGAAGCTACGTCCGTCCGAGGAAAACCCTCTGACAAAACCCCAGATAGAGCAGTCGGCAGAGGGATTCGAAAACTTTTTACCATGGAGTTGTTCATTGGTGGACACGAAGATACTGTTAACAAATAATATTAAATTGTAAGCCGAGATTATATTATCGAAAATCTTATATAAGGCTGATTTGTGAATTAATTTCAGATAAGATCCATTTTAAAAGTCTACGTCAGAATCGTAACAGTGAAGATCTGTGTTACTATCACGCGAAGTCTAAATAACCAGCAAATCGATTGTCAGATATTTAGATTTTACAAACCTATACGGTGAGCAGAAGTGATCTGTTAGATTATGTGATGCTCAACCACCAGGGATCTGTCGTTCATGAAAATTCACTGATTTGGCGTGAATAAATTCGTGATTTATTAGTGGTTAATATCTCGTAAGTGCTGGTAAGACCGGAAACCAGAGCGCGTTCCTTCCAACGTTTAGTGTAAGTCCTTTGGCACGTCTCTCGAAGCAATATTTACTGATACAAAATACATTTCATAAGTTGCAACTAATTCTGCTAATTATAGAATTAAAATTTCTAAGAACAGGGAATTTTCGGGAGCTTCAGACTAAAGTAATGTCTACTAACATTGCTTACAGTGCTAGAAACACTTTTTATATGTTGCAGTGTCCTAACGTATGGAGAACTAACCTGAAAATGATTCGCAAATCAATGACGTGGGAATTGACATTTGAATAGCTGAATCGTGCGCTAAAGTGGAGCCAATTTCGCGCGCCAACATATTTGGAAACGGTGTAAACGTGTCAAATTTGAACACACCGTTTAGCATTAGGCATAACGTAGATCCCAATGCCCCATATACAGTATAGACTAAAAGTGACATTAATTTTAAGTTTTTTTTGCATGAACAATTTTATGTACAGGGTGTTTTAAGTAGGAGATTATGACATCGACATTAATTAGTTAATATTTATTTTAAATTAATTCACCCTGTTTGCATATCTGTAAGATATTTATAAATATATTTTTAGAATTATATTTTAGTTCACGTAAATTATACTTTATATCTTTAAAACGTCTATAATATTTAAAATTTCTAAGCTGCTTGTAATTATTAAATATTATGACTGAGATCTATTTATTTCATGGCAAAATGTTCTATTAAATCTGTAGCGGTGGAATTTAAAGGTAAAACAGCACTTCAGTGCCAATTGCTTGTGACTAATGGATAAGCGCAAATATTGCTACAATTATTGAGGTCTTCATTCTTGTCTTATAAATTCGAATTTTACCGCCAATAAAGATTGAAAACAACGATTACGCCTATAATATACATAAACAAGATAGGTTTGGATTCCAAATTGCTGCCCGAAACAAAAATCACATCTTTGGCGGAAAAGATCTAAAACGATTTCGTTGCCATCTCTACATGAAAATCAGTGGCGCATCATTAGGAAGCGAATTTAGCTTACAGGAGGTGGAATTGACAAACTGTTACATTTTGCGTCTCTTCCTGGATTACAGTTTTACAAAAATGCGTAAAAGTTTCGACATTTTAATCAAGTGCCACATATTTCAAAGTTTATTAAGGTGTACGAATAGACAGAGAGACTAAGACGGTAACAAATATCTTGCGTTAAAGCAATTGCAGAAGAATCTTCCCGCAGAGAAAGAGCCTGTCCTTGAAAAATAAATTTATCGCAGTCCTAAGTTTAATTACTTATACAATCTAGCTACATCAGGTTGATGGAGGCCGACATAATAAGGTGGCCCAGGTGCGAGGCGGTGGCTGAACATGATAAATGTGCACCGTTGCTAGTAGATGTCACCCTCTGTCTTCCTTGTTTGGCCTCCGGGGACGGCACTGATTCTGCAGCCGCCTCGTCATTGATATTTATTAGTCAAATAAATAATAATTTCTTACTATACACGCCCTTATTTAAATTTATTCCTAAATTCCCAAGTTGTCCTTTACGCGTCATAAATATTGAAAGTTAATTCAAATTTTAATACTTAAACTTCGTTCGACGACCGGCGGGGAAGGGATACTCGAGTTTCGGAAGTATACTACGTCTTTAATTTGTTTCTTTTGAAGTAGCCAGTATTTAAATAATGAGTTTTTGAATTAAGGGAATTAATAGACGGGACGGTACAAAAACTCATTAATAATCGACGTGCGACGAGGGTCATTTGCAATACTTTCTCTTTCATGCATACAAAAATGATTTGCGCATCTAGAAACTACATCTGAAATACTCTAGATTAAAAAAATCGATTCAATATGAACGCAACTCCTAACACACAATCGATAGGGAATGGGTATCGGCGGAAAGCTTCTAAAACTTTGAAGGGCAGACACAATTTACGTGAATGTAGAAAAAACTTCCTCTTATCGCCCATTTTAAGATATCCCAAGTTCAAGATTGTTGAGGTGTTTACTAAACATAAATTATTCATGAAGGTAAGTAAGCAGTAAGGAACACAGTGCCAACACTACTAATTAATAAATTGAAGGAGACGGTAAACATTTCGAAATATAAATTAGATTAACTCTCATCTCAACTGGTTAATAAAGTCCAAAGAGCGCTATGATGCTGAAATGAACTGTAAAATATCAACACAACATGGAACAAACATTAACATGAAAATCTCGCGCGATGTATTGCCCGCCGGTCAAATTTGAGGAAAACGTTACCCCTTCATCACTGCAAACGAAAGCGCCAAGCAGGAGCAGGTCCCAACATTAATAAACATCTTCACTTCCATTTCGTTCAACCGATAAACAAACTGAAAAACCAGTCTTCGAAGCAATAAGAACGCGAACCTTCAGCTTAGTTCCATCTTGGGCCTGGTTCGTTAATAGTTCTGTAGATAAAAATTTGCTCCGAGAAAATGTCACTGCTGAATACTAGTGCAAACCTGTCGTATACTGGGATTCTCGCGGATGCACAAGGCGTGGCAAATCGAAGTCTTACAATTAGTCGATATTCTTCCGGAAACTTCTTCTAATATATTCATCAACAGGAAACGCCTTCTTTAGGTGACCGTGTGCTGAAGATACCTGTAACCCTTTCTATTCACAAAGGAGATCGACCAGACAGCACTTAGCCACACCAAAAGCTCATTGTGCCTACCCCCTTTCTTTCGCAACACGGTTCACAGCCCGTTCTTCTCATTAATGGATAGGATCCTGTTTAACTTAAGTTACTTCACCCTCTCCGGTTCCACGTAGCTGTCGCCAAGGACCTGATTTCAATCTCTGATCAAAGCGTCACAGTGACTGACCACATGGTCGGTAGTTTCATCTTCCTCGCCACAGAACCTGCAGTGGGCTCCTCCACAAGCCCAATGTTATGCAGATAATGGTTGATCATCTATTGCCCCATAAGGACCCCGGTGATCTACCTAATCTGTCTTCTATTCAGTTTTAGAAGCTTAGAAGACCCAGATTTGCCAAGGGGCCTTGTTAAAAAAGCCCTGGAATGTGTGAGTTCGGTTGCTTGTTGTCAGTGAGGATAAATTCTTACGCTCGGGCCCGAGGAAGACTCCGACACTGTCTCCACGAGCCAGTTCGTCGCCTTTTCGTTACCCCCTATTCCCTTTCTTCCTGAAACAAGGTGCTATGGTGACCAAGGGAGAAGCTGACGTCATCTCTTAGTCGGTTACCATATATATCCAATGCCCGTTCCCCACTCTGTTAGGAACCTGTCTGTCAACCGCAGAACGACATTATACCTCTCAGGTTTGTGGAACGGGCAGTCCGAGTTAAGCTACTGCCCCCTGTCCGGGAGAATGACTTTATAACTGTTTAGTCTTAGTAAGACAGCCCGGATCACATTCCCGCCCAAAGCTGCCTCGATCCTTCCACTCGTCCTAATCATTTAGCCGCATAAAAACCTATCCGAACCTCTGCATCTACAGCTAAGTGTAGGCTCTAGTCTCAGAAGTGGCACCATGACCAAAGGACGTGCTTCCATGGCTCCATTGACTCCCAGACAGGCGATTATCTGAACCCTTCCTAGCTGCTACCTGTAGGTTGACCTGCGTATAGCAGGCCACCATATAAGTACACCGTACAGTATTATTGACCTTATCACTATAGTGTAAAGCCCATATCCCAACCGGGAGTTCAAGCCCCATGTCCAACCAAAAACCCTTCTATATGCCCCTAGATATGCAGTGGTCCTTTTGATTATTCACTCAATGAGTCAGGCGAGAGTCTATGATGATTCTTAAATATTTCAGTGACCTCGTAAATGGATCAACCTCGTTTTTTCCTGGTGAACGGAGACGTCATGGCTACTGCCCCACCTATCCACCTGTTCGAGAGCCCTCTGCATGAGCTCTCTTTTACGGTGTTTGGAAACTTTCCAGCTATGATGATTGCAAGATCGTCCACGTATCCCTGTCTATACACTGCGTCCTCATTCTGAGTGCGGAGGAGCCCGCCTAGTACCAGGCCCCACAGCAGTGGGGATAATACCCCGCCCTGCGGACGTCCTCTAGTAACCCATGGGCTCATCTCTGTCGTCCTTAAAGTAAGGGAGGCTCCAAAGAGGTGCAACAAATGTAAGAGCAGAGGCTCCAGGCTCCTTTTGGTGGGTCCGAAGTTACGTAGTCCCCAGATCCTGGAAAATGTGTTTCCAAGAGACATGTAAGACTCACTCGCGGTAGGCATATGGAATCATGGAAACCTCAGTGTCTCCACTTTTTGCTCCGGGTCTTTCAAAAGGATCTTACGAAATTGTTGAACTTCAAGAAGGCCCTCCATAATCCCCGTTTAGACCTTCGAATTCCTTATACCTGCGCTGAGCGAGATATTCTCAGTCCGCTGGCAGCTTAGTTCGCATGGCCCTATTAAAGAACCTGCGAACTTCCTTACGAATCTTTTCAAGATCTGAGTTCCACCAACATGTTTTCTTCTTTCCTCGAAAGGTACGCAGTTTACATCTGAACTCATGTGACGCTGTTATGACGAGTCGCTTACCAATGCGGTCGCCAGTACCAGTCAGTGGATCTGGGATTCCGAAACCTACAGGGCCCGCAGTGGAATGCCAGGTTTGGTTGCAAAAGAATGTGCCTGTGGTGCGAAAGCGACGGCGCATCAAACACTCTCCAATTCGTGATCAGCGTACGCGCTGTGACAAAGGTAGGGGTGCTCCCTGATTTAAACCATTTAAAACAGTTATTTGCAAGTACTCCAGAAGGACACTCCCTTACTGTATGTACTACAAATTGCTCTGTAAGAAGGTCCATCACTGATGTACTAGGTACTCCTCTCCCCTAGTGATGCTGACAGTTCCGACCCCTGGTCGGACCCAAGAACCGCCACACGAGCCAAAAGCTCGTCGACATCTTTCTCAATCTTTGAGGGCGCCGGTAGTAATGTCAAATGCGAAAGGGGCCCTACCAGGCTTCTCCGTGCGAAAGAACGTCCGCCATAACTGTTATGTCTCTGAATTAATGATACGTATAATCCGGAAACGAGGATTTTGCCTTTGGAGTAGCTTCAAGACGGTGGACGTCTCATCCGGGAGCCCTATAACACAGCCATCACCTTGGTTACTCTAGGGACGTGGCTCTGAACTTTCAGACACGAGCCAAGCCAGGGCCTGATAAAAGGGACAGAATCGTACGCCCTCTAGCGGCGAAGCTAGAAACTTCAAAATAATTTCCAGCGATTTCTCTTGCCCCTTTTGTTAGAAATTTTTTTCCCGAAGCGGTGCAATTAACGGTTCCATAGATATGGCCTGTGACCATTATTAATGGGGCACCCTGTACAATAGGTATACATTATATAGCATAATATGTGTTGTCGCAAACGTCACATTTAATAAGAGCTGCAAACTTTTAATGCTCGCCCTGCATCATCCAGTCATTTATAAACACATTGTACCAGAGTTTATCACAATTATCCTGTTAATCATTTATCAAGAAAACCAGACCTTTAAGATCACATTACACGTAATTCTGACAGATCAACGAGTACTGCAATATTTATGGAAACTAAAAGGATGAAATTTAAAATCAGGAGCGTCCATATATACTTTGCCATTAAAAATGAGAGCAAACCGCCATTAAAACCAAAATAAACACAATATTTCGCGGGGTAGATATTTTGTGCAGCAGATATGAACACAAACCAACATTATTTTAAGTGGCAATTATTTTTGACACGTTCGTATTGTTCGACTAACGCGCTGCAGACAATTGTCCAGATAAAGCACACATAAAGAGAATTATAAAGCTTGTTACATGTATCATTTCTTTTACGGTTATTTTTTCAATTTCACATAAACTCGTTATTCAATTTAAATAATTGGAAGTGAGAAGCATTAATTAATGGTGACACTCTGTTGAACAGCTGGAACTAGAAATGAGTACTTTATACATATTTCGGTTATAAGAAATAAAAAATGACTTTCGCATAAAGCACTTCTTTATTTACGTTCTAACTTTTATTTATTCTTCTGTGTATCATTATTACAAGAAAGTATTTGTTTATTATTGTTCGACTTGATCCGCGGACACAATATATCAAGAAAAAGAGTGGTAACGATGTATAACAGAGAAGGAATGCCAGAACAGGGAATATAGAAATTAGGGTGGAGATGGGAAATGGAACACGAGATAAAAAGTCAAGAGATAAAGAAACAAGAACAGAATCGGATCACTAACCGATGGAAGTAAGGACTAAGGACAATAGGGAAGATTAAAAAAAACAAGAAACGAAAAGATTTAAAGAAAAGGGAGATGCAGATGGACAAGGGACACGGTGGAGGATTATAGAAGAAGAATAGAAGAGCGAGTATATGAAATAGGAGTAAGCACAGAGTAGTAGTGGAAAAATATGAAGGGGAGTATTAAAAATAGAGAGATAGAGACAATGATGAAAAAAGAAACAAAGGGAGAGATACGGGAGAGCATAAAAAAATTACAAAATGTAAGGAAAAAAGATGAAGAAATAGAAAGAGCATGAAAAAGAATCATGGAAAGAAAAACTGAGAAGGACTCTTAGAAGATGATAAACAGATGGTAATGGTACTGAATGCAAGATTCGAAAAAGAAATGGAAGTGAAGAAGACGTTGGAGGGCACACAAATGGGCTTTAGAGAAATGAGGGGGACAATCGAATGTGTACATGTATTACACAGTGGTGGAAAAGGAATTTGAAAAAAAGGGCGGAAATGTGATAGCGTTTTTCATGAAACTAAGGGCAGCGGTTCGCAGGATACAATGGGAAAAAGTATGGGAAATGATGGAGGATGGAAAAATTTACAGAACCGAACCAAGCAGTTATATGGAGAGCCAAGAAGTAGGGTAAGGATAAGACGGCAGTGTTCTGGACAATAAAAGGATTGAGACAGGGATGCCCAATGGCCAATTAGCCCAACCCAGGACAGACATTCTAGTGTATCCCCAAACAACCTGTCAAAATTCCATTAACTTAGGAATACTTTTCAGATTTTTGCTAAATGTACTTAAATTGAATATGCAATTGATCAAAATATCGTCCACAGTTTTATTTCAAAAGGAGTCTCGTCTTCTCACAATAGCAATATTTGACCTAAAAAGATCATCCTTTAAAATAAAATCATATATATGTCAAAATGACGGACGACACAATAAAGATACCCAATGAAGGATATGTTGAAAATACGTTCAATTCTATGCGGGAAGAGAATACACCAGTAAATATCTATATTACATCGGGAGCTAGCAAAATGAACAATAGTTTGACTTCGTAAACAACTCGACGTTAAAACAATTAACAAAGAGACTGCGAGATAAGAAATGCTGCTCCGAGATAATTGAATGAGATAATTAGAAATCTGTCGCCGGCACTCCGCAACAAATGTCCCGCACTTGTATATCTGTCATGATTATCATTGTACATTGATATCCTTCCTTCTTTTATTATACTGTGAATGTAGTACTTCAAATTGTACTCGACCACTTAAGGGCTCTTGTTAACCACAATTACAACATTATTTAATTAAAAATTCTTGATAAAGTGCAAATATCAAATTGTTCCCCGTACGCCATTTATAATTTCAGAAGTACCTATTATTCACATGCCGTGCAAATTAATACAGTATAACGCGTTTGTGTTAATTGAAATCATATGAAACTGATCACAAGCACTTCAAATCAGTCGTCAGTTGTGTACTTTTTGTTAAAGTAGCCTTTGAAAAGGACCTGTGACTTCAATTTTGTTTTCATTAAATCAATGTAGTTAGTAATTTAAATGTTCGCATGGGAAATTACTGAGTAGATTCTGTTAGAAAGGTGTTCAAAGGTAAAATAATGTGATGAAAAATTTTATGTTTATATATTCGAGAAATTTATTTGCGATAAATAAACTGTTATTATTATTTTTGAGAGTGTATTTCTCTTCGTAAAAAATTGTATAATACGTCTGTGTTCAAGTTTTACATCCATCATCCATTTTTCAGCATTAAAACCACTACCATAATTACAAATATTTCGCGCGCGGTTTGAAATTCCACCTCAAGGTACTGTTCCTCATAGAAAATCCATTTTATCGTAGGTGATACACTACAATGACAATAATCAGAATATCAAATTAATCCAAATTTACGTACCCCATTAATAAATGTGTTTCGGATTGCGATATACGTAAAACAAAGGTAATTAAATTTTAAAATATGACATAACCTACAGAGAAACGTTGTTAATCCAATCTTATCGAAATAACTTTACCTGGTATTGTATTTTGTAGGAATTAAACGCTTAAAGGGAATTGTATGACAAGACTAGTTTTTATTTATATTGAAGTTATTAATTAATTGTTTATACACACATGCTATTTTACCCAATTAAATTATAAAATCGCATATAAGTTTAGAATGTAATCACAACACCTCGGAATGATATTAACAACCCATTCACCTAAATGCGTCTAGATAGATAATTTCAATAATTTTAACTTGATGGATTTCCATTTCCCACGTCAGAATTTATTATCCTTCGCTCGCCAAAGTAGGTACCATAGTTCTTTTCCATGACAACGGCAAAAATACGCTACTATTTAACGAACGCGGGAAAAGGATGTAAAATTATTTGACTTGGGGAATCTAAGTATGAAAGTTTGAGAACCGCTACTGGTTTAAATACAGAGTAGCATAAGCTCCATGTTTTCATTAAAAAAAAGTTCTGTTTACGTTTAAAGTTAGCTCCGCCTGCGAATTACATTTAAGTTAAAAAATAAATTCGGAATGGAATATAAACGTAATACGGGACATTCCTATTCTACATAAGGAGGGAATCCATAATGGGTAGGTTATCTAAAGTCATAAACGATCATGTAAAACATTAGGAAACGTGTAGGAACAGCACACAAGAAGTAAAGTTACCGCAGAGTGAGCTAGTCATATTCGGAAATTGGTCCATTAATATCAGGTCTCGCGGTCCGGGTAATCAGCCGAGTGCTCTATACATCTCTCTCGCCTGCACTTAGCTTTAGCTCAACTTCCTAGAGGATACCTGAATATCAAAAAAAGCGGACGAGTTTATATTCCAAATAATAAATAAAACCGACTTTAGTGCCTCGTTTAATATCCGCGGCATTTTGTCCATTGGTTTCTAATTGAATTCGAATTGGTGTAAATTAACCGGAAGAAAATGTCTGTACTTTCGCTCGAATCTAAACCTCAATAAAATATATAAATTTATTTATTTATAAAAGCATTAAATATTCATCAAGAATAGCACAAGCCGGCAGAAAAAGGCGAAATAACGGTTGTAACTCTCATTGGAAACTGGGCTTAATTATGTTGCGCATTTTTCTTATCGGCGATCATAAAGAAGTGGAATGATCGTAAAATGAATGAGTATTTTCGTATCTACTTATGTCGCAAATTTCCCTTTTTATGGCTTGCATTCCCCCCGGCAAGCACAAAAGGTGGAATTTTTATACATGTTTACGGCACAATAATTTGTGCAAACGTAAATGTTATAATTGATATTTCGAATAAGAAAACAGTATTACGCCTGTTTTTTAAGATTGTACTAGACATTTACTGTAATTTCCTTTGAGACAACATAAAAAAGTAACAAAATTTGTAATTGCTTTTTTATTGCGACACGTGCCATTGAATTATTTGTGTCTCTATACTTACTTTTTTATGCTATGTACGAATATTTACATCGAAGGGTAATGGCGGACTAAACAGATGAACTGGTAACGTCACCACTTAAAACTTAATTGAAAGTGCTACTGTTCTTAGTTCCTATACGTAGTTAGGTATGAACAAAGGTATAGTTTGCGTGTAATTGAGTACATGTACAATCACGATCACGTGTACTTCAAGGGACACTAACATTTTTCACATAAAAATGTAGTTTTCTGCTCATTTTGTCCAAATTATTGTTGTTACGTTATATTTTTTTGCGTCCGCTTCATATTCACAAATTTCTACTGTGGAAATTTCCAATGGTTCCATGTACCACTTCTTGGATGTTCCTTGCTAGTGGGTCGTATAATTTTGTGATCTGGGATAGGACCCTTTGTTGGGTTGGTGCGTTCTCCGGGGTTAGATCTGCTTTGAAACGAAATACATCTTGGATCGCGGCCCATTGTAGGGTTAGGGATTTTCCACTTCTTCAGTTTGAAACCTCCTCGTCGGCAACTCGATTCACTGATATTGAAAGAGTTTTGTAACTTCTTGGTTGTATGACCTCGTTATTAAGCCGTCCATATAGAAACTCCGTTTCACGATTGCCGGTGATTCTGGGAACTGCTCAGCTTCGTCTTGTGTTAAATGCGGAAGTCGTGCCATAAGTTACTGTGATGAGTCTGTACTCCTTGATTGGCGTACGAGGGAGTAGCGCTACAGTATGGTCTGATACAGTTGATCGTCTTCTCGTACCTTGATTTGCCTGTACATTTTCTCGATGTCAGCGGTCATTACCACAGCATATTGTCTCCATTTCAGTAGCAATTGCGACAACTGTTCTTGTAGTTTTGGACCCGCCAACGTCATTTCCTTCAGGCTTTTCCATGAACTGGAGGTGACAGATGCGTCAAGCACCACTCCTAGCTAGCTGTGTGGTGGAGCTTTCTCCTTTTAATACTGCATGGTGTGGAATGTACCATATGCCCTAGCTCTGCATACCTCCTGCATGAAGGATTTGTAACTGGCTTCGAAATCTTGACCTGCGGAAAATTTCCTTTCCGGGCTTACGGTATAGGGGTTATCCCCATTCCTTATTGTTGTCTCTTGATACTTTCTCTCTTATTGTTCGTCTTCCTGCGATAGTACTGCTTCTTGGTTTTAGACTTCTTCCATTTCCCAAAACTTCGTCAGCGTGCTATAACGCGCAAGCTTAGAATGCAGGGCACTATAAAATACCATGTGCAATTTGAAATGAACACACGCCGCTGATCGACCAGCTAGCTCCGTTAGCCAAATAGTCAACAGCGTAGAGAGATATGCTCTTACTCAGGGTAGTAGATAAGTGAATTAAAAACTTTGACCACAAATTATTATAAAAGGTTCCAAGTAACTCCGCCACTAATACTTACTGGTGCTTCGATTCAAATCTTTCGGGCGCCACCTAATTCATCTAACAATTTTATCTGCAGCAACCGGAATTAGGAAAGGTAGTTTCTATATAAAAAGAGTCAACAATTGACCCACAAGAAAGATTATTGTTTATTAACCAAAGAATATGCAAAATACAAAAGAAAATGAAATCTTCCCATGAACTATTAACACAAAAATTAACCCACCAACAACCCCTGAAGTTATGTTACAACTCGTACCGCTAAGCAACGACAAGTATAGCTAATAGAAATTAAAATTGAAATGATGTACTATAATCGGTAGCTTGAGGTATTGAAGTTAATCGTAGTGACGAGCTCTTTACCTTACAAGTGATTAATTAATTACTACTACGTTATAACCCCCTATAATGCTAGCCTCTTATTCAGGGAGTACACAAAAGAAAAGAACTAGATACGTCCCAAATGACTTCAAAATTTACTATATGGCCTGTATTTGTTCCCCTACAATAGAAAAAAGAACATCGGTAACCTCAATTCGTGCACAAGAAAACACTTACGATTTGGAATGCTTGAGTTTTCCGTATTAAAAGTCCATTTCGGGAAAAATTGTAACCGAACGTCCAAAAACAAATTGTCGGCACAACGGATAATCGATTGATTACAGATGCTTCCGCCAAGTGTAAAATCAATTCGACCATTGGAAAATATATCAAACACCCAAATTCGGGAATTTAGCACAACCGATTCTATTGCAGGTTGCTGGAAGACGCCACAAGTTTCGAAATTTGACCCAAGCCAAAGCTACGGATAGTTATCTTTGACGAATAGTAGAGCAGTATTTGATACATGACCATATGAGGTAATTTCATGGTTAACATAAAAAAAGTAAAACAAACTAAATGTCCTCTAACGACAAGAAGACAAGTTAAATCGGAGAGGCAAACACAGAATTGGGCCGGTAACGATTATGTGAGTTTCTTCATGATCAGCAGCTGACTTCTGAGTCTGAAGTTGCCGGGAAACGTCGGTTTGATCTCGACTTCAATTTTTTCTCGCACCGTGCCTGCACCGGTTAGCCGTACGCCGGACACCACCACGGAGAATTATAAAGAAAAACAAAAATAAATTCACAATACCTTTAGGTGTCCGTATTATGTGGAAATATCGTCGAGATCCAGAGATTCCTGCGTAGTGGAAAATTCCCCTAGGACAAGGTCAGCAGTTTCCTTGCGGGAAAAATGGGTTGACAATTGGATGCGCTCAGTGCGTCCCAAATTAAGTAATTTTAACGACGCTTCAGCAATATTAGCATTCAATCGAATCAAAGCTATTAACGGACAAGTTCGTATTTACGATATTGACTCACCCTAATATTTTTGTTATTTCGTAGAGTGTTAATTACAAAGTGTGCTCGATTA
Organism: Photinus pyralis; assembly: GCF_008802855.1. Taxonomy (NCBI): domain Eukaryota; kingdom Metazoa; phylum Arthropoda; class Insecta; order Coleoptera; family Lampyridae; genus Photinus; species Photinus pyralis. Next base: position 30,906,365 of record NW_022170249.1, read on the forward strand.
TAACGTAAGCCATTGATTGATGACAAAATTAACTTTTTTATGAACTAGTTATGGGGAAGATGACTTCGCATTTAAGCTTGTTATAGTGGTGAACTTTTTTATTTCTTATGATTATTATATAGTTCAAGTATTTCTTAAAAATATATCGAACATAACGGAGAAAAAGATGAATTTCTGAAACATTTATTAACCCTGAGAACATAACCCCCAATTAATACATATATAAGAGATAAAATTGTTGCATACCTCATTGCTTGCAGCAAGTTATAAACGAAAGAAAAAGCTATCAGTATATTATAATTACCCTTGAACAGCAATTTTTAATAGCGAATTTGTGGCCTACAAAACCAAAAGCTCAATATTCCTACGTATCACGGAATTTCTGACACCGAAGCGTAATATGCAATAAATGAAACTTCGTTGCTTCTAAAAGCTGTAAAAACAACACATCGTATTTACGATCCTCACCAGATCCTAGCAAATTCAATCAGATATCAAATCCTTTTGCCACAATAAAAGAACTCGAGGGACCGAAACAGGGATAAGAAAAAGCATTATTTACGACTGAGACATACCTGTAACCTCAGATCTACCTGACATATGTGTACAGTTTTTATTATAGTAATTCGAGCTAATACCGTGAACAAAAACTGTTTCGCCGAGAGAATGTCCGTGTGGCACATGAAAACCTTTTTTCTGTATCACAATTTCCCCTTCTCTGAAAGCTTAAAAATGCACAGGTTGTATCTATCTGCCTATTTCATATTGATGACTCGAATGTAAAGTCAGATACTTTATTAGAGCCCGTAGTGTCATTGACCATTAGAAGGGTTTTGTGTATTAAAATTTTAGTCTACTCGGCTGTCTTCATATAGCAATGTATTTACTTCACATGCTGTTGTGCCAAATTTATAGTATTTATTACCAAGGCTTATGATTGTGCTCTTATTGACCAAGAGTAACTCGAAATTTACGTTCCGATCCCATTGAAATACGATAGATCTTAATTGGTTGGTGTATATTACATAATATTGAGCCAATTTTTAACTCATTTTTGCCAATAAGAAAAGTTATCTCTCGTGGACACTTTCTTTGCTCCGTTTCTCAAATTACCTTTCGTTGGAGATTAAAATTGGTGTTATAATTTCACCGTGCACTTTACAAATTAAACTTATAATTTATAAACATATGCAAACACAATAATATACAAGTTCAAATGCGAACTGTCAAGATTAATAAAACCAAGAGATTATCCAAATAAAGCGGGCCTATTTGACCATTTTAAAAATTTAACTTTCATTTAGCTAACTACCGAAATACCGATTTTTAATTTTTTTCGATAACGGTCGCAAATACATGCTTTGACCATTGAATCATTGATGAAAGTCCTTCAGCGTAACTTATATTGAAAGTTTGAACAAAATATTTTAAAAACTGCAAGAGATATTTAAAAAACTTGAAATTTTAACTCTGTAGATCGGTAACGAAGCGTTTGCGGACATATTGCTGTGTGTCCCACGTTGGGCGCCAAATAATAATGCTGTGTGCCCCACGTTGGGCACCGAATAATAATGCTATGTGCACTGGTCCGTAGGCCAGAAAGACCGTACACAAAACACCTACACAAAACCCTAGCTAGCTCTTTACGCTTATTACTTATCACGGTACAAAACTTGTCCTCAGCACAGAGGAGAGATTCGACTCTGCTCTCAGTTAACCTGTTAACTTCTAACAGATAGTGGGTCAAACCAAATACCTTAAACTCCAAACTGAACTGCAAACTTTTGAATAAGTAAAATGGACCTTGGACAAGCATCCAACAAAACACATTTGAATGAGAAATGAAGTCGTTAGAATGAAACACACGGAAATTAAGTGAAAATTACAAAAGTGCAATTTAATTCTAACACACACAAGGAAAATGATACAAAAACAAACAATTATTACACACAGACTAAAACTAAAACTTAATTACTTACATTACATGTCCGGGAATTGTAATCCAAATAACAGATATCCGTACACAAAACACAAAATTACAAATTTCAATTCAACAATTACACTTTGAACGCACGTTGAAAACACACTCATGGGGCGCCGACAACCTCTTTTTTTAGAAGCACCTTATTAGATGGTCAAAACTTTACGACAATCCTCCAGCACGAACAAACGTGAAACGTACAATAATAATTAACCGCGAACTCGGCTTCCGGCTTTACAAACGGAACTTTTTCTATCTTCAAACTTCAAAAAAACGTAATACTGCCCTGACTCTTGGTTTAAAGCTTATTTCAATTTCAATGACGTAGTTCTGCTAACAAATTTGCATAAAGCGAATTAAATCTTCAACAAGACGTAACTGCGTAAACTGTGCGTACAGCGAATTTTAAATTGACCGCACTTGGGCCCTGAACTTGGCTTAAAACTAATAATAATTAATAATAATTGACTGTGGCTAAAAGCGACGCTATTCCTGTGCAAATCCTATTTAAGGCGAAACCCTTCTTCCGAAAATCAAAATTATAACAATCATTCACAGTTGACAACAGAAAATATCCCCTCAATTTACGTTAAAAGACCAAAATAATAGGAGGTCGAATAATTTTACTAAACAAATTCTTATCAGACATTAATATTAGGAAAAATAAAAATTCATCTCTTTTAACTACACAGAAAAGGCGATAAATCACATCCACCTGTCGATTAAATTAAGCATTTACAATTGATAACAGATAAAAGCAAACAAAATTCCCGGAAAATCTACGTTAAATAAAAATAAAATGTAAACAAAAACAACCTTGATCGCTTTCTCGTATTACAATAATTTCCGTGCCGTCACATAAACCAACGACAAATTAATAATTTAATTATGAATGATAATTACATAAGAAGGAGACCGCCCTTGTCCATCTTAATTATGATTTCTAAAATTTCATCCTGCCGGGCGAAATAAACACAGCAATATGTTTATAAAAACTTTTAGTAATAAAATAAGTCAAAGAATTTGCCTTGCTTGTTTTTATATGTTTTTGGGGGATATTTTAAACAAACTTTTTTTTTGTTAATAAGCCTATTGAAAATGGGTCAAATCCAATGACTCCTTGGGGCCACGCCTCTCTGTCTCTGTCAAACGCTTGAACCTATTTAGTTTAAACTTTGCACAGTTGACCTATATGCCACATGTAACAATTCTATTGAAAATGGGTCAAATCCAATGAACCCGTAGGGTCACGCCCCTCTGCCTCTGGCAAACGCTCGAACCTATTCGGTTCAAACTTTGCAAAATTAACATATATACCACATTTAACAAGACAATTGAAAATGGGTCAAATCCAATGACTTCGTGGGGTCACACCGAGGTGCACTGCCGCTTTTTTAGACGATCTTAATGATCTTAATTAATATTAAACATAATTTAATAATATCACTATATATTTTTTTAAATTGCGAGATCAAAAATTTGGACCACCCTGTACATATCTGCCTTCATTGTACCTGCAGCGCTGTTAATTTGTAGAGAATGGTAAAAAAGAGATGGGGGAATGTGTGAGGGCGCAATTTTGGTCGATCGCCCCGGCCACCAGTGGTACCTACTCCGTCACTACACTCCGTATCGCAAAAGAACCCGTACACCGCAAAGTTTGCCCCCAAACGAGACGAATCACTTTAACAAAACGAGTGTCCCCCTTCTACGTTCCAAATAGCATCAATAGTCATTATATAAAAGTTGTACAAAATACACCAATCTGTACACTTTAGAATTTTCTAATGACTCCCATTAAATTGGAAAGGGGTAATTAACATTTGGAATGACCGAATTTAACACTCGAACTGAAGTTTACTAGAAATGAGGAAATTAAATACGAGTAAATTGGCCCAGATTTCATCTGGTCATCGAGTATTCTAACCGCATCAAAGTCGTATTATTAATACGATCCTCAGAACAAATAGAAATTGATTCTTATTTTAATTAACGCTACATCAGCCGTAATAAAAAATGTGTGATGCAAGTAACTACAATTATAAAATCTCGAGAGTAGTAAAAAAACGGACTTATAAATTTTTTATTCAATTTACGTCTGCAGATGTAGGAATGTAAAAGTCAAATTAAAAAATAGTAACTTTAAAAATTATGAATCACCCTCACTTTCTCCTTTTAACTCTATTCTCTAAAGAAAGCTTGGAGCGGCAGTTTAGGGTAGTTTCCTTTACCTGGTAGGTGGCATCAAAAGTAGAGCCGAGGTCATAAAGAAGGGTCCCAAATAATTCATGGCAAGCGGTATACGGTTATGGCTGAACCGGGCCGCCATCCGCTAATGGAATGTTCATACACGAATGTATTTTATTATAATACACCACAAAAATGTACCTCACACCCTTAAGTGCTCAGCGACACGCACAAAAACTGTTATGGATGCAATAAACAGGATAAGCGACTGAAAAATGATTTTATCTATTGCAATACTATTTCGTGATGTGAACAGATTTTGTTAAGTGCCCTATTCAAAAGTTTCATTATAAATTTACGGTTAAGTTGTATGTGGTTACATACAAGGGTTGATATTCATACTCACGTGTCACGAGAAAGTAACACGCCGCTCTTATCTGATCGACGCAACAATAAACACCTCGCTATTCTTCCTTCGCTTCCGTTTCGCTATCTATGTCCGCTGTCAACTATCCTTTGCAGCTTCCGCAACCTACTGAAAGTGGCTTCGTATAACTGAAGTGAGGTTGTCCTCTCTTCCACTTGTGGATTTATGTTTACTAAATTAAACACGTCATATGTCAAAGTTGCTGATGTGACAAACAAAGAAAGAACTTATTTTTATAAATTGATAAGCACTGTGATATTGGCACCGTTGTCTCAGATCCATCTTTTCTGGTTATTCAGAAGTTTATTTCGTTTCTTGCATCTGCGAATCTCTCAACTCCTCGTCTCCATAATAGCAACTGGGCGCTACCAAATGAATTAAGAGACATTGGCGAAATTGTAAACGTACTACAAAACCTTAATGTGTATAAATGGCGTTATTTGATTATAATGCGTGAGTTTATACTCGTACAAGCATTAGTTCACTATCATTAAATTAGTAAGAAATAGTCAATAGAAACAAAGGTATGGTTTCGTTGGTTAGCGACGCACAATAACCCTTGTTTCTATTGGCTATTTCTTAATGATTTAATAATGGAGAACTAATGATAATGATTGCATAAACCCGCCATAAGTAAACCGACAGTATTTCTGCATATAAAAAGACGTCTCAATGAAAAGATAACACTTTTGCAAATGACGTTATATGAACATAGTTACTTAATATAGCATAATAAATTCACAATAAATAGTAAATGGGGATCGTAGTTGGAAGCGTCCCCATTAAACTGGCCGCTTTGGCACGTTGGAAATACCAAACGTGTTGTCCAATAACAAGTCAATGGTTTTTTGAGGGAAGTGTATTTAACCATGCGCTAGATTCTGGAACTATATCGTGATATCGAGTTCTCTTGTCAGTGATATAGATCTTGCTGGACGTCCAACGTTAATCAAGTCCCAATTTCTCTGAGCTTTTTTTTTGGAACTCTATTGTTGGTCCGTATACATTTTTCTTTAAGAATCACCATTACTAAGATATTGCCCTTTGAAGGACTTACATTCTACACATTTACACACCGCCGGTGAGGTAGTATACTTGTCGCGTTTTTTAACGTGGTTTCCCCGGTAGGCCTACTCCATGATCTGTTATGACGGATTTTTATGAGAAAATACTATATTTGCGGAATGATGATTATTGATTTTGAAATTGATATATAGACGAAGGTACGCCCGGTGTTTGATGCCAGTTTCTCGCAAAGCGCGTAAGTGTGAACCAGTTTATTTGTTCATATACAGGATGTTCCGTCATAATTGTTGGTGTTTAGACCGAAACAACGTTGTTATTTTCAAAATATATTATATTTTTTAAATATATATATAAATATATAAATAATTCAATGTATTGTCATTCTTCGCTAGTCGCTACCAAAATTCAGCTCTGTCGGAGTTTTTGTTATTTGATCAGTATTTTTACGTCTATTTTGACCGGGCTAGTGACTAACAGAACAATTGTAGTGACACACCTCTTAATTAAGTTATTGTCCGGCGATGAGTCGGGTCAAGAAATGTGATGTCAAAGCATTGATGTTATTATCAGTCTACAGAAACCGTGATTGTCAAGGTTAATACGTTAGGTCCAGAACAGTATTTAAAGATTATTAAGCGACAGAGCAAAGCGATGCAAGTTTTATAGGGGAGTCGATGGTGTCCGTCTATCCATCCAACACGATAACTATCAAACGTTTGGATTCGGTTCAAACTTTGCACAGTTCACGAATACGTCACAAGCCCGTTGAAAATGGGTCAAATCCAATGACCCCGTAGGGTACGGTCACACCGAGGTGCTCTGTCGCTTTTTTAGATCCGCCTTAGGGGTTTATTTAAGCTACGACCTTAATTGGCTCCATAGTACAACTTAGAGGTGGAAACCCAGAATAGTTTTATTTTTATTTGTTTATTTATTTGCCTTTATTTTTGAGTGGGCGGGATTTCAGTCAAGGCTGATTTACCAACCAAATCCACTATACATTTACAAATATCCATGCTCGAACCCGGACTCGAACCAGGTACCCTTAGCACCACAGTCCAGCTTTAGTTAAGGGGTACATGAATAGAATGGAACGCTTGCTATCGCAATAATATCGTTATGTAAAGGAAGATGATAGTTTCGCTGTTTATAATCCTCGTAGGATTAGTGCCTGGAGGACCTGGCTCTACTCGTAATATGCTTCTATACCAGGCACGGTACTTGTCAACCACTTCAGAAGGAAGTGACGGACTACAATATTTTCAAACTCATCATCCTTAACTCCATCATAGTTTAACCGAGATGGCAAAGATACTATAAGTAGGTACTAATGTTAACAAGTTACTTGAGTGTAATAGCATATGACCCAGAAGGGACAAAATAGTTATTAACTAATACGCTAAGAGCTGTCTCTTTGTTGAGGATCGATCCTTGATATCAAATCATTCATGGCCCGTTGATCCATTTCACAGCAAATGGCCGCTTGTTCTCAGCAGGTGGAAGATATGTCCAGGGCGTCGACACTCGTAGACAAACGATGAGCTTAATCCAAGGTTACCCAAATTCGTAAGTCGAATCAGAAATCGTAAGTAACGTAACGTATCCGGTATTTAAACTGGTACTTACAATTAAAACAAAAAGTAAAACCCTAAAAGAAATCAAAGGTAACCCTCTTCGTTGATGTCATAAAATGTACCTACCTCTAAAATAAGAGGGCTAATTGTAGATAAAGCAGCAATTTTATTGCCGATGGGACACAATGTACATAATTTAGTATGTAGCTTTTGATAATATCTTCGGTCACCGTATCCTTAGCCTAGAAAATGAAGAGCCAGTTCTTTTTATTTACTTGATTACTTGAAAAGCCACTTGTATTATCACTTTTGGCACCACCTGTTTCGTATTTTGGTTTGTGCTCTTGGTTTAACTTGCTGGAAGTCCTCTTCAGAGGTTTCTACTTTGTTGTTGGAGAATACCATAAGAGACCTCCTTTCCAGTGACTTGGTGGTTTTTGTTTGTGGTGCACGAAGTCCTTGAAGCGGTTGGGTTACCTACTTCCGATTAATGTACTGGCACGGTTGTGATTCTCGCATTTCTGAAATTGTAGTAATGATTATGGGCGAGAAGAAAAAATTTAAAATGATGGCGTGGTTCAGATGCGGAAATGAAGAGAGAGGGAAGGAGAAATGGGGATAAGAAGAACAAAAAAATGTAGAATATGTTGAGAAGAAGAGGAAGACATGGACATAGAGCATATGCTATGAGAGTGCAAGGTGGAACGGGCAAGGGGAAGCAATAGTGAGATGCTGATAAAGGATTGAAGTGGATGAAGAGGACCCTAGAGAAAGAGGAAAGAAAAAACACATACGTTTTAGATCGATTATATCTGATGTTTGTACTGGGTACTACGCATTTACGAAACTGGTTTATATGAGTTTTGAACTTTTCTTAGTTGTATTCTATTTCCATTGCAGGTTTTAACGTGTCAAGTTTTGTACGAATATATTTCCTAGGTGAAGGCATTTTTCGTGGAACAAGTGGCTTTAATCGATACCAGTATAAAATTTTGTTGATTGGAGTTTCCATGGACGCATTTCCGTTCATTGCCGCTAATTTCATTTTGAGCATTTGAACCGCTTAGCGTTGTTTTAACTAAACCAATAGTCGCAGGATGTCAGAGCGCGATGAAATTTTGAAATATTCCATTACTGGCACAGAATAATTAAAATTTCTCGTTCTGGAAAAATAAATGAAGCAGGCCATGCAAGGGGGAGATCGAAAAAACAACATTTAACTCATGTTGGAAGGCGCTATTATGGTCACTTTCTCCACTCATCTGTCCGTCCGCCCGAGGCCTCAACCACTCCTACAGTTGTTCAAGATATTTAGTTCGCTGGCAACCGAGGTAAAAAAATTTTACGATTAATTTGCGCAAGCGCACACTGCGCCATGTCAACTTTCTTATTTATAGAGACATCATTTTGAAATTTTAACCACATGGGCTTCTAGTAAAGACCAGTATATCGCATATTTAAACATCAGGTGTGCGCCTGAGCAGAATGCATAAGTTTCTTATGTATAACAATATTTATGGGGAGTACTGATCAATTCATGGAAAATGCGCTAGTCACACCCCTTAAGGTGACACTTTTTTTTCATTTTTTACTATTAAACAAGCGCGTAGGTAGGGCAATTTAAAAATCTGATTGTCGTTTGTTGAAGTAAATGCAGAAAATAATGTCGTAATAATGATCAATTTAATCTTTTTAGTCGAACAGTTCTTGGAGGTATATGTATAATACTTACAGTAATGGCTTCAAAATAACAAAATGTGACTTGCTCCTTCATATGCCCATGTTTCCATGAACTTCTTCTTTTCACTGAAATGTGCTATTGATGTGAAATTTTGATAAAAGATGCGTTGTACAAACGGCTCCTAATCGGCAAAACACTCACAGTCCATCTGTTCATGTCCAAAAATCACTAAAATGTGAAAAAGAAACGAAATTTTGTAAATGAATTATATTTCCTCTGTTCGCTATGTTTATTTCAATTAAATCAGAATATCTACTGAACCGTTTCGTGATATTTGCAAATAACTGTGAAAGTTACTTCATTTTTATGGTTCTTTTGTTATAAAATGACATTGTTCCCTATTTGTTTCACACCTTTACCAACAAGAATTTCGTTGCAAGTAAAATTGTGTCAATAATGACTAACTTGCGGTTTACATTGCTAACAGCTGCAAGAATTCTACATCCCAATAATAATGCTAACTGGAAGGAACCGCACACAAATTATACACCACCCATATCTCACGATACCCCAAGCTTCTCGTAAACATCCCGAACATCCACTTACGTACAAAGTTTGTTGACAAGCTCGTTTAGCAATTTCACTGTACCAGGACAAGGTAGTACAATATATAATTTACGCCATTTCGGTTGGGGAGACGATTTTATTGCTGCGTCGAGAAGAAGGTTTTGTTGCCCATTAAAATTTGGAAGTATCGGCATTATATTAATGTCATTTGACTTCGTTTAAGCGTAAAATGCAGATAAGTGGATAATTGAGTTACATTTGTACCCAAACTGCAAGTGACATGCAATTTCAATTCTACACTGAAGTAAACGGCGGAATAAAAGATCTAGTTATAGATAGCTTTAACAACATTTTTGTAGCAACCGACGTTTCATTTAATATAAGTAGCTCAACTACTTAATACGAAAATGGATCTGTCTTATCAAAAGAATCTGTTGGTAGTACTCATTCAAAGGCTAAGGTTTGCAAATTCTTGACAGTCCCACAAAACAATTGTTTCTTCCTTAGAAAAACGTACAATGGAATATTTTTGATGAATCCGTGAAGCTTTACAACGAAGTGTTGATGGCATCTTGCTCAATCTCATTGCCATTTATATAAGTGTATTGATTAAATATAAAAGCAGGACCAGCTTAATGAAATCCAATCCTAGTTACAAAAAATTTGATTGTGTATTATCTTTGAATAAAAATTCATATTACACAAATTAAGCACTGAAACACTGAAATTAAATATTTACAACTCATTCTGGTCATTTTAGAAGTGACCCCAACGCGTTCTGTCGGTTTGAAGAATGACCATAATACATTGAATTATTTATTAAGACATATTTCAAAAACATAATCAACACATCACACATTTTGAAATTAACGTCATGTAGACATCATTTTAGTCTAAACACCAAAAATAATCACCAGACATCCTGTATAAAATAATATTTCAATTTATTAAGTGTAAATCGGGGGTGATAATATTTGAATTTGAGTTTCTGTATTTGTTGTTCCTTTTAGAATTGTTTCTAATTGTGTAATTCATTCAATTTAGATAAGATACTTTAATACAATACACATGTGGGCAAATTTGCGTATTTTGTAAAAGGTGTTTTTAATGTTAGGGATAAGAACTTTTGGCATAAGGTGAAAGTTAATTAATTTCAAAGAAAATGCACTTCTGGTGCTGATAACAAGATCATAGGTGATTCGAAGTATTGCGCATTATTTCGGCCTGAGTGAGAACATTTGGCGCGGCCCTTCGAAGCTGGCGTTATAAAATCTAAGCGTAAAAAAACACTAGTCGTTTCCGCCGAGACGGCCATTGCCTCGGCAGATGTTTCAATGCAAACAAATGAACAAATGCGCTGTGTGAGAAAGCGGCATCCAACACCGCTCATACCCTCGTTCTACTGATGTGCCGATTCGTTTAAGTTTAAACCTTCCTTCATTTGAGTCAGATGAATCCTTTTTTGATACTATCAGTGACAACATTGCAATTTTTATATTTCCTAAGCTTTCCTAAGGTTTACCGGTTCGTTCGTGTTATAACAGGCAGCTGCCGGGTCTGCGAAAACCGACTAGTGTGTTTAGGCCATACTTGTGATGGGTGGCTTTATTTGAAAGTCCTGGACAAAAAAGATTTTCATATAGTGGAAGTGGTGTTTCATTAAATACTGGAATCAACGAAAAACATTACTGGTTCTCGACGGTTGGAAAGTGTCTACGTTTCTTTACGCTATTTTTATTCGGGTAGTTCGTCCGATTTGATTGTTTGAAGGCGTAGTTTGTCATTATTATAATAATTTTGTGCAGAAGCAACCAACGTCGAATGAGAAATTTAAAGCGGTTTGTCTGTTTTATGGAAAAAGTCTGCCAAGTTGAAAAATCAAGCAGTTAGTGCACCGTGAGGCCTTCTGTTAAGGTTCTCTTGTTATTAAAAGTTAAAAGTTTGTACCGTCTGCGAGGAGTCACTAACAACCGCGTCATTTTATTCATCAAGTTAATGTTGTTTGTCATCGAGTTTTGTGTGTTAAAGTGAAGTTCAGAACCTATCAGCGTTTGTGTATGCACCTTATTATTGCAAATCTTTGTACGACCAAATTAGTAAAATTATTAGAAGAGAAAAAACTGTAAGTAATTTTTAATATTTTTAACTATCGATCGCCTGACTGCGGAGTAATTTGTCCAAACAAGATTTGTACGCATTTCTTTCTTTTGATTTAATTTTTCAGTTCATTTGTTTCGGAATAAATGTTTGTCATTGTCAATCAATTAATTGTGTGTTTATTCGAATCGTTTGTTGATCCGGATAAAGTTCTCATGTCAGATTTTTCCAAGAATTGTGTCAATTGTTAAATTAAAATTTGTGTAGTTAATCCTCTGGAATTTTCGGAAGTTGATCGAGGATACTGAGTCTCCCCAAATCATTCATTTGGGTTAATATTGAGATTTTTCCAATTTCCAATTTTGATTTGTTTGAGCTAGCTGGGCAGATGTTTTGTGGGTGGTGTAGTTGACCGCATTTCATTGTACACAGCAATCCTTTAACATGAAAATAAAGTTATCAACAAGCGTTTTAAATAACTAACATAAGTAGGTAATTTTTAATTGAAACAGATATTCAACCAAATTGTACAAATCATTTGTTCTCACAGGAGAAATTTTCAATAGAGTTCATTTAATTGTTTTGTATAAAAAAAACCATAGTAAGTTCGATAATTTAACTCAAAGAAGGATCGTGAACCCTGTTACTTTATTTTACTTTAACGTTTCAAATTCTCCTTCTTCAAACAACTGCAGAGGCGACAAGGTATCTGAAAGTTCAGATGTAAAAGACATAATTACGACATGGATACTGGTGGTCTATATTAAACGGATTACATGGATTTTATGTTGAAAAAATTTTGTAAAATTTTGACTGTGTTGATAAAAACTCCACCCAAGAAAAAAACTAGAAAATAATATTCAGTACCAACTTTCGGTTATTTTGGACCTTAAAAACGTCCCCAGAAAAATACAATTCAAATACACGATTTTCAGGTCTATATTGGAATTGATTGTTTTTTCTTTTAACGTGTTTTTCGACTTCTAGAGACTTCATAGAAGCTATAAAAACCGGTCTGGTCAGAATGTGTGGGGGGCGGGGAAGCATATCTGGCCCATGGACTAAATGCCTTAGAAAGTCTACCCTAAACACCACACGAAATTAAAATCAAATTATTTGAAACATGGTACTCAAAGCCTTAGTTCATGGATTTGAAACATTACATTTGTAGCGTTTAGGTCATATAACACATTTTATACAGTACAGAATAAGTAGCAAAGCTGTTCACTTTCAATGTACCTACTTATTATTTATATTTCTGATAGAATGCCAATATTTCCTGTAAATTAAGCAGGTAAAATGACGAAGTGAAGGGCGTTTCGATTTAATACTGAAAAGAAATTGAACTCGAAATTTATCCTTTTTCCATCGAACCGGGAACCTAGTTTATTTGGCGGGTACCGCGTAAACTTTAAAAAGCAATAAATCATATTTCCATTTCAATGTTATTTATATATCTACCTATTACTTCTTATGGATAGCCATTTTTGCTTCCAGAGGTTTTCTGTTCGTTTCGTTCACATCTACACGCACGGAACGTTTATTTCCTTTTCAGGAGAGCACGCCGATAAAATATCCAAGTAAGTATATACGAGCTCAGTTTTGATACAGCAGTAAAATTCCGGCAATGTATTTGGTCGCAAGAGGGTAGGAAAATGGTGGAAATAACAAACAAAAATATTAGAACAGGTGTATTGGGCGTTTCCAGATATCAAGTATTGGCGGTGGCACGTGCGTGACTGCTTGTCAGCCAATGCTCCTTCAAGTAAAAGTACACGTGACCCCTTTTACTATGATTCCAAGTGTACACTTTGTGCTGGAGTTGGACTTCTACGACGGCGGCGTCCTGGAGGTTTGCCTAAAGTTAACCAATAGTTGACTTTCAGAGTAGTAAATGTTTTTCTGTTTTTACAGTCAAACCGAAAATTCTGCCTTTTTTATACTTGAAATTTTCGTTTCCGTGCTATCAGGTGCAAATGCTAGAAAATTACGTTTTTGGTAAGTGGATTTGATAATAGAAGTAATCAAATTGTTCCTCGTTAAATTATAAAATGTACTTATCTGCAGTTCGTTGCTTACCTTTTGTTTGCGAATCGTCGTCCATTTCAAACGTACCGTGTTTCCGCGGCGTTCTAGAAAAAAACCTTCTCAAATGTCATCTCTTGCTACTAAAAACTGAATGAGATAGCTACAAGGAATACGCCCTTGGATTTATCAGCAAGAAAGAACGACTGGTGGTGGGGGTAGATTGTATTTTGCAACTAGTCCCGTTTACAAGCCTCGTGTTTAGATGAAAAATAAAATTGAAACCTCGGAAAATATTCATTACCGGTGCAAATATTCCCTACCCACCCTCTCGCACTGATGTAGGTGTATAAGTGAAACTTTTGGTTTCAATTAGCGCCCTGTGCTTTAGTTGTGGTCTTGGATCGCGAATTTTCCATAATTATTTAATTCGATTACCTCACAATTCATATTTTTTTAATATTTCATAATATATTTGATTGAATAAATATATTATATCGAAAATTTGTATGTAAAATGACAGAAAGTGAGTATTCATTCTTTGAAAACTTTACCCACATTTACAATGCAACCGTTTTTTTAAATCGTCGGTGGTTCTTTTCTTGGGTAATATAATTGAATAAAGATTTATTCAATGGTAATATTCAATTTAAAAAATACACATCCAGAGAGCGCTATCCTCCAAATTTATCTACATTGAACATAACCTACTCAATAAATAATAGCATTATATTATACAGGGCACGCAAAAAATGGTCACACAATATAAAACCTACGAATAAGTTGGTATAGCTTATAACAGGCGTTGAATTGGCGCTACGGTCTCCCCAACTCGCCACATAAACGGCCAACTTGCTCAGGGTTAAACACAAAATTAGAGCTCGAAAAACTTGCACAGCGGTAATTCGTTTTGGGAAAAAAAATGATCTTCGGAATCTTCGTTCCTCTTAGCAAAAGTTGAGCGCCACCCATTTTCAAACTTTAATCTCCTCGCATGAAATTGAGAAGATACGAGGGGACACTGTCTCCCCAATGGGATAGCGTACACACAACAAATATTCAAATTTTCCAAAATATAATATATAGTTATATTACACATACAAAGCTTAATAACTTGAATTGACAATTTGAATCTTCCGGTTTAACATAGTTCTAATCAAGAATGATCGATCCTACTGACAAGTTTCCACAAAGATATTAAATTCGGGTAACAATTCGCACGTGTATGCTAAATACAAGCAAACATAAAAGGCAGCGCTTACATTGCTTTAATTTGATTTCATCCAGAGATGTGAGCTCAGATCGCGGACTTTCCCATAAATCTGCAAACAAAAGAAAACTCCCAAGCTTACTTATTGTAGTCCGCTCGGTTACAAGTACGATCATTAAACGTCCAGCCCTGCTTTAAAAGGAAGGACAGACTACCATTACAACCGCGTTTCAACCTCGACCATAACTCAGTTGAGTTCGCATGAATAATACATACGTACTGAACGAACCAATTAATTGAGTGCGATATCTTATAGGTATCCCTGAAGGGGTAAAATAATGAACAATTATAACTCCCAACAGTTAGGACAGTTGTTCCTTGGTCGTGGTTCAAATGTTGTTATCGAATCTGGTTCATGACCCGGTGACCTAATTTAGCAAATGGCGGCTGTTATCAGTAACCAAACGGCGTTGGTACTCGTGCACAGATGGTAATTTACATCAAGGTTAGCCTCATGCGTTTGTGGAACTTATTTAAGATGGAATGGGAACTGGTCCTTAAACTGGTAACACTTACATGTGTTAAAAAAAATCAAATGTAACCCTCGTTCCTACCAACCCCAAAAATGTACATACCTCCTTAATTAATAATAATAATAATAATAATAATATAATAATAATAATAATAACCTTAACAGCACCACAGGCTCACAAAATACTGCAATATCTCCACCAAAAACCCAAGCAACCTCACAAATACGACCTCAGGAACAAAGAAACACCATAAATACAAATAAAAAACACAAAACTCCTTCTTCACAGAAACACACCACGTTATCACAACCCACTCGTATTCAACCCAAACGCAAAGCCAAAGAAACACTTGCACAATAAACTCCATTTAATNGTTCCTACCAACCCCAAAAATGTACATACCTCCTTAATTAATAATAATAATAATAATAATAATATAATAATAATAATAATAACAGTCTTTATTAACATAAACTAGGTATACAATAGAAATGAGGGTTAATTACATATAGATGACGGTGTAAAAATTGTGGATGAAAAATCCATATGAAAATAATATATCAGCCAACCTACAGAAACAAGTATAAATTGTGCACAACTCTTGTGCAGATAAAGCGCATTTTTTTAACCGAAATAGCTTTTGTTTTGACATCACCAATGGATATATTTCTTGCAGACGTCTCAATCGCCCTTTGTATGAGGGTATGAAGTATGTATAGGGGAATGTACCCGATCACGATAAGAGGTCAAAGAGGAGGGCTATGGTTGGTAGAAATTAATTCCTTTCGTTGAGACCTTTCATTAGAGTACAATGAAGGGTACAACTAGTTCCACCCCCCCTCCCCTTCCACCCCGTACTTTGATAAGAGGACAGAAAGAAGGGCAGTAGTTGGTAGAAAACCGTTCCTTTCGTTGAGACCTTTAATTAGAATACAATGAGAGATAAACTTAATTTTTGACCCCCCACCCCCCTCAGGCCCCGTCGCTCACTGATCTCGAAAATGAGTCGCTTTGGTAGAACAATAGCACGTCGCGTTAATTAATCTTAATTCACCTCTTCCCACGCAATTCAATTCCACTATCACCTCTACAACGTTGCATGTGCAATGTTATGAAGGAAATAACTTTAAAATACAATCTCCCCTTTTACCCAGTAAGAAAGGAACATAACATGGACGTTTCGTAACGTCACAACAGAGTGGTTTTATACACATTAAGTTGGTACATTGCTGTAACATTTAAACAACGTTTTGATAGCTACATTTACATAGTGTACACTATAGTGACGTTTAACGCATGTTAATAGTATAACATCACTCTTTAAACGTGAATGTAACGAGTTCTTGTTATCATCTTCTTAACGTTTAGTGGATGGCGTTAGTGTGACATAATTTTTTGTAACGTTGTAATTGTGACTGTTAATTGAACGTTAAAATGTGATGTCCCTGTCCAGTAACAAAGGAACGTAACATGGACGTTTTGTAACGTCACAACAGAGGGGTTTATAAACATTAAGTTGGTACATTGCCGTAACATTTAACCAATGTTTTGATAGCTACATTTAATTCGTGTACACTATAGTGACTTTTAACGCATGTTAGTAGTATAACATCACTCTTTAAACGTGAATGTAACGAGTTCTTGTTATTCATCTTCTTAACGTTTAGTAGATGGCGTTCGTTTGACATAATTTTTTGTGGCGTTTTAATTGTGACTGATAATTGAACGTTAAAATGTGATGTTCCTGCCATACGCTTTTGTTTTTCGTCTTTGCCGTTGTTTAAACGTGACTCAATACACATAGGAGCAACGTTTTAATTGTAATAATCAAGAAACGTGGTACGTTTAACAACCAATAAACGTGTTTGTCATGATCATCATAGTCAAGTGCGGGGGCAGAAACAGATGGAATTGGTTTCCATGCGTATGCAATAACATTTTCCTATATTTAAACATTTAAAAATGTAAGGGAGAGTATCAACAAAAATATATACATAATATTGCTCGCCATTGTTTATAACGTGCGCGCTTACACAAAACACGCGAATAATAAGAGAAATACTTGTGCCGAATCTCCGCACTACCTGACTGCATTTATGGCAACCCTTATCTGTCCTTTACGTTAATTCTTTTAATTATTTTTCACGTAAAATGTTAATATGTGTAACTTTCAGTATACAGGGAAACAGGCAAACTGAAATGATTGTCGCTTCTTCACTTGAATCTATTTATCAAGTAATGTATTTAATAAATTGTTGTAACATTTTTTATCTGTATTTGCGAGCAACATTCGTTTTATAAAATTTATTAGCACGACTACATGACAGATTTAAGAAGGGTTATATTTTCCCTAAACGCAGATCTGAGTACCGAGTGGCTCAGTTGGTCCGGCGCGCGGGTTGGCGATATCGACTCTCAATGGTTAGCGGTTCGAATCCCAGGTAAGGCACGTGTGTTCGCATAGTGCATCGAGTGGGAAATGTAGGGTTATCAGCTAATAACACCCCTTGCACTATAAAAGAAAACCAAATTCGATTTCCAATAATAAGGCATCAAATTGTAATCCTTTTTACCAAAAATGTTTTTATTGTGTAATCTAGAAGTAAAATAAATACCGTTGAAGTAATGTGTCTGTGATGCCAACTGCAAACGTTACATACTCGTTAACATTTAAACGTTACAAAACTAACGTCCCTGACGCGGACATAAGGCATTGCGGTAACATCCTCTACACGTTATTGCAACTAAAGAGCTAACATCACACATCACTATGTGATGTTGCAGTAACGCATTTGCAATAGATTTTTTCTTACTGGGTATATGTACAAATGTTCCAAGGCCTCCTTCTCGAGAGTATCGGCCAAAATTGCAGCTTTTCTTCGTTTTTTTCCTATATTGCTGGTGGTAAAGCGGCGCAGCTTTTGGAAAGGATCGTACACCTTCTGAGCTAAATGTTTCCAGATCTTGACCACGATAAGTTTGATGATTTTGGTCCACGTTGTACTGCACCATGGTAAGCCTTTGACGTACTGGATAGAGTCAAAATGCATTTCTTCTGCTTCCTCAGAGCCATTTCCAACATTCTGTTCTTGTGATGCATCTGCATTATTTTCATCTGTTGCCTCAGGTTCAGGTCTGTCTGTCTAACATTTTTGGGAATCACACCTTTAAAATGCATGCTTGCTGATTCTGGATAGATCCAAAATCGTTAAGTTTTTCTTGGGTTGCTCTTCATCCACGCACTGATACCCATACTGCGCCATTTTTTTAAAGGCTCGAACATTGTCAAGTCAAAGGGTTGGATTTGATGCAAACAGTGGGGCGGAAATAAGATCATTATAATTCGGCTGTCTGTCAGGTTTAAAACTATACAATTTCGTTCGAATTTAATTATATTTATACCCCTTCTCTCAGTATCTCTCGTAATTGAGTTCCGCGTATCTCACTACGACGAAGCGCCTCTTTGACTAGCATTTGTCAATTCGACTTCGATAGTGAATAGACGTATTTAGACTTCTCCTTGCGGTTATTTTACACTAAATAATTACATATAAAGCAAAATTGTATTTCTAACCGCGATTGTTACTTTATATTTCTCATTCCCTTTTACTTTTCGCACGGTTCGGATTATGTTAAATGAAACAAATATATCTTTCAATCCTAAAACACACATACGTCCATACGCTCAAGGTTATATGTATACTTAAGTTTGTGAGTTGTGAGTTTAAGACAACGGTGTTGCTTCAAGTGAGGATTGTACCGTAGTCAACCGTGATCGGTAGGTGAAAATAAAACGCGGATACTGCCGATACGGTATTTACTTAATTGTGCTCAATTGTTTTGTTAATTCCAATCTAAAATTCTCGCACATCTCCTCTAATAGTATTACGAGCATGTTACAACGCTTATTATTTAGTGATCCGATTGAATAATAAATGGAAATATGGGAAAAATTAAAGAATTTATTTAACTTGATTACTTTAAGAGCCAAAAATGTTCCGAGGAGATACTAAAGTGGAAATTCTCTACATACATTTGATTATTATCAGTTCGCTAACTTATTCACGAGAGTGCTCTTAATTCACAATGCATTGCAACACCATATTTGGTATTGAACGATTCCCTGCAACAAAAGTGAGTCAAAAACAAAAGCTAGAAATGCATCAAAATTAAGCAATCAAAGTGTGGCGATATCTGATACCGCACGGTTTTCATTAAAGTGCAATGGGAATTTTTAATATTGCAGGCTTGAATAAAGCTAGCGATGAGATGTTTTATCGCGCCGATAGAGAACAATGCCATTGTGATTTGTACTGCATCTCTCCCTATTCCGAGCGTAGAGCGCCAGCTCGAAAGCGAAGATTGTTTTACTGTGATTTTTTATTCTAACTTACCTAAGCCAAAGCTGCCAATTAACAATAGGAAGGCAGAGGCCATTACTGCCCATTGTTGTCAAAACAATGAAACTTTTTGGACTTGTAATGAGCATGGTATTTGGTATCACATTTTTTTCTAGGCAGTTCATTTGCTCGTACTAAGCACTACGCAAATAAATGTAACGGAATGTTTACAGTAGTCTTGCAATTGCAATGTATTCGCAACTGAAGTTTAACCATTCGAGCTTATAACTACAGCATGTTCCAATAAATGTAAAGGGTTTATCAAAAAGGTGCCAAAGTCGAACCACTACGGATATTTATTAGCGTTATCAACTTACTTTCTTTAACTAATTATTGGCATTTGGATAACATTCACGACTTTTCCGAAATCCGATAAACCGTACTCTTATGCGGTAAAGAATCATTTCTTACACTGATACTACTTTTCTTATAAACGTGGCGGAAACTGAAAAAGACGCACAGAATTTAAATTTTGTGCTCTTGCTCCTTTCATACTCACATTATGATTAACCTTGCAGTGGTGACGTGAAATTTTGGAACACCAGTGGTGACCTCGGTCTGAGAGACCGAATTTGATTTTGGCTTCACGGGCCCCCCTGGGACCGCCACTGAACATAACTAAATTGAATTATACACAATACTAAGCTTACGGGGGGATGCGCGTTGCAATGCTGCGCTGACTAGAATTTTCGTAGTATCAATGGCGGCGATGCACCGGAAAGCGGCCAATTACGCACGGCACTAAATATACCCAAATTTTCGAATTGTTCTTGATTTCTGTTTGAAAGAATGTGCAGTGGCAGCTTGAATTTTTAGGTACACCGGTCTGACAGACCGGAAGAGTTAATTGTCAAAGAACGGCTTGCTTCATCAAGTTGTTCGTCTGGTACTAAACTCAGACACGCAAAATATCAAGCTAGCAGAACTAGCAGTGCCATGCGCTGCGCCGTTTTTACAAAAATTTGAAAAATACTTTTCGTCGGTCTGAGAGACCGTGCGTCACCACTGAAGGGTTAAGTTGGTAGAGCAAAACTTTCAATTATTACCAACTTCGTCGGGGAAACAGCAAAACATGCGGGCATCGCAACCCTTGAGAAAAGAAAAATAAATAAAATAAATAAAATAAATAAAATAAATAAAATAAATAAAATAAATAAAATAAATAAAATAAATAAAATAAATAAAATAAATAAAATAAATGTTTGTTCCATTCACGCTTTAAAAAATGCTACCATTCCGTGTACCGTGATTTTGTATTAGGATTTCGCCAGTGATCGATCGTTTTTACCTAGGTCACCGCTCCGCTCTCTGATTGACTTACCTGTGGCAACCGGTTGTTTCCGCCACCAGATCTATAGCTAGCACCTCAAATCATTGATTCCGTATCGGAGGTTGTAGGAGACCTGTCGGTTTATGGTTACTTGGTTTAAAGCGTTGGCACTTTATGCACTCCTTGACGTGCTGCGGAATAGATCTTCGCCTTCCAGACCAGTAGTAGCAATGACTGCTTTTGTGTAGCTTTTTTCTACTCCATAATGACCAGCGAGAGGAGAGTCGTGGTACTCGTAAAGCATGTAGGGACTTCAGAACTTGTTGAGCCTCTTCGTCTTCGCTATCGAAATGGTAACAAACAAAATGCTGCTATCCAGCACATATACACGTTCTGACCAATCAGGAGCGTTGACAGTGTTATCAGTAGCCTGTAAAGCCTTTGCAATTCCGTAATTCTACGTTTTCCAAGCATCCACGGAACTTCTCACACGCCCATACAACCAGTGCCTCACGTTCGGGAGTACTGTAATTCCGTTTTGTAGTGGTGAGGAGCCTACTCGAGCTGTTTTTCATTTGGCGACTCCCCCTGGAATAAAGCAGCCCCGAATTTGCATCGGATCTTACTATAAAAGGCGCTTAGTGGTCGGCCTGCCTCAATAGAGCGCAAGTTAGTTTCACTTCTTCAAAAGCCTCTGCTTCTTTGGTTCCTACGGAGCGTTTTTTTTCGTGTATGATCAGTTGCTTCAGGTTTTTCTGCGGTGGCATATCGGTTATTGCAGTCACTTTCCTGGATCAGGTTCTATTCCCTGAGGCACCTAAATAGGGACCCTTAGGACGCACGAATATGCAATGTACGATTTGCCTTAAGCTTAAAGAGGCCAAAACGCATGAAGACAGCATAGAGGTCCTCTAGATGTTCCTTAATTGTTGACGATAAAATTATATCGTCCAGGTATGCTAAGACGTCCCGACCGCAGACAATCTATTAACCGCTGAAAAGTTGGAGGCGAATTCCTCAACCCAAACGGCATTCACTTAAAACGAAAATTTCCGAATGACGCTTGGCCCCTAGAATTGCATGTAGGGCAGTTGCTCCCAATATAACCGGGATTACCACACCCAAAGCAGGTCAGTTTCTGAACATTCGTCGAGAACGTTCCGGCAGTCGGCTTTTGTATGAATAAAATGATTGGATCGACCTACTTATCAAGTATTTTCTTGGTGCATGAATTGAGTCGTGATCCCGCAAATTAAGACATAAACAATCTATCGGCTGCTCGCGTGCGGTGGCTGATGCAATCGGAATTTAACTGAAAAAATGAAGCGGTGGTGTGTAATACACGAAAATGAATATCAATGATTACCGAAATGATTATTCGTAAGTAAGAATCTGTATATAAGTCAGCAAGTGTACCTACTATGCGCTATGTACATTTCGCCGTTGTTTTGACTTTTCATTTAGTACTTTTGAATTCAGTACACACTTAACCTTGGTTTTCTGTGAATGTGAAGGTACTATAGTTGAGCGCTACGTATATTCAATGGGTTTTAATGCGTTTTATTTTGCACATATTGAATTATTTGACATACAGACAGAACAAACAACACAACATTATGCGGGATCCATGTTTCAATCCGCTCAGTTATTATTAATTAGTTGGCCGTGGTTGTTGTATGTGTAGGTAGGTATTATCCGCGGTATCCGCAGCAGTCAAGTCCGCGGATAATCGAGAGTTTACTGTAAATGCAAAAAGTAAATTTCCAGAAAAACTCAATTTTGTTTTAATTGTGGTGAATGTTAGACCGTTGATCGTAGTACAGCGCACAATTTAAAGTTCAAGAACGTTTTGTGTAACGAACTGGCTCGAATCTTATTTGAATGTTTCTACTGTATAATTTGTGATTGTGATATAACTATGATCATGGATTCGAATTAGTCGCCACAATTCGCTATACCTGTGTCATTGTTTATGCAAATTTGGAAATGCAAATAATAAAGGTATTGGTTTCGATATGTTTTAGCTGCGATTGCCAAGCAGATGTATACGATATAAATAAACCACAAAGGTAGTTTTATTCTGTTTAGTTACGATTATCAATGATTCAATTTAACACGTTTCACGATAAATGTATTCCCTGTCCCAAATGACTGTAAAGCTTCACACAGTAAAAGATAGTCGCGTATGTAAAATATTGCATCGCTGAACAAAATCCAAACCTCAAATTTATGAAGAATTTTTAACAAATGTATGAACCATTCGTATTCTCGAGTTAATCCTTCATGCATTCAATTCTGTCATATGACTTTAAAACAATGGAAATGCTGATTTCGTGCACTTGTAAGCTAAACGAACTCTTTGTACCGAATACTATCGGGAGTATTACATTCTGCACACAACGCATCCATCTGAAATGTGGTCTTAATCATCTTATGAGCGGTAGCGCAATCTTTATTAAATATCAGAATGTAGGAATAAATGATAAATAACAAAATGCACCATGCATTAAAACTCAATGTTCTTATGTTCCTCATTGGACCAAATATAATTTCCATTGTACTTTTGTAGTTATCGGGAATTCCGATTGCGAAAAATCACGACCAACTTCACCGGAAAGGTTTCAAATAAATCTCTGATGGAGTAATGTACCTTCTTCAGACTTCATTGTACTGACAACACTAAAAAATTTTTGAAAACCTCAATAATTGAGCTTAAAAATCCCCTTAACAATTTTTGAAGACAAAGTGATCGCAGCGCCATTGTTTTCAGTCCATTTTGGTCCCACCTTTGGTATAGCAAAAAGACGCATTTGCTAGATAAACTCTATGACGTTAATGGGATGGATATCCCTTACGTATTAGCAACTTATCATACATGACTGAAATTTCATTTGGTTTCGGTTCTGTCCGCTCGAGTAGTGCATTGCCATTTGAAAGGCGCGTTTCCCTAAGCATGCCTTCGTTATTTTATTTACAGTCCTTTTAAGTTAATAACCGCAATCAGCGGAATATACAAATGCTTGTGTACTAAGTTATTATACTCCTTATTTCGTTATCTACGCCTTCACTAAAGGTAAGTTTAGTCTCCAAAATAGTTTCCCTAATGGAATTTCGTTGGTTCATTCAAGGCGTTTACGGCTGGATATATCTAAAACCTTTACCTTTAATTTTAGGTCGTCAGTCATTGCAATTGAAAGGAAATTAAACCCCATGCAGATAAGAATTTGTCGCAAATGCAAAAAAGATCTCCGAACTTGCGCAACATTTTAAATCGAAAGATGTTTTACTCAACGTACACAGACCAGAACTTTAAACGAAGGCCCGTGAGATGTAATATTGAAATGACTGGGTGTGGAGGGAAACTTTCTTCTGTGGGACGCCTCCAAGTCATTATTGCAAAGCTAGCTCCCAAATTTGTAGGTCCTTGCAAAGTCTGTGTCATATCATAGAAGATGTCGCAGCAGATGTAATTAGCTAGTAATTTAAGCATAGAACGAAGTCTGTAGGCAAGGAAAACATCACACTGAATATAAGGTACCTTTTAGCCCTTTCAATGATGTCTAAAAACCTTATATGTGGTTGCCCTTGCATGTACGGACAATAAGTAAAGCGGTTGTCCAGGTGAAGTTTGGCATTTGATTGAATGTGGTTTTACCGAATGTTGTATGCTTATTCTTTGCCCATTTTTGAATTATAAATCTTTTGAATTGTAAAAAT
Source organism: Photinus pyralis (assembly GCF_008802855.1). NCBI lineage: Eukaryota > Metazoa > Arthropoda > Insecta > Coleoptera > Lampyridae > Photinus > Photinus pyralis. The sequence goes on from NW_022170249.1 coordinate 30,931,060, forward strand.
AAGAAAATATTGAGCTGAAATTGGAAGGAAACCGCCTTTGTTAATTTGTTACTTTGGGGTGTTTGTACCGTTCGATAAACTTAGGCTAACTGTGTGTTATTTTAATCTTTTAGGCCGTTGGGTAGAGTTATAATTATTGCCCTTAGTTGGAAACTGATAAATACCCACCTATTATTAACGAGGTTGGAGTGAAAAAGGAAGTTCCATTTTCCGCTACGCCGCTTACGAATAAAAAAGGAGTTAAAGCATAATCGGCCAGTCAGAGTCCGTCCAGTCACGGGAGTTACCGCAGGTCAGCCAATCAAGGACCGATTTTTTTTGAAACGTCGAGAGAGCAAAACAAATCTCCGTCCAGCTGTCCTGTCACCTGCCAGCCACACAAGGACGATCAAAGTTCCGAAAAGTACATTGTTTCTTATCGTCATTATCGGCTAGGATATGGTCGAACTGCAGGTAACCTTTGGGAAAATACCAGGGGTCGTGCGAGACATTAAGTACGCCCTGAAGTTAATTACTGCTAATCAATTCGATAAGTTTGTTAAAACTGTATTTTATAGGCGTCTTGCCATTTTATATTTGTTTATGTAAAAACAATATATGGTCCAATATTTTGGGCAAGTCTGTGTACCTAGGTAGTGTCGTTTTTAATTTAAATGTGTGCATGCGTGGGTGAACGGAGAGTAATGCTAATTTTACATTATGGGGATCTATGTTTATAAAGAACCACTATTATTTTGTTTATAGCATACCTGCCAATAAATTATTGTGAGTTTGAGAAATTCATTTTACTTAAGCAATACATCACAACACAAGATGAGTACCGGGTTACGAAGTGGTTAATGTCGAACCAAGCCACTATTGTAAATAACATCGTGCCAACGAGTCGGAGCGGCAGGAGCGTAGATCATTTAATATAACTATAACTGTGTGTTATACAGAGAAATTGTAAATCAACGTTTGTGATCCAGTTATACACTGTACTGTGTCCAAGCAACCTGAATCTTTGACTAGATGTTACCGGTGAGGATACCAGAAACTTGTTCGACGATATTACATTAATTTGACCAGGGTCCTTACAGTATACCGACACAAGCCATTTAACAAAAACATCGAAAATTAAATCTTAAGAATATAACTTGTCCACGCCACGTTGTCGCTTGGTCGCAGATAAACTGTAGCATTAGGGTTGTAAACAGTAATGCTCACCCAAGCAAATCTTACACGAGATAAAATTCGGTCGGGGATGATCTTAAACCTCAAACCCGGTACGTTACCGACAATTCAAAGATGGTTAACTGATAATATTTATTGTAATCGTTTACATGCTATTTATATCACAGATAATCACTTCCTCAACTCAACCTACGTCAATTGCATTAGTATGCAGGAAATGCTTATATGTCGGCCTTGCCACACAATGGGCTTAGTTTTGTTTTACTACCTTTGCAGTTTACTTCCTAGTAGTAAAGTAGTATACGCATTTCCTTAATATTCTTAATTTGCTTGTTCCTTGCTATTCTTGAAGAATTGTAGCAAGGAAGTAAGGCAAGTATGTATCAATCTAGAAACGATTTGATTACCACTACCTGATAGTAGATCGACCTGCGTACGTGATTGATTGCAAGTTTGCATTTTGTTACGTAACGGTGTAAAATTTAAGTTTCTTTCAGCATTTTAGGAGTAAGTGAAACTATGAGGTTGCAATGTCGTCAAGTTCTGGCTTTCTTTCACGCGTCTGCACCTCAAGCTGAATATATATACATAAAGAAATTGCTTATCGCCACAAGGCCTAAGGTGTGTAAAGTCTTGTAGTGTACTTCAGTTGTTTGGTGATAAGTTTACCGATATCGCCCTAATTATCAGAATAAGGCGACGCGCAGAAAAATTAAGTGAATTCACAACGTAAAAAATTACTTACAAATAAATTAAAATACCGTCGCGCCTCGCCGGTGCAATTTTACATAAAGTAGATTAACCAACGACGCTGCGTAGTTTGTAGATGGACCGATAAAAGCTAACCTACCCTTTCAAGCTTTCCGGAAAATGATTCACACAGACTTGTTGCTTTGACGTTTATCTTCCATTAACTTTAAACAGATGCTGGCGTCGAACTATAACTCACAACTCCGTTAGGATATACGAAGACAATGAACGCAACGAAAATCATATTTTATTTCTTTTTTAGAGTTTCGTTTTATAAGATTAACTTGTATAAGATTTTCCGCATTCTCGAACCCTATACAAGTTATGGGATAATAACGGAGCGCAGGTACGCAATTATTGAAATAAAAAACACTTGTAACTTTTCATCGCGAAACACAAAAAAAGAGGAGATAATGACTGTACGTACTTCCATTTATTGAAAATTCTCCCTATAGTTTTCTATCACTTGAGGATTATTTGATCTGCAGGGTAGGAAATTCACGATGCATCACGCTATTGTTCCCCTTGTATTTTATCGCCTATACCTTATAGTCAAGAGAGTTCATATTGCGTTGTCTGCATATTGTGTTTCATCCAATATAATCGTTGGAAAAGGTAATGGTTAAAAGATTAGAATCAGCTGATTACATTAACTTTTCAAATACCCCGCATAGTACGTAGATAAGTTGGTAATCCATTTTTAGACGAAACTGCAGTTTGCAAACTCTAGGTGAGTTTCTATCCTATTTAACTTGTTTGCACTTTGAAACTACAAAAAACCCTCTTCGACAATTACATTTTATGAGTTGATCAAATTTCAAAGGTATTATGTCTATCGAAGACGCTTTGAAAAATGATACACACATTTTTTCGTATTTGACGAATGGTTTTCATGCTATAAAAACAATCATGTAGTATCTGTAATTTACAGTATGCGTTTATTGACATATCCGAGTTGTTTACCAAATATTTATGCGGATTAAGAACACTTTTCGGTAAAAGGTAGGCGAAGACATAAATAGTTGGAGAGACAGGCATACTGAAGTATTTGATCGAACAAGGTCGAACAAAAAGAACTAGGAGGCGCAAACGTTGGCATGGTGGCATCAAGAAAAGGTCCAAAATACGGTGTGCTTTGCTCCGCGGAGGGTTCGCTCTTGCCCTTCATGGAGCTGTGAAGCGTCTTCAGAACAGCGCCAGCGAGTCGGAGGGCCGCAGGATCAAGATGCGGCAGCCGACAAGAATGAAGTTATCCACGATGGAATTGGAGCCGAAAGGGTTTTTGCAGGTATCATAGGCCCCACGCCGAGACTTGCGAGGGGGCGGGAGGCAAACGTTTAATTAATTAATATCAATGTCCCTGGATCATAGGCTCCACTTTTATTCTTGTTTTATGTCGCCAAAGAGGTGTCGCACGTTGTCAAGAGCAACCTTACTTATTAATTAACCGTTTAAAAATCTAGTACCTACTTCGTGTTTCGAAATTCGTCCGAAAATGACAGGTTTTTTTGACAGTTGTCTAAATAGTTATTAATAATAATAATAATAATAATAATATATTTCATGCATTGTACATCTACTTACAATCGTCATAAATCGAATCTGTATATGAAATATGTATAACTAATAATTATGACAGGTTATCCTTACTGTAATTAATAAATTCCTGAACAGAGTAAAAAGCATTTGCTATTAAGTACTTTCTTAGTTTGTCTTTGTATGATGTAAAATCACTTTGCTTGATTTTGTCAGGTAAACAGTTAAACAGTTTGTAAATAGTAATATGGGGACCATTTTGGGATTTAGTCAACCTGCAGAAGGGAACACGTAAAAAAGTTTTCTGTCTTGTATCATAACTATGAACATCACGTTGCGTTATAAAGTATGCGCGTTCGACTTAGCATGACATAAACCTGCTAAAATATACACACACGGTAATGTCAGAATGTTTAATGTCTTGAAGGTATTTCGGCAGTCATCCCGATATCTCACATTGGCGACGATCCTGACCGCACGACGCTGTAGCTTGAAGACATACTTCGCTTGCGAGCAGTTTCCCCAAGACAGTATGGCGTAGGACAGTAGGCTATGACACAGTGCATGGTAGGAGGTTAACAATACTGTCTGTGATACGTTGTTAGCCAGTTTACGTAGCACAAATATATTTGTGTTCAGTTTGGCGGAAATATAGTTGATGTGAGAATCGAACGATAATTTGGGATCCAACTCCAAGTACACTCCAAGAAATTTCACACAATCAGGGTTGGGTAAGTCAAGGTGTTTAAGTGAAAGCACCATGTTCTCCGTTTTTGTTTCGTTAATGGTTAGTTCATTCCATTCGCTCCACTGTTTAGCCATACTCAGGCTAAAATTTGCTTGAGACAACAGGTTAACAATGTTATCATCCTCAAGTAGTAAAGTAGCATCATCGGCGTAGAGTAGACACTTTGTATTGGTAGAAATTACATATGGAAGGTCATTTATATATATTAAAAAAAGTAGTGGACCCAGTATGCTCCCTTGAGGCACTCCTCTTGCTAATGAAACCGTTTCAGAATATGTTCCGTTAATTCGGACACGTTGTTGCCTATTGGATAGGTACGATCCGATGAGAGCGATAAATCCGATGAGAGCGATATTTGTTTCATAAGTACGAAAAATGGAAGTTTTCGGGACGAGGAAGGGTGTTGGTGGACGACATTCCGAGTCACGAAAACGCATTAAAACGCATTTTTCGTGCGAATGAAACATAAAATTCTTTCTCCAACCACTTTTTTACTTACCCCCGTCTGTGCTTGCGCACCCTTTTGTTTTTGTGGTCGGTGACCACTGTTTTTTCCCGACAGTTAGGTTGGCATCATTTTTTGAGGTTACCACAAATATTTGTTGTTTGAAGGTTATGTATGAGTGTTACGGCGTGACATTTTTTTATTTTTGATAACACGAACACCCGTTCGATTAGTGAAAAATTTACAGTTGTATCACAGATAAAATACCAAATTTATCTATGGTTATATGCAGTATTGTTTGATGCAATTATTATCATATCTGTACCTCAGAGGTAAAGTATACCAAGTCACAAATTCAAACACTTACAGAAAATCACATTATAGGAAGCACAAAGGAATAATTTGAGCTTATTAACCTATACATTTGAGTACTTTCAACATGAAGGGCCATGTTACTTATAATTAGTAAGTTTACATATGTGCAATCGAATTTTTGAAATTTGTACACAAACTTTTGATTTACGGGACTTAGTACTGTTTACCTCTTATGAATTGTTTCGAATGATGGGCTTATTATTGTCGCGTGAAAACCAATTTTAATACATTTGTGTTCATAAAGGGAAGCAAACATGTCTCATCATATACAGGGTGTGGAGAATTTCTTTTCCTGTAAGAAATCACAACTCAGATTAGAAAAAAAATCTATTTATTTGATAGATAAATATAAAGCATATCTCTAACTGAATAATTTTATTGAAAATAAAAATAAATATCATAATACTATTCATCAACGTCATCATCTTCTTCGTTGTTGTAAGAAAGATTTTTATAAAAATCATGAAACATTTTCGGCACCCACTGTAATAACTTTTACAGGTGGTTGTACTTTTTTTTACTGATAGGTTTTGGTGCATCTCTTACAACAGGGATTTCTGATGGGAAAGCCGATCCTCTACGAGATATCCGGTTGAGATCTAAAATTTCAAAGTCTTTGTCGTCGAAATTCGTTTTACAAAAAACTTTCCCCATTTGATCAGATCTAATTTGAATGTGTACAATTTCGGATATTTTAAAATTGTTGCCACTTTCAAATTTTTTCTTGTGGAAATATGGTGCACTGGCTCCCTCAATTAAAGTGAAAAAATTTTTAAAATCATACGTTTTCATATCTATAACCGTTAATGAATTCTTTTTGACTAGCCATGCGCACCAGCTGTTGCCAATCCCACGGTGTTATAATTTGAAATTTTGTCATGTGTTTCCTTTCCCTTTCGATTAGTGCATGGTCACTATCTACTTCCAAGTGCGTGTGCCCTCTTAGAAGATACTTATGATTAATGATTTTCAAAGAAGGAGTATTTTTTAAAATAAAGAAGTATGCTAAAGTAGCGTTGATATTTCTATTCTGTGAAGGACAGTTGTCTGACCATATCGTCAGCTCTTCCACAGAATCATCCACTGAAGTTTGTATCCATTTTAATAAACATGACGCCATTTCATTTGCTCCTCTCCCTGCCACACTTTCATCCCACATACAGCAGGTTGCGATCTTCTTTGATGAGTCTCTGATTGTATAGTTGAACGTCCACAATTTTAAAGAATAAAAACTTTGGGCATTTTGCAACACAGGTGTCGGTAAACATTTCGCTAGATCAACCATTATAACTTTAAGTTTATTCTCCTCTTTCGCTTTTCCTTTGTCTTGTGCCTTTAATTCATACCTCTTGCCTGCCTCCTTTAAATGGGCATTATACTCTTTTTGAATGTGTTTCCTATCGTCTATTGAAGAAGAGTCTTTCAGTTTAACGAGATAACTATCACATTTGTCACAAGTGTCATTGTTTGGAAGTTTGAAGGAGTAGTGGAATTCACTGTTGAATATTTCACTGTATATCCATTGCTTTGGGATATCAACTTCAGCCATCTTTCGTTCTAACATATCTTGCCGATACAGTTCATACATTTTGGATATGTTTAAACTGCTATCAAGATATTTTTTCGACGATCTTTCTCTACTATAGTGTGATTCCAATGTTGGAAATTTCATGATATGATTCCTTATACTATCTTTGGCTTCGTTTGATATCTTGTTTGGCGGTATCTTCTTTCCTCTCCTATCAGATTTAACTATACCTCCACATCTTATCTTCGCTAAAGCTGTTGTTACGAATGTTTGAGAAATATTCAACGTGTTTAGAAAAAAGGTCTTGCATACTTCTACTTGAAGTTTATTTGGAGTGAGGAAGAATTTTTTAAAATAACTTCGTTTATTTGCCCTTACTCCGGTTCTTTCGCGTCTCCTTTTAACTTAAATTGACGTTTGTGACCTATATTCTTTGATGGTGACCAGAACTGCTTAAAAATCTCAGTACGTTCTTCTTCGGAGACTCTGGTTTTACATTTTAACCTACAGTTATCTTTGCAAGAGCGATTTTTCTCTTATTAAGGTTTTGTTTTTGGAAATATATTCAGCTCCAGATAGTCCCTTTCGTTGTCTTATGTTACATTTCCAATTAGCTGCATTTTTCTACGCTTCCTGCCTTTTACGGTCTGAGAATTGTTTTCTTCTACGTCTTGTTCCGCAGTATCCTCCGCCGGTTCAAAGTCAGAGGCAGAGTTCGAACTGTCGTTATGGTTAATATATTCGCTATCATAGTGAGGATCTTTAACGCTGTCGTCTGAATCTTGCCATAAAACTTCATTACTTTCCACACTAGTGGATGGGGGCGCATTTAATAAGCTGGTCTGGTCTGGTTCATATGCGTTTTGTAATTCCATTAATACTCTTAGTGGTCTATTTTCTTTGCTAACAATTTCTTAAAGAAACATACGATATTTAAATAAAATAGATATACGAAATTCAATTTACCTTCATAAAAGTCTGAAACCGGAGTGATTAATATTTTCACTAATATTAATCTCATGGGGGACGGCACTTGAATTTCCAATTTCTGAAGGCAAATTAGATGTATCACCGGATAAAGTACTAGTATTTGGTGTCGTTATAGTACTACTTAGAATTTTTTTGGATGTGTCCAGCTTATTGCTTATCGACTCGTCAATATACCCTTCTGCAACTGTGGAAGATTGCATTCACCAGCAGAGTTGCAGATGTTCTCCTTAAGCAGTGATCAGTGAATTCTTTAGCATCTGGCAAATTTTGCTACATCTTGAGGAGTTGATGCCAATTTATGAATGCCTACAACCTGATTGTGGCATTTGCCATTTTGATATTTGACAAAAAACCGGTCACTGCTTATCTTAGGAGGACGTAGTGACAAGTACTTCCGGTATAATTTCAGATTTTCATCGCCAGTGGCGGTAAATGACCTTGGTTTCTTTGTCTTTGTATCTGGTACATTTATTAGTAACGCAGATTGCAAGTCGCTGATATCCCCAATTGTCATTTTAGACAATTCGTCACGTTGTAATGCTCCTGACACCCCAAATATTAGACAGACCTGCAAATATGTAAACAGAGAATGCATATTTATAGTATGCTATTTTGTACCTTGGTCATTAAATAGATGCTATCTGGCGCTTCAGCAAGGAATTTTATTAATTTGCTCTTTGGTCAATGTTTTGGCTTTTTTGGGCTGATAACCATGAGATTTTGATTTTAAGTAGGGCACCAATTTAGAATATTGTTTTATTTTTATTCTATGTCTCAGTCAAAGTTGCCTTCAACATTGAATACTGGCTCCATAATGTTGAAGGCTTTACTTTTACTGACAAATCAGCAAGGTAGGCCAGCAACACATTTTCAGAAAAGGAATGTGTATTCCGCATTCTGCGCCAGTCAATAAACCTTTTATAACTGCTTTTGTATGCGTCTTTGGATTGACGCGTTAACAGGTCCAAAGACGACTGTTCTGCTACATCCATAATTTCTGGCGGTGTACTCGACATAATATGGTCACTTTCCATGTCTGTATAAATACAGTACTAGTTATTTGTTACGGAAATCAAAAATAAGTAATATTGTTTATAAATGAATAAATAATGCTAATATCTTTTTATTTAAAAAATACTTACCGTTTAACATAATTTAAATTTGAAGTATACACGTGACAATGACGGATTTGCACAGAAAGGAGTCGCAACGTAAAGGGGGATTTACACGGTTCCAGTAGCTGGAATAAGTACTAAATCCAGTAACTAATATAAATTTTATTTTGTTCAAGTTGTTATCACTCGCATTTTAGTCTTTTGGTCTAGTTCATTTAACTTGAATACTTAAAATGGCGGCAAGTACAGATGTTTGATTATCTGTTCAAAAATGCGAGTAGGTATATATGTGGAAAATTATCTAATATTATTCAAATCATTAAACCACTAATCAGTGGAACTTGGAAACCACTGCTTCATCTATTGAGAACCACTGTATTAATATTTTTTAAGTTAACCTACTAAACTAAATGAAATCATTATAATATTAAGTTTATTGATAAATTATAAACAATGATGAAAGTAAACATGAAGGGAATAGGTATCTCAATATATCATTTAATTATTACACACGTAACATTTAAGCAAAGTACACTTTAACCTAAGATTTTATTTCAGTGGTTAACTCCAAATTGATATTGAAACTTCACTGGTAGGACTACACAAATAGGTTGGAGACTGGAGTGGAATATTATTAAGTCTAGGATGATGAATATCTCTACATCCTTACTTGAAGATATTGAACCATTTACCGACAAACATAAGTATTGCCTTCCTAACCAAAGCATACTGTGCGTCGTGCGAACTTGTAGACTCGTGAACAAATTTCCAAGAGACACTTTAAACATCTACCATGGAGTCCTCGTTTTAACACTGAGGAACAGTGTTAAAACGAATGTTAAACTTTCATCCAGAGAGATTGAAAGTGCTAAGTTACGCGTTAACCACGAACATACTACTTTACCTATGTTTTTGTAATTTTTTTATTGGTATTGGTATGTACATGTACACGAAGCGTTTGGAGTGGTATAGACTTAGGTCTAGGATGCTGAACATTTATACAGTTTATAATTATAATAACAAAGTTCAGAAGCACTCGAAATTAATAACGAGACTATATTTTTTAATACTTACCAATTGTTTTGCTTTTTCAAATAACTAGAGCAATTAATATCACAATAACCGACATCTGAATATTAAAAAAAGTAACCAATAAAGCTGTAAGAAAAAAAGGCACTCGGGGTCTACAGAGAATGTACCACGCACATACGATCGATTGAAACAAATAAAATTTAAATAAAGTTTTAACTGTGTACCTTAAAGTTTATAATCCGTAACCTGTTGGAAAAACTGAAACTATTTCTTCGTATAAGCGACACAACGCTTGAACTTAACTCGAACTCGAAATTCACATTTAGTGTATGTGACGCTAATAAGCCCCCCAGATACTATCATGAAATTGATAGAAATAGATAGAGAGCACCTTAAAAAAAATTGCGGAAGAAGCCCTAAATTTTTTACAATCTTAATTAAATAAAAGTTCACTTCATTTTCTGAGAAGCTGGGGTTATTTTACGTATATTTCGTCATTCTTAAGTTGGTGAACCTGAAAAATTTTATGTGACAGCTTTCTTTATTCATTTATAAACATAGGTGACAGCTATTCTTTGTAGGCGGATATGTTAACTTCTTCGTCTACTAAATTGAAATATGCTGGGTTTAACGTGTAAAATAACGTGAAAATTTACGACTTCTTTCACAGATTTTTTTTATAGAACACGCTTAGCTAAGGTGTCCTCTATCCATTTTTATTAATCTCATGATCGTACCTGTCACGTAACCCACATAACGACGAATTTAAAATCTTTTAGAAGAACATCTTTTCTTCTACACCAACTTTACAACCACCAAGACTGACTGTCTTACACCAAAATGCTAACCAATCTGCTTCGCCTTTTTAAAACATTCTTTATAGGCTAGTATTTCTAAATTTCATGGTTTAAATGCAATATAAACACAGTACAACTGGAGTGTGAGGAACGCGCTTGAACCCCCACCTTCATTCATACTGGTTGTGTGGTATATTTTTTTTCCATTTTGGAACCGCGACAGTGAAATCTTCTGTTGTAGCATAGTGTGTATTTTGTGGCAATTAAGATTACAATATCATAATTGCTGATCGAATTCTTAGATCACGTGCTGCTTCCACATCTAGAGCTCATAGAAATTGTAGGTAAGTAGTAGTAGGTACGTTTTCAATAGAAGTAGCAAATACAATATAAGTAATGGGCTATGTATACTTTAAAAAACCATGCCAATGCATGGAATAGATGACTATAGGTAAAGCCCGCTTGACATGGAGCAATAAAAATTGCAATTGCATGCAAGTTGCAAGAAAAATTGCGAAAGGCATGCACAGTTCAAAGCCAGCTGATCAATTGCTGCAAGAGACTTGCATGCAATTTTTATAGGACCGGTGCTATTTTTCTTGCATGAATTGTGCAATTCTAGGGATAAATCTAGTTGTTTTTGTGTCACCAACCTAGCAAAATACAGCGGCGGCAACTATGATGCTGAGAGACGCACGTACTTGTTTTTATTAATCTTATTTATTTTTGTAATTTTTATGTTTCTTCAAGCAATCAAAATTTAATTTTCATTTGAGGTTAACTACTTTGTTGACAAATCCATATGTTTCTTCTGTTGGCAGACATGTGGCAATTGAAATAGAATTGCACCATGTCAAATACCATGCAATGCTTATTGCATGCAAGGATTTGACCTTGCAATTTCTTTCTGCAAGTTCTTGCGCGTTGTATTGCTCCATGTCAAGCGGCCTTAAGCAACATTACACGCCCAAAGTCACAATAAATACATACCATAATGCTTCCTTTACATTTGATCGAAAAAGAATTCGGTACAGCATATTTATCTGGGTTAAATGTCCTGGACTAACCACAAACTTTTAGTTCGTTAATTTAGTTTTACAGAAGAGACAAATTTAACGATGTACTTTTTAACAGCCATACGAAATTATATACGAAATTAGAAATCATGCGCGTCATTTAGATTTGCTTATAGTCCAAACATGTTCGAAATTCGTGCAAATAAATCGTTTCGGAACAGAATCCTTTCTCGAAAAAGGCGAATCTGTCGTTAACAGAGGGTAAGATAAATATCAATTCCGAAATGGAGCGGCGTTAGGTGTTATTGAATGACTTCGAACATTTTCTTGACTTTCTCTCCGTTTAGATAAGAATTGTAAAGGAGAAAGGGGTCAACTACATAATAACCAATTAAAAGTATAAAAATACTTGCATTGCCAGAACAAGGGGTTGGGAGATTTCTGGCCGTGGCATCTAGTGGCCAACTACGATTTATACGCCATCTGCGCTTGATAAGCAATGCAATCCAGCCAAACGTTACTTGAATGAGTTCCAGCTACATTTGTACACATAGCCAGTTTATGTCTCTATCAATTCATGAATTGGGGCTAATATGTGAGCGAGATGAAACGTGCGCCCTTTTACTCATTGATATATCACGAGCGGTAGGTTATAGGTATGAGCCCGTCTACGATATACGCCTACTCAATTATTATGTTATTCTGCTTATATAGTAATTGGTTTTGATTTAGTGTTTGGTCAGAAGAAGTGGAAGAAAATTGCTACTCAACATACTCGATGTTTAATTAGACTTTAATGAAAATAGACGGGTGAAATAGGAGACTGTTCGTCTCTTTTAAAATTTGCGTAACTGCATACGGTCAATGAATTTACACTGAAAATTTCGATGCACTTTGATATCTTCGAACCCTACTAGTCATTATTGCTGGTTGTACTTATTGTCGATTTCGCTCAGTGATTTAGAGAAATAGTTATAAATTGTCTCTGATGTAAAGTTTTCGGGTTTCTCTAGAACAGCGGTTCTCAAAATGGTTTCTCTATGGAACTATTTTAATGTAAACATTTCTTTAAGGAACCGTAGTATTCAATAGATCGATGTATAGTAATATATTTGTCAAGGGGATCATGGGATGTCGGAAACCATAAAAAATACGAAGATGGTCAAATTAGGGAAAATATGCGCAATTAAAAAGTGATTATCATACTTTAAAGAATCAGAAAATTCCGATTACTTCCTAAGATATTCCACATCCACAAACACCGAAATTTGACCCTTTTTAATTTTGAATATACTATCGGAGAAATTTCCTGAAAAATGGAAAATTTGTCCGATTGGGGAGTTGTGCGTGGGTACACCATCTTGTTGAACTGAACAGTTTTGAACTTTGTTTCTGTTTGTGCCGTACATCGGTGTAATCGTAATAAAAAATGGTACTCAAATCTCAATACAGTATGCACCTTTTTACGTGTCATATAAAAAAAATAAAGTTGATGATTTCTCCGAATCGAAACATTGTATTGAAAATCTCTCAACGGTGTCCTGTAGAACTCAAAAAGTGACAATAAGAAAGTGATTTTTTAACTTTTTAATTGCACCTCTTTTGCCTAATTCCCAGATCGCCATGATAGACATCGTTATCTTGGACACAGTGTCTAAACAAAAAACTGACTAACACAATAAAGAATGACGATTGCGTTTGCTTTCTACTCCTACACATCTCCTGTTTATATTTAACACTTTTCAAGATAGCTGCAAGTTTTAATCAATTCCTCAACTGCTCTTTTCTCGCTCTTTAAGGCTCTGCGTTCTTCATCCGCCGAACCCCCTCTCCTCAGCTCCCTCTGCTGCACCCTCTTCGTCAGGATACAACTGCGTCTCTGGTTCGAAATTTTATTATTCCACCAGTAAACCCCTCCCCCTCCTTGACGCCGCCGCAGGGAAGGTAAGCTCCACTCCACAATTGTTGCACCCCTCACGTTCGTCCATGGAACACTCCATACAGGCGACGCCACATTAATGTCGCCCGCAACTGTTGCTCTCTTTCGTCCATTAATATTAATAGCATCTTGCAAATGGTCTAACCTTGTCTCTAGCTGTAACAACACTTCGTTTGGCGGAAAATCCACACTATACAGGTTTACCTCACCTAAGTCTAGCCACACAAAATCATACCCTTCTCCCGTCCTATGTAGGTACACTAACCTTGCCACTTAATATTATTATCCCCGTCTTTCCCGATAGGTCCCTGAAGAGGCAGTATCATCTCACGTCAGGCTCCAACTCCGAAATCACTACAATACCCACTTCTGTCTCTCCAGTCAGGCGCACTGCCAGATTGAGGGCACTGCTCGTTCACAGTCTGCTTCCCCGTTCTTGTTTGAGACTGCGTCTGTTCGCCTGTCGTATTTATAGGATTTTGTAAACCCTCTGTGTAACATAGTTTACTGCTATCCTTTCCTTGGCATTTCGATGCGAGATGACCAACCTCCCAGCACCGACTGCATCTTAACTGGTCGGACTCCACAAGACGTCACCCGCTCCCTGAAGTAGCCCGTGCTTGCAATGGTTTTTGCTGTATTCGGGTCGATGCTAACAGACGCAATCTGTTGTCCTTCTCCATCTTAATTATTGCTTTAACTCTACATCTGGCCGCCGGCACCACTTACAAAATTGCTCCAAGCACTGGATAATGCATCCAGATCGCGTACCTCTACAGTACGATTATCATCTAGTAACGTGACCTCTGTCGGATATGGCGGCCTTGATTTTATCCAGGGCCGACTCTTCCTTCCCCACTTCTTTCTATATGAGTAAGTCGCCACACGCGGTTCTCGTTATCCATTCAATCATCGCTATCTATTCCAGTCATTTCCGTCAACCAAATTTTGGCACAAAAAAACAGGGGCTGCTCCGTACACAAGAATTGTAGAGGGCAATCAAATGCGCGAATGCAAGGGCACTGAACAAGCTTTTCAGCCTAATAATAATAATAATATATTTCGTGCCCATGACTATTAAAAAAATGTCGTTAGAATCGTTTTCTAAAAATTCCTCTATACTAAAAAAAAGCTTTGACTTGTAGGTATCCTTTTATTATTAATTTAAATTTAAAAAATTCCTTTTTCCTGATGTGGAGGGACAATACATTAAGATTAAACAATCTAATTGAGTCATAATTATATCCCTCTTCCGTTGTTTTTAATCTGTGAGCATTTAGGGATATATTACTTTTATATCGCGTTTCATAAGTATGAATACTGTCGTGCGTGCTACATTGCTCTTTATGTTAGCTCGCCTTACACCGTAACTTTGTTTTTGGCATTTCTGTCTTATACAAGATGTGGCAGAAAGGTATGGTTTTGTCACATTAATTATTTTCGACAATAGATTTTATACAGGGTCCTACAACAGTGTGTCAGTCTTTCCTAGCTCATAGCTGGTAAAAAATATCAAAAAACCGTTTGTGCAAATGTCGATCATAGATGGTTGCGCATCTACAGAAATTATTTTTGAATGTACAGAGAGTCCAATTTTTACGGTGTCAATACACAGCGGATTTTTTTTAATGGAACACCTTGTACATTTTTAGCTGATTTTACGTCATTTTTTAACCTCTGCATGGAAACCTATTCACTATTTGGTTTCTTGTCAATGTTGCCAAATTATTAATTTTTTTCCGAATAATTCTCTGTAAGCCATAAAGCCACCTCACTTTGATAAATCGTAGCGACCTTGACTTTGAAGTTCAGAAATACATTTGTCCAATTATGTAAATCTAAATAAAAGGCAGTACTTTGGTAATGAAAAAGTTGAATTTCGTGATACAGGGTGTTCACAAAAAATAGTCAAATTTCCATATTTGCCATAACTATTTTTTTTCAAATTGAATTACCACTATTTTAGTTCTCTACTCGATGCTATTCAATTTTTATAAGGCGTGTCCTGCGCCAAAACCGCGTATTTTTCAGGTTATTCAATATTTTTCACGAAAATAGTGACACATTATTCAATTACATATTTATAAACCGGTGAAAAACATTGAATGCCGTAAAAACTACGGGGTTTAGGCACAGGACACCCACTCAAAAACTAAGAAACACACAAGAGACTATCGAATAGAGAAATAAAATAGCGGTAGTTCCATTTGAAAAAAAAACTGTAGGTACTATTGTTTTTATTCGGAAAAAAATTAATAATTTGGAACAATTGATACAACCAAAAAGTGAATAGGTTTGCATACAGGCCTTAAAACATGACATCGAAACAACGAAAAATATACAGGGTGTTCCATTTAAATAATCAGTTGTCTATTGACACCGTAAAAATGGAACACCCTGTATGTGTAGGTATATTTAAAAATAATTTCTGTAGATGGCAACTATCTATGGTTGACATTTGCACTAAAGGTTCCTTGATATTTTTTACCAGGTTTACTAGGAAAGACCGACGCACTGTTGCAGGACCCTGTATATTACATATATTTGCCGTTCTATAAAAGCGTGGAAGGTTATACACAACCTGTTCTGAAATTTATGACTTTTTGCTTCCGTCTTTTTGAATTGTTTGCTTCTAGTAACTTAAATAAGACTCCGCCATTTTGCTCATGCTGATCTTGTTTGGCTTTACAAAGTATAACGAGGTCCACTTTTAGTAGCATCGTACAATAAACAGGTGTATAGAATGTCTAACAACACGTAACCATAGAAAACCTAATCAATTATAAGACGTTTTGTCGGCATATCGCATTATATGCAAGCAAATTGAAACGAAGTGTTCGCGTCTAGAGTTTGTTTGCTTTAAATTACCTATTTTCCTCATCTACATTAAAACTCTAAATTTATAAAGTGCACGAACTCTACTCGAAAATTCGAACGACATTTTTCCAAGCTATTACCGCAGATTACGTAAATTCTGCGTCTACTCGAATTTGGACGAATAACCACAGCGACGACAGCAGTCGGATAATTCGATAAATCAAATGATTTATATATTTCAGTTACAGTCATTTTTTTCAATAAATTGTTTTATTTTAAGTATGGTGGTCTTATTTGACATTGTTCAGCAACAAACAAAAAAAATGCCTGTATTTTCAGCAAAATAAACCACATTTTCTACAATAATGATAGGTTTGGAAAGGTGAGCGTTCCGCCATAACTCAAATTAAATATTGACAACTTCATTATGATATCTACCCACAAGTTAATAGGGTTTAAATAAATAATAATAGCTTAACACTTGCAGCTTCGGTACTGAAATGAACATCTAAACGGCGAATCGAAAACACATACCTACAACGTAACGAATTGATAGAGTTTCGACACCTTCGCAATAACGATTTTACTACAACTTTTTCACTTCCTGAAACGTTTTTAATCAACAGAGTATATCAAGATGATGTAACTGCATGAATGAGTGTAAAATCGATGTTTACATATCAGCTTTCAGCATCGGTTGCGTTGCGAATGGCATTCTGTCAGAATGCTAAATTAAAACGGATCCAGCGAAATGCAACTGAAGTTGATAAAAATATGAAAAAAATGAAAAGTACATGACATAGAAATGAAATTCTATGAACTCAACAGACAAGTTCGACCATTTCCAACTTATGGGGTAAGTATTGTATTAAGTACAAATATTGCTATAAAACCAGGTAGACATCTCTCATTTGGGGGAATACCAATTTCAATATATATCCACGCAAAGTAGCTATACCTAAGGACGTAGCGCAAGTATGCCTTTTGTGCTGTCCTCCTTCAGAAACTCAATATGGAATCACTTGCTCCCAAAGTCTGGTTTATCTGTGTACCAATGACTCAAAGCGTTTTTGAGTTACCGTGCAAACGGCCGGACGGAAGCAATGAAAAATTCAACGCAACACTGGCGTTCTTCAAGCCGTGTCGCTTTTCGGCCATCAGAGCAACGTTCGGGTGTTCCTGCCCCCGTTATAAGTGCAGTACTTCTTACCTGGGTACTTAGAAAAATAACGTTCCTAGGCACAGCTTTCAAGCAGCGGTTTCTGCCGGTTGAGTTTTTTGTCCTTGAACAGTTTTTTTCAAATAGGGTCATGCAAAATATAAAGAGTGGTACCATAATTTGGTTCTGAAGTTGCTTCGGCGTGTGGGATTTACTGAGTAGAGCGGGAAATTACTCCACGTTGAGCTGATTTATGGCAGTCCAGAAATCTGAATGATTGTGCAAAATTGGTGTATTGGTTGAAAAGGTTTGCATCTCGGAATGAGTGCCAATCAATAAATAAAGTAGTAGGAAGTCCGTTATTCTGGAAGAACCATCAGGCAATTCGCGTTGATCCACGAGCGAAGTAAAGTTAACCGCCTGTATATCACCGTGGGGAATGTTTTAACTCGGGCTTAATAATAATAATAATAATAATATATATTCATTGTGCTAGTACATTAAAAGTAATGTTTACACGCGTCATAAAAGCAGAACAATACATATAAATATAAAACACAGAGACTTGCTATAGCATAAAACATAAAACGTAAACACTAAGAAATATTAAAATTTATAATTTAACGTCAATGTTCAGAAAATCTTTAATATTGTATAAGGGGTTTTCAGTTAAAAAAGCCTTTATTTTGTTTTTGAAAATCTTTATATTTTCTGATCGAATGTGATCAGGCAACCTGTTATAAAACACCGGCCCCCAGTAGTTATGTGCAGCTTGCGATTTTTTAAGTTTAAGTTTCGCGCATACAAGATTATTGCTGTTACGTGTGTTGTACCTGTGGATGTCTGAATGGGCTACATAATTTAATTTATTTTTATGAACATACACCAAACATTCTAGTACGTACTGAGAAGGCGCTGTAAGAATTTTGAAAGATTGAAAAATGTAACGACAGTCTTCTCTGTATCCAGCACTAGCTACACTTCGGACACACCTTCTTTGCATCGCAAATATTCTTTTCATTGCAGTGGAGTGGCCCCACGCTATTATTCCATAACAAATTATTGAGTGGGCATAACTGTAATAGACACATTTTAAAATCGGTTTCGACACCATGTTAGATAAATGTTTTAACAGATACGCGACTGAAGCCAGTTTTGCGCTAATTCTGTCTTCGTATTGGCCCCACGTCAGTTTCGAATCAATAAGGACGCCAAGGAAATTAATGGATACTACTTCTTTTGACGTTGATGAAGAGAACTGAATTTTTTGTGTTTTACTAATATTTAAAATTAGCTTATTAGCACTAATCCATTGTTTTACATCTAATAAAGCCTTACTTATTTTTTCTTCATTCTGCACGAAATCGGAAGAAATCTAGTTAACGTTATGTCGTCAGCATACAGCGTGAATCTGGCACCTGGACTAGAGAAACAAATGTCATTAATAAAAATTAAAAATAAAACAGGTCCAATTATGGAACCCTGCGGAACGCATAATGTTACAGCTCGACATTGAGATTTTTTATTGTTGTACTGTACAAATTGCTTAAGTAAGATTGAATTAAGTTTATGCTATCCTGCGTGAAATTATACAAATTTAACTTTTTTAACAGTAACTTGTGAGATACCAAGTCAAAGGCTTTAGTTTGATCTAAAGATATAGACGTACAACTTCTACGTGCCTCTATACTGTCAATAATCTGCGTAGTGAAATTAAGAATGGCAGTAGTTGTCGAAAACCAAACTGATTACTGCAAAACAAATGATTCCCTTCCATGAAATCTATAATCCGATTCTTCAGAATCATTTCAAATACTTTCGAAAAAATTGGAAGGATGGATACCGGTCTATAATTAGTAGTTACGTTCCTTTTTTATGAAGCGGCAGAACACAAGCAAGTTTTAACACATCCGGGAAAATGCTGTAATGTAGACATTCATTTAGCAACGAAGTGAATGGTGATATGATTATGTTTATTATACATTTAATTATGTCCAAATTGTGACCGTACGCATCCATGCACTTACTATTATTTAAAAGTTGGGGGATTGAACCTTGGGGACAGATGGGGATCATTTAGGTTATTACTGTCTATATTTTCCACCAAGCTAGATGGAATATTTAAAAACTCTTCATTGAATGTCTCTGCGTCAATATTTGATGGGTTCACATCATTTTTGCAATACTGACCTTTAATAACTTTCCACATGGCCTTTGAAGAATTTTTGCATTTGGAAATAAATGTATCATGAGTTGCAATTTTACTCTTTTTAATAGCCAAGTGATATTTATATCTAAAAGATCGCAACATCAATTTTACGTTTTCACTGCGCGACTGTAAATATAATTGTTGTAAAAATTGTAAGGTATTTCGCATCCTTTTTAAGTCGTTGTTGTACCAATGAACATTGAGAGATTTATTTGTACAATTCACAATTTTTTCAGGAAATGCTATTTCACAAGCCCCAGTGATAGTATTTAGAAACAAGTCAAATTTTTTATGAATATCTCTACTTCTATCTTTTACAAAATCAAAACAACAATTCTCTAAAATATTATTCAAAATAACTTTTCCGTGTTTATTTATTGGACGGTGTTTTCTAGGACTATTTATTCTGATTGGAGCATGATTGAGGGACATAATTGCATGTATTCCGAGATGGTCAGATAAGTGGGTATCTATAATATTAGATGAACTTGCTTTTACGTTTGTGAAAATGTTGTCCAAACAATTCTGATTTCTAGTGGGGGAAGAAATATTGGGATGCAAATTAAATGTGGCCATAAGATCTATTACTTCTACAGCGCCTTTATCCGCCCCCAAAAAATTTACATTAAAATCGCCAGCGACACATACATACCTGTATTTCACACATTGACGTAAGGCTTTCTCCATAGTGCTTGAAAATATTTTAAAATCACCTTGCGGTGATCTATAAATACATAAAACTATTGCTTCTAAGACTGGTAAGTACACACAGGATATTTCGCAATGCATTTCACTAGATAGAGCGGTAATCCTAGGGACGGAAATACAATTGTGTTTGGGTTTCACATAAATTAAGGAACCACCATGAATGCGGTTTTCTCTACAAAAGCTATTGACTAATATATAATTTCTAATGCACGTATTTGTTACCTCAAAATTCTTTAACCAGTGTTCGCAAAGACAAATCACGTCATAATCAGTATCTAACAGCTGCACTTCTAGTTCACTAACTTTATTCCGTAGACTTTGAATGTTTAAGAAAAAAATGCTAAAGCTTGTCGACATTTCAGTACTATCCCTATTATTAATTTTTTCAAAATAAGCATGTTGTTGACACTGATTACGATGAGATTTCCCTGCGTACCTGTTTATAAAAAATCATTTACAACAGGAGGATATACAAGATTTCCAACATTAACATACGACTGTGACTTAACGCCGTCGTCGCCCTTAAAATAGTTAGTTCTTTCACAAATGTACTTTATTAAAGTTTGCTTACCGGAATATGTCATGTGTAATCCATGCCTAGTGAAATGTTGAGAACGAAGAACAGTGTTTATACTTAGAAGTGAGACAAGGTTAAGATAACTACCTGTAAATTATCGCAGGGTGGTTTTTATATTTTGTGGTGACACTCTCATAATCTAAAAATCTAATTAAATTTTTGGTGACCTTCAATTTCAAAGGATAGTTGGTGAATTAGAAACTATTACAGTTGAATGCGGAAGTTTTAAACGCACAAAATTAAAATTGGGTGAGCTTAAAATGAAGTAGAGGATATTGTTGCGAATACGAACAATAGCGTAAATTTTTAAGCGCACAATTAAATTCTGATCAACGTGTATCGATTTCATGTTGTGATCACGTAATTTTGAGTAAGCGTAATTTGAACCGTTTATCCAAGGTGCCATTCATTATATGACAGCCAGGAATTTCGATCGATATTCATTTTTAAGAGTTGGGTCAATCATTACTTCGAGGTTGATCCAGCATCAGTTAAAAAGTAAGGAAGAACCCTTGGCCATTAACTGTAATCGGCTTGAAAAATCAAAAATGATGAATAATTAAAAGTGTGTACAAGATGCATACTTCAATTGCTACTTTCATGCATAATGGCATTTCTTTAATTTAAATTAATATTATTAGGAGGCAATAATATTGTGGGCACTAAAAATGACTCCTTTATTTAATTTGATAAGACGTTTAAATTAATTGAATTTTATTAAATTTTATTATCTTTAAAGAGTATTGTTAGGCCACAGCATACCCAGAACAGCATGAAAACTCACTAGCGCGGGAAAATTTTGCGCAGCTAATCGCGCATCCTGCCATCTTGGTATAGATTTATCATGGGCGTAGTCAATTTGTTGTTTGCGCGATTCATTATTTCGTTCCTAGCAGTGGCGTACATTCGGACCCGATTGTTTTATACACTAAAAATTATAAATAGGAATTTTAAAACAAATAACACTGAAAAACTTATTATCTGGCGCCACCAATAAAGTTTATTCTATCTCACATTGTTCTTTTTCTACCTTAAAAAAACAGTGCATCGATATACAAATCTACTACTTGATACGGTCCTGTTGATACCTATACCAAGCTGTCACCATTTATATTAAATTTTCTGAATACGGCTCTGCCTTTTACACCAATGCAAATGGCGCAAGGTCAAATTTAGAGAACAAAATTTTACAGGAGTAAGTTTTCATGCTGTTCTGGGTATGCTGTGGTTAGGCTGTAAGAAAATATACAAGTAAAAACGTATTACATAGCTTCGGAGAAGTAACACCAAATCTCCCCATAGAAATTTTAATAAATCAACATTTTATGGAGAGATTTGGTGTTATTTCACCCCAATTGGAGCTATGGATCGTCACAATTTACCTGTATTACATGTTGCAAAATTTCCTCCCTTTGAAATTAAATCCACTCTATTTCTCCACGTGTTTTTTGTCACCCCTTGTTGCTATAAAAACAGGATTTTGGAATTCAAAAGGACACTTTTTCTCAGACCCTTCACCAGACTTTCCCAGATTAATCACCGACCAAAACCGTATTTCAGAACCGTTAATTTATATATCGCAGAAGTCAAGATTCTCGATACCCTTGATGAAACTTATTTCATCTTCAGAACCAGCCGAAAGCCGAAAGAACTATCGAAAGCCCAGTGATTTAGTAATAACGTACTTCAAATAGTAAGTTCTCGTCTCAAATTCAGGCACAACGTTTATTACAGAGAAGGGCAGAAAGTTTGAAATGCAACTACTGCCAAGCTATCGGCCATCGAGTGAGAAACTGTCAAAAGTGGATCAAAGACAACAAGCCGTCGCCATCCCCGAGTGTACTAACGTGGAGGTTTTTCAGTTTTTTCCTACCTTCTTCTACAGTTTTGGTACGATTGTTTTCAAATTGGTGTCGTCGGAAAGATCTTGTAAACGCACCCAACGCTTGCGGGACGGAATTTTTCGAAGAAGCAAAATAAAACACCGTTTGCAATGCGCGCGTCCTCGAGGGGTAGTCGACTCCGACCGCCCAAAAGTTGCCTTTCCCTGTGAATTTTGTCACGCGGTTTAATGTTACCTAAAGCCCAAATCACGGTTCCCCAAAAATTGAGTACTATTTTGTGGATCATTTTTAGCGAAAATGCGGATTGCGGGCGAACGGGACGTCGGAAGTGGATACCGACAAAGGGAATGTGGTTGACCACGACAAGATCTTACTGATGGTGGAGTCAAAACTTCAAAAGTGAATTGCGAGTGAACGGAAATCGAAAGTTGTAGGCAATCTAAGTTTCCGGCGTTTTATAGGAATATTAAAAAATACTAAGTATAGTATTTTGATTAAGTAGTTGAATGAGTTGCTGAAATGTGGGCCCCTAAACATCTAAAAATGTTATGTATATCTATTTCGTAGGAAATTTTCTTCTATACAATTTTTCTCTCTTAACATTTTTTCTTAAAATGTTTCGTTTTGAGTTATTAAGGAAAATTTCAAAAAAGGTAGATTTTGCCCCACTTAGGGGTGGTTTTGGGGTGATGGGCTCAACGCATCGGCGCTGGGGTTTCAGAAGATGTTTAATACCTTAAAACAAAGTACATTGCCAATCTTGTCTCTAATTTGTTGAACGTCATTCTGTATGCTCCCTGTGCTAATATACCGCTGGCCAAGCACTGGGCACAGATCGCATAATAAGCTGCATAATTTTTGTTTTTATTCAGTTGTTCTGTTGTGATATATAATTTTATGTCAAATAACTCAATATGCAGAAAATTAACATGATTAAAACCGCATTGGTTATGTAATTAGATTAAACTCGTATAATCTCAGTGCATTATTTATTATTTATTGAAAATATAAATTAATTATTTAACATGACCTGTATAAAAATAATCGACGGCAGTTTTTCACAAATTATAATAAAAAACACGGACGCATTTAGGGCGATTTCAAACCGGCACTTATAAAAGAAACGAATATATCTTACCTTTCTTTCAGTGCTCTCTAAATATTTCTCGTTCTCAACAGCAACCTCATAAATCCCATCGAGAAACAATATATTTCAGAGATCCATTTTCGATATTGAGACCGATGGCAAATAAATTGGAAAATGAAAGACCAATCATTTAAATAATGCTTCACGGTCGGTCGACTCTGTAGAATTGTTACCTACTAAAGCAGTTGAAGTAAAACGAAGGCTGTGATATTAATTAACGGCTTTATTGCAGAGAAAACGGAAGTGAAACAAAGAACTCGTGTGAAGTAAGGACTCGAACAAGTAGTTCGTTTAACGTAACATGATTATAGCGAGAAGGTTTTAAATGAACAACAATACGATCAATAATATAGTTGCTTTGTTTAGGTAATAATTAATTCCATAAGAGGATCCACAGAATAAAGCCAGTAAGCTTAAACAGAGAGATAACTCCTACAGAGTTATGACAAAAATTTCTACGAGCGCCATCCCATCCCAGTAGATTATGGGTGCATACAATGGTGGGGATGGAATTTTGATGACGTAACTTGGGGCAGCTCGGATTATCGGAGATTCCACTCGCATTCCTCGCCTGCTATGTTGTTCGCGACTACTACATGATACATTTATATTATGCAAGGATAGCCAAACTTGAATTCCAAATTTTAACTTTCCAGTTTGATTTAATGTAACTTATGGAAATAACAATATTTCTCCACTTCATTTACATAAATAGCGTGTAAAGCATTTTCGATTACCAACTTCTTTTAGCATATTGGAGAAGCATTCGAATTTTCATTACACTACTCGCTGCATTTTAATTCACCTATTTCGCATATACGGGAATATCATAAATAGGGATCAATTTCAGGGCACCCATTAAAGCAATTTATGAAAACGAAGTGTCACTTGTAAAATAATCTACAATAGAGGTCATGTTCAGGGCATTTAGGTTATAGTTGTCATTTAAATTCCATGCACTGAAACTGCACGAAGTAGACTTATTTGTAGGATAAAATCCCATAACTGCGGTCAAGCATATCAAATGCGAATGGATCCTGAAAAATTCCCTCACTTTTAACCGAAAAGTAGACCCACACAACTTCAAGAGTAAAACCTTCTTTCGAAGGTACGGTGGGGTTCATCCCAGCGTCAAATGGACGAACAGGCTTTTTCCCAGACAATCTCAGGCATTCGGTAAAAGGATGCACTAGCGATTAGATTACGACGACTAGCTGGCTCAAAGTGTGGATCACTGCTGTCGGCTGGTACAGGAAACTCACTTGCGATTTGTTATCAGGACGTAGATAAGTGTTCTTGCCTAGATTCGTTTACAACTTTTACTTGTAAGAATATAGGCACGCGTGTCCAGTTAATGTTTTATTTTCTGCTTGTAAGTGTGTTGACGTGGACCTTCACCTGGTAATTTTGTCTTGTTCGCGCTCCCTAATTAAAAATAGCATCTATTTTACTTTATTAATAATTCAAATTCGCCCTCTTCGTTAACCGAAAAAGTGACAAATTAATAGACGATTCCGTCTGCTTCCCACAACAGCGGCACTGTTAAATTTTAATAAAGAAAGCTCTAGTTCCATATCCCAAGAACTCCACAAAGGAGAATTAATTTTCTATTTTTCCAAGATCAATTATCAATGCGGATTCCTACTTAGAACCAACTACAATACGTCTTATCCTTTTTTTAATTAGAGAAATGAAGTCTTTCACTAAACCGCGATCTCATGCAACTATTTCGCTATTATTCCTTGCGTTGCCATTTCATTTTTTCCTTTTAACAATGATGCCCTAATGAATGCCATCGTTATTAGTTTTTTATTCAAATGTTCGCAAATGAACGTTTCTTCTAAATGCGCGTATAAATAATCCTAACGAATATAAGTATTTCAGCAGGTGGCACAATTAAAGTTTCAAACAAGAATTTTTATCCATTCGCGTTCATTATGAAGGATTGATAAATTAAAAGGCCTAAGGCCCGCTGTTGCAGGAATGACCGGGATTAATTTCAATCTGATGCTAACGGTGAAATTAAATTAAAATTTCATCTTTTTAACATACTATTTTTTTTTAATGTGTAGTTACCTCGGTTTGTTTATTATTCCACTAAAAATGTATAACGAGATTTTCTCAAGCATCATTCGTAATATCAATTTGCTAAATACTAATTTGCTCATAAAATGTTAACTGAACGTAACACACGAGATGTATATTGTGGTAGAAACTTTATTTAATTCTTGTCATTGTGCTTATAAAATGTCCTGAAGCAATAACAGATGTAGTTTTAAAGCTTCCTCTTTGTAACGAAGAAACAATTAATGTTTTAAAACTACATCTGATTTAATAACACTCAATCCCCCTAAAAGTTGTAACTACGGAGTTTGTAATTAAACGATACGACGCTAGTGTTAGCAAACATTAAAAATCGCCAGGCAAGTTTAGGTGTACTGTTTAACCATCTTATAAGAATCAAAATTAGAATAAATTTTGTACCTATAACATCGCTACGGTTCGCAATTTCGTTCTTTAGAACCATCTTTCAGTTTCTTTTTTAAACATATCTGTGCAGTTTAACTAATTTGATAGTTAACTCCCTATGCAAATATATTTGTTGCCATGGAAATTAACTGTTAGATAGGGTTAACGGTAACAATCATCAGTCATCACCTTACTCAATACTCAGTCTCCCATGATCACAAGAACGGGCCACATACTCATCGTACGAGTTTGTAAAATCTAAATAACTAATCAACAAATTTGTTGGTTATTTAGACAGGACAAACCTATACGTTGATAATTATGTTATGGTCCAACGCCATTTTGTAGTCCTATGACATTTACTTCTCACACTCGGTTTAAGTTTCTCTACGGCGATGAAGGCATTAGAAGATTTATGTCAAGAGAAGAATCATCACTCAAATTTATGAAGTGCCTTCTAGACGAAGAAGTTAGAAGAAATAGTCCTACTGCACAATTGTTTTCGCCACGCAACAAATACTCGAAGAGGCGATGGAAGGCGAACATCTTAGTATTGAGGATTGTGACACTATCCTGAATCGACGGCGAGTGCGGTGATTTATAAATTCCGGTTGTTCAGGACATCTAGTGATCGATTAGGGTCTGTTCGACGGATTATGGCCGCTCAAGCTGCCGGTCGAGATTACACGATTTTTGAAAGTAGTGTTATTGCGAAAATGCTGAGAAAAAATATCAAATATGACTAAGCGCAGGCATAGTAAGTATTACCAGTAAGGATGGCGTAGTCCGTATCACAAAGTTAAAATTCCAGGAGGGATATATTAAATGCCTAGTAGAATTAGCTTTATACCAGTTAATTGCCATAGTAAAATAATTGACACTTGTTCTATAGCTGAAAATAGCATTGAATTGTTAAAAAAATTTGTGCTTGCCCCTATCTAACCATTTCATTGACGAACAGCGAATATGTCATATTTATAGATTGAGGGTATGTCGAACAAGTTAAATGAATCTCTATTATTTCGAATGCTTTGAACAATTTCCTCAATGTGTAAACTCTACCGCAAACTAAATACATGTTATGGTATGTATGCTAATTATTTGCGATCCTAAAACAATGGCATTGGTAGACACAACAACAAGTTTAGAACTAAGCGTTAGTTCTTGTTCATGTTGCTAATGACCAGAAATCATTTTGTAATACATTAAGCGGTCGAATTAGGAATCAGCAAATTGAATGTCCTCCCGCAAGTTTATTGTACGCGTACACGAAGTGCGTGTTTAAATATGACGCTTTCGTGTTTATCTCACCTCCAATATAATAGAATCATTTACTAAGGTTGTAAATAATTTGATTATTGCGCGTAGTTATGGTAGCGGTTGCGATCTCGAAACATTAAAGACACTTTATTAGACGCCCGGTAATTTTATTCAAATTATTTAAGAACTTTATGACATTCTTATACCTTTCTAAGGGCTTCTCCAAAGGGTTCCTACTTAATATTGCAAATTTATTCCCCCAGCTGCAAAAGGCATGTTTGCGTACAAGTCAAAATTAGTTAATTGACAGTGCGATTCAGTTGACCTAGAAGTACGTATGTTCCGGGCAAGGATTCTCTAGTTTATAAACCTTATGTTGACGCGATGATTTGCATTAGAAGGGATTGAGTTTAATATTATTGCACTTGGTAGCTGGAGCTTTTGTGCACACTATAAAACAATCGGAAACGTTTGGAATGAAATTTCCAAAAAAATTATGTAAAATCTGACCCAAAATAATTCACGATACCTTTCATTTTGCAGTGCACAGAATAATTATTGATAATTCGTTAAGTTTTACAACCGCTTACAGATTGCAATATCAAATAATTTAAAACTGGTCCACTATTTAGATGTTACAAACCTGTACGGTTTGAACTGATTCTCCATATAATCAGGTGAAATCAATCCTTAATATGTGTGTGGGGAATTTATTAAAACATGATGCTGTTTTTTCAACCATACCGTATTGTTTTGAGACTATTGAGACTATATTATGTATATTGTTGTGCTCTTTTCCAGGTTACAGTAAAGGTACAAATCCTTTACGCAATCACGTAAGTTATCTGAGTTGCATATTGCGTATGTCTTTATTCAATTTCAAGAGTATTTTCCATGCTAACAGTATATCGGTACTCTTCATACCTTCCCTACCATAATCTACATACCTATATAGTAGTGTACTAACATGAAATCGAATTCACATAGACGTTTGTGTTAATTTTGTCCCAATTCCCTACAAAAATCAAGAAAAGCAGTAAAGTACTACTGAATAGCATTTTCGTCACAATTTAGGGTTGGTTCAGTTTATTAATATGAAACAGTCTATCGTATTTTCGTGTACGGTATCCAGTCGCTTTATTATTATTTTTATGTTCACGGAAATAACTGCATTATAGCACTCAAATCTGCAATTAAATCCGTATAAGAAATAAGTACGTAATACAATAAAAGATAAGCTAAATATACAGAACGAGCTTAATTTGCGAATACGGAGAGCGTAACAAAAATGTCAGTTTGAAAAATTGGTCATTAATATTAAACGAAACACGTACGAAGAATATTTTCTTGGCATTCCTTAAGCTTCTTTAACGATTCGCTGTAAACAGAAGTCTCTAGTCATCTAAAATGAAACAATTTAAAAATTTAAACGTGTAAGGTTTCACTTTCGCCGCTTTGATGGCAAATAGATATACTTACAATACCAAAATATTGACATCTATTGAACTTTTATTAAATCCATTTCGGCCTTCATCTACAGCCCCCCCCCCCTCCCCAACCAAACAATATTACCTTCATTGTTCAAAAATGTACTGCGATACTGCAACTGCCCTCTTTCTATTTTACTAATTGATTCATCCCCCTTAAATAGACAATGAAAAATTACGAAATATCTGCCTCTTTACAGACAAATCAATCTTAAAATTTATTTATTTAATCAAGAAGACTTCCATTGCGTAGTATTGAATTTAAATGGAAAAGTTTTTACTTTCTTTTAACTGAGTTCATACACGAATATTTATTACAGTTGAACATTTCAAGTTTTAAACACGTTAAAAATGAATTTGTTGATTTGTGTCCTGGTTAAAGATCAAAACTGCATTGTATGGTTTAACTCATTTTTATATACTAATATTTCGGACTAAATTAGTCCTTTATCAGAGTAGATAAGTTAGGTAACTTGAAGACGCAATAAATTCCGTAACTATTAACATTTAAAATTATACAATTATGATGACAGGTTTCATATTAAAACATTTAATAATAGAATTGATTCATTTCTTTTGTTTATAAAATTTTTAGCGTGCTAAGCACGTGTGGATGTTTAACTGGAGTGGAAGGTTGGTGGATTTTACAAACAAAAAATGAATCAATTCTATTATTAAATGTTTTAATATGAAACCTGTCATCATAATTGTATAATTTTAAATGTTAATAGTTACGGAATTTATTGCGTCTTCAAGTTACCTAATTTAGTCCGAAATATTAGTACATAAAAATGAGTTAAACCATACAATGCAGTTTTGATCTTTAATCGGGAAAAAAATCAACAAATTTAAAATCAGCTAACAAGATCGAAAAAAGTCTTCTTGGTGCGTTAATTACATTAAAAATTAATAAACCGATCCTTAAAATAATGTTTCTATTAAATGTTGAAACGTCAAAATTGCAACCCGTCATAATTTAAAGAAAACGGTATGTATTGAATACAAATAAAAGAGATTACACTTTACCTTAGTTATACAGCGTCTAAAACTACCCCATGAGTCGTCCAACCTTGGAATATTGGACCGCCCTATATTAGGTCTCAGGGAATGGAAGCGACGATTATATTAGTTAGCTATCGCCGATTATTCAGACATGAAGCCAGACTCCCTAGTGCTTAGCAAATTCATATGGTCCTTCATTCTTGTTTGATTTTTAGTTTCATTTTGGCAGGATTTTGTGCCTGTCTGACGCCAACCCTTCCCTGACTAGCCGGTTAATGCTGTTTCCTATCCTTAAAGAATCGGTACGTGCCACAGAACTTAACACAGAACGCGGGTCTGCGTATTACGTGCTGTATGGCTCTCCAGTTCGCCCAGGGAACGCAGAGCAGTTGGCATGACACCTTGGCCGCTTTTTCTCTGGCCATTTGGTCTGGTCAATAAATGTAATTTTGTACTATGTAAGGTCTCCGAGATATTTGATACTGGGGCATCGCATACCGGTTGCAGTGGCTACGAAAGTGGTTTTGGTATTATTGTATTCGCATTGATTCTCTTGTGCTTAGGTCCTTCCACACACGACGCCAGCTAGCATCGACTTTTTGACCTGTTCATTGGCAAATGCAATGGCCGGTGTCGACAGCAGCGCACAGTCCAGTCCGCCCATGATCCGGAACCACGATCCACAAAATCCAGCGGGCAACCACGCGTTAAAGGAACCCTGCCTGCATCTGTGAAAAATCGCAGCGTGCAAAGCCGGCCCGTGTGGCGCAGTTCAGTTCAAGCTGGACTACGGTGCTAAGGGTCTCTGGTTCGAATCCGAGTTCGGGCATGGATATTTGTAAATGTATAGTGGGTTGGGTTGGTAGAGCAGCCTTGGCTGAAACCACGCCCACTCAAAAATAAAGGCAAAATAAAAAAATAAAATTAAAAATTAAAGGCGTGTTTCGAGTCGACGGTAGCCACCGCCGAATGCATGCCTTTTAGTTTAGACAACAACCACGATAACCTTCAGTGAGTTACAACAGCCATGCTTTGAATTGGCGCATGCGCAGAACCCAAAGTCAAAGTGCGCCTGGATCGTTGTTATTCGATTTTTACAATATTGTTTTCTTAAAACATCTTTTCAAAAAATCTCAAAAGGGGAGGAGGTGATATCCACCAGAGATTGAGCGACAGAAAAGGGGTGACTAAAACGCTTGACTTCTACGCAAATTCCTAATATCCCTGCTTGTCATAGAAGAACAGAAGTACCAACAATCTGAGTTAAGCCAATTCGCCCCATTGACTGGAGACTCTCTCTGAGATTTCTGGTCGCTTCGTATTGATTTTTTCTGTCACATTCGGTGGAGTTAAAATTAGTGGGAAGGTAAAACTTTGATCAATACCTAATTTATCTCATTAAATCCAAACTACATAGGGGGTAAGAATTAAATACAAAATAAGACACGCTGGAATTTCAGGAAAAACTCTACAAATGTGTCCAGAGACGGCCCTTAACGTATTGTTTAGGGTAAATGTGTTGACGTTTCACTTGCACTAGAAAATTTAGTTCTTTAATGAATACGACCAAAGTTCGGTTTCATAATTTAACTTAAGAATACAAAACATCTCACCCTTATCTCAAGGTTCTGTAACAATTACTTTAATTATTGATCTGTATCGGAGTATTAGTAGAATGGAATTTTAAATTAATGTTAATCTGCGCGATAAGCAGGTTTCAAAAGATTGGTCGGCTTTGAAGGGAAAATTAAAAACTTGTTCAAATAACAATGTTTAATTAAAATTTAGTTTTTCATACGCAACTGTTAGAAATACAGTTAAAAATGTGGGTGGCTTAGTTAAAAAATAATAGACAGTATTAAAATGTTGTAAAAGTCAATCAAATATATTTCTCAATTACTGAATAAGAACCTGATTTTCTTTGTTTGCGAAACATTGTGGCGACCGTGACAGGACGTGTGTAAATCTATTGGTGGTTTTGCTGTGTAGTATCGGACTTTGACCGTTTGCACAGTAGTAATAAGATTACATACGCCTAACATCCGACAAGAGATTTGCTGGACAGTTAGTCAGTAATAGTGAGCTTTACGTTGAATTCGTGTTGAACATTCATTGGGTACCAAGTTTTAATAGTCATTTCTATTTTTAGAAAATGGAAAGTCTTAGAAATAAACGTGCGGCGTGTCGCAGTGTATTCACACGCGTAGCTAATAATTTGACATCTCTATTAGCAGATTCAAATAGGGACCCAGTAGAGACAGAAGCTGCATGGGAACAACTTCATGTAAAGATGGACTATTTAAGAAAATCTGATGATGAGATAATGGATAAATTATTGGAAGAGGAAACATCAGAAGAAACCATGCTGCAGGAGTTGGAAGGTACCGAAAAATATGTAGCTACATTTACACAGTTAAAGGTGAGATATAGTAGATTTGTTATTAAGCCATCAGAAGAGGTTAATAGCGATGCTAATAGCGATTTTACTAAACGACAACGCAAAATGAAACTACCCAAAATTGAATTAAAAAAGTTTGACGGGTCAATACGAGATTGGCTGCCCTTTTGGAGTCAGTTTGAAAAAATTCATACTGATGAGACGATTGCATTAGAGGATAAGTTTCAATATTTAATTTTCGCGACTGTGCCGAATTCTAAAGCTAGAGACGTCATCGAAGGTTTTCCTCCAACTGCAGGAAATTATTCTGAAGCAGTTAACCGATTGAAAACGCGTTTCGGCAGAGACGATTTACTCATAGAATTTTACGTTCGAGAGTTGTTGAAACTAGTTTTGCGTAATGACGGTACACATTCTAAAAATGAGATCGCCAGTTTGTATGATAAACTAGAGACTCAAATCCGTTCCTTGCAGACTTTAGGCGTGAATACTGATATGTGTGCGGCCATGTTGTATCCGTTGGTAGAATCGTCTCTGCCAGAAGAATTCTTGCGCGCCTGGCAGCGATCGTCAGATTTTGCAGCAGCGTCTAGCAATTCTATGAATTCTAGATTAGGTAAGTTAATGAAATTCTTACGTTCAGAAGTGGAGAATGAAGAGAGGATCACTCTAGCCATCGAAGGTTTTTCATTCAACAATGATGAAAAATTTAAGAAACCCAGAAGTAAAGTCGAAACTAAAACTAGTACAGCCTCCGGTCTTATTAATTCAGGTATAACCTCTTTTTCTAAGTGCACATTTTGTGATGGGAATCATGCAGCTGAACAATGTTTTAAGTCTCAAAAAATGACATTAGATGAGAAAAAGAAATGTTTAATTGATAAGCGTGCATGTTTTCGTTGTGCATAAATTGGTCATCAGGGACATAGATGTAAGATCAAGTTAAAATGTGTCTTATGTGGGTCTAGACATATTGTCAATTTGTGCCCTGATCTAGAAAAGCCGAAAAATGCATGTCCAAAAACTGTGGTTGAGCCAAAAGTTACTTCTGAAGGTAAAATCATACCTAATCTAGCGAATTGTACAGACACATGTGTATTTCTCCAAACATTAGTGGTTAAAATTTATGGGGATTGCGGAGAAAAATGCGTTCGTGCTCTGATTGATACGGGGTGTCAAAGATCGTATGTGTTGAAATCAGTGGTCAACACATTAAAATGTACGCCCAAGAGAATTGAGGCTATTTATTGTACATGCTCTTTTTGGTGGAACCGTTTCAGAAGAACAGGAGCACTGCGTGTATCACTTAAAAGTCGGTAGTTTAGATGACAGTTATATATGTCGTTTTGAGGCACTTGATCAGCAGACGATTTGTAAGAATATCGCTCCGGTCTCTGCAGGCATATGGAATAAAGAGGTAAATCGTCGAAAAATTACGTTGACCGACATCGATAATTATGAACCGATTTCGTTATTAATCGGGGCAGACATAGCGGGCAAGATTTTTACTGGGAAAAACCATATCTTGAAATGTGGGCTTGTAGCTATGCAAACGTTATTGGGATGGGTATTGATGGGTAAAACGCCGATAAGAACGAAGGTACCTAACGTTTCCATGATGGTTACTAATTTGTTAAACGCATCAGCGTCTGTTACTGCTTTATGGCAGCTTGACGTTTTGGGAATCGCAGATTCACGTGAAGCTGACGGCAAGTTACAACAACAAGCTGCTGCACAAGAGTTTTTTAAAGAAACAGTAACCATAAATGAAGAAGGACGTTATGAAATTAAATTTCCTTGGATCGAGGGGCATCCGCCGTTGCCACATAATTACAATATGGCCAAACGACGTTTGGAATTTACTGAAAAGAAACTCAAAACTACGGGGTATCTTAAAGAGTATGACCAAGTATTTTCTGAATGGCAATCTGAAAATATTATAGAACGCGTGCCTGATGTAGAACTAAATATTCAGTCACATTACTTACCTCATCGTCCGGTAATCAAAGATACAAACAGTACGACAAAGATTAGACCCGTTTTTGATGCTTCGGCTAAGGAAAAGAATCAACCATCATTAAACGATTGTTTAGAAAAAGACGTTAACTTGATTGAACAGATACCCGACCTGTTGCTGAATTTTCGAAAGGAAAAAATTGGGGTTACTTCGGATATAAAAAAGGCCTTCTTACAAATTAGTGTACACCGAAACGATCGAGATTTTCTACGGTTCTTGTGGAAATCAGAAGATGGTAAGGAAATAGTATTTCGACATAGAAGGGTTGTATTTGGAGTGAACAGTAGTCCATTTCTTTTAGGAGCGACCATTAATTTTCATTTGAATCGGTTATTAACCTGTAAGGATAAAGTTCGCTCAGAGTCCGTCATTCACAAATTACAAGATAGTTTCTATGTAGACAACTGTGTGACAAGTGTATCTGACAAAGTGACATTAGTACATTTTATACGCGAAGCTACTGATATAATGGCTGACGCAAAATTTGAACTGAGAGGATGGTCTTATACTGGATCAGAAGAGAGCGTAGATGTACCGTTGCTCGGATTAAAGGGGTATACGACGCAGGATGAACTTACGGTGTACGAGATAAAACCACTTACTGATCAGTTGATCACAAAACGAATAATCCTTTCTTGTGCGCAAAGGATATTTGATCCTATTGGATTTTCATCTCCAGCAACGCTGGTTCCCAAATTACTGCTTCAAAAATTGTGGGAAAGTAAGATAGGCTGGGATGCAGAAGTGGACGAAGAAAACAGTTGCGCATTTTTGAAATGGCAGAAAGAAGCGTCTTTGTTAGCGGAAATTCGGATTCCTCGATGGATAAATGCGGGATTAGGAGAAGCACAGTGTTTGAGTCTTCACATTTTTAGTGATGCGAGTCAAACTGCTTACAGTGCTGTCGTTTTTCTTAGAGCTGAAGTAGAAAGCAAAGTACGGGTACATTTCATTCAAGCCAAATCGCGTGTAGCGCCGATCAAGAAGTTGTCAATACCTCGATTGGAGTTATTAGGAGCTACAATTGGAGCTCGGTTGTACAGTAGAATTAAGAGCCATTTTGAAGAGAACATGCCGTGCTATTTTTGGACAGATTCGACAACTGTACTTGAATGGATTAAACGACAAGACAATTGGACAACATTCGTATGGAACCGAGTACACGAAATTAGGAATCTCACTAACACTGTCAGTTGGAGACATGTACCGGGAGATTTAAATCCAGCCGATTTACCTTCAAGAGGATGTTCTCCAAAGCAATTAATTACTTCAAAATGGTGGGAGGGACCTGATTGGCTTTTTGAAGTTCCAGAGGTTTGGCCTAAAAATTATCATCGAGTCGACGAAGAAGAAATCTTGAAAGAAATGAGAAAAGGAATAGTTTCCTCCACATTGCATGTCTTACATAATGACAAATTCTATCGATATTTTTCAAAATACAACAGAATCATTCGAATGATTGCCTGGATTTGTAGGTTTTCTTTCAACTGCAAGGATAAAGATAACCGAAGGTTTGGAGAATTGACAACCGAGGAGATTGAACAAGCCGAAAGAAAATTAATCAAAATTGTCCAAGAGGAATCGTTTGTGGAAGATGATAAAAAGCTGTCTACGTTGAAGATAATGAGAAATATGGAAGGTATTTTAGTCTTAGAAAGTAAGATTGCCATAAGAGACGATACAGAAACGTTCAGATATCCTTATGTGTTACCAGGGAAACATCCAGTTGTCAGAGCTTTAATTTATGACACCCATGTCAATAATTGTCATGTGAAGAATGAAGGACTCATTTCAATTTTGAGAGAAAAGTATTGGGTACTCGGTGGGCGTAGATCTGTTAGGTCCGTTACTTCACGTTGTGTACATTGCAGAAGATATGATTCCAAGAAGATGTGTGTAGAAGCACCATTGCTCCCTCCAGATCGAATTCGTGATGCAATCGCTTTCGAAGTGACGGGCATAGATATGGCTGGTCCAGTATTTCTGAGAGATAACCAGAAGGCATGGATTTGCCTGTTTACATGCGCCATATATCGGGCGGTACACTTAGATTTAGTAACATCACTCTCAACAGCAGTTTTTTTACAAGTTTTCCGCAGGTTTGTTGCGCGTAGGGGCAGACCACGTGTTGTGTATACAGATAATGGTACCAACTTCCGTGGTGCTGAGAACATTTTCGCAGACCTAGACTGGGATGAAGTAACAAGGTATGGAACAGAACAACGAATTTGTTGGCGATTCAATCCTCCTTCAGCTCCCTGGTGGGGAGGATGGTGGGAGCGACTGATTGGTATTTTGAAAGTTCTGTTACGTAAAGTGTTAGGTAAAGCCCGTTTAAGCGGCGAAGAGCTTTATACCACATTGTGTGATTGCGAATCTGTAATCAATTCGAGGCCGTTAACGTATGTGTCCAATGACGCGAGTGAATTGATTCCATTGACTCCGGTCATGTTCTTACGCGAACTCGCGAGTAGCGGCGTGCCTGATTGTGAGTTTGCAGATAGTGTAGTATTCAATCGTCGAGTAAAGTATGTACAACGATTACGCGAGAATTTGCGTAAGCGGTTTCGTGCAGAGTATTTAGGGCAATTAAGCCAAAAGTTTTTGAACATTTCGTCGCGTGATATTATCGTCGGTGAGATTGTGTTAATCGGTAATGATCACAGTAAACGTCTTGATTGGCCATTAGGAAAAGTCGTTGAAGTAATGAGAGGTCAAGATGCGGGAAGTTGGTGCAGCTTAAAACCCAACACGGATTATTGCTACGACCTATTCAACGCATTTATCCCTTGGAGGCTACGTCAGAAGAGTTTCATATGCAAAAAGCAGAACAAGAAACGAATCCCACCAGCTGCGAATTAAAAGCGGAACTTTCTCAAGAAGGCGAAGAAGGCAGCACGACGGTTACGAAAGCGGAGAACTATACAACGCGTTTCGGACGTAAAATTTGTATTCCTGTTCGTTTTAATGAATGAATGGGCAATTATGTGTGTTCTTTGTTAATGTTCAGTTAGAGACTCTTCGTTTTAGTCTCAAAGGTGGGAGAATGTTAGAAATACAGTTAAAAATGTGGGTGGCTTAGTTAAAAAATAATAGACAGTATTCAAATGTTGTAAAAGTCAATCAAATATATTTCTCAATTACTGAATAAGAACCTGATTTTCTTTGTTTGCGAAACAGCAACGATGTGCATACGAAGCATGAGCATGACCATTTATTTTTTACCACCCTATTAATTTTTTGTTGGTTGTCAGCCAACAATAGATAATTTAGTTAACTGTGCCGCGGCCGTTTTTATATCCTCGAAGGTAATTATCCGGTTACTCTTATTATAGATCACACTCTGCTCAGATATTTCCAACCTATATCGATCCTTCCTACAGCGTTCACTTGTAAAATCCAGTTCTTGGTGTAGTTATCGTATAAACGCATTACATAAATGTTTAATTTTTAGCTGCTTATCCAATTCCGTGTATACCGGAGGCTTTAGACCGCTTATCATTGTATCACTTTTGATTCGATCCAGAACTTAAGACTGTGATCATATACATCTTAATACATTACCTTTGGAAAGGGGGTTTTGAAGGTAAGAGTGGAGAACGAGGTATGAAAATGTACCACACCGCACTGTATACTTAGTAAGTCGTATTTAGTATTAGTTCGATACATAGTCATTGGCCCGTATGAATAAAAGTAAGCAAATGCTTATACTTGCAAAATTCAAAGAAAATACTCGTAACTGCCCCTTCATACTGGTCTGTTTAGCATGGTTTAGCAGCGCTGCACTGTGTCCTGTCCTTCTGCTGAGAAGCGCTGCTAAGTCGCCCAGTGCGAAGGAGCACTTACGAGTATTTACTTTGAATTTTGCAAGTATAAGCATTTACTTACTTTTATACATACGGGCCATTGTGCATATCCACACCAATGACATTTAATAAATCGTCGCATAAGGCGTT
The DNA here is from genome assembly GCF_008802855.1 of Photinus pyralis. Taxonomy (NCBI): domain Eukaryota; kingdom Metazoa; phylum Arthropoda; class Insecta; order Coleoptera; family Lampyridae; genus Photinus; species Photinus pyralis. Next base: position 30,969,554 of record NW_022170249.1, read on the forward strand.
TAATGTGTTGAAATAGGGCAATTCTATAGCAAGTTTAACCATGACAGCAGAAACAAACCATCTTATTATGTCATTGCTGCGTTACCACAAGGACACCAGCACTAGGATTACTAGATGACGACTGCAATTGTGGCTGTAATGTCCAGGAAATGAGGAGCACTCTACACCTTTACTACGAAGAGGGTTGAACCTAACCGATTAGACGTACGAAATTTGCAGAGTTACTTGGTTACGTACACAAATAATACTTCATAAATTAGGACGTAGATTAGGATTAGTCGAGGTAGAGTGAGTATAAACTGTTATAATTATAATAAAAAGAAGCAAGGGACTAGAGAGAATGAGTTTAAATTTCACTAAAGTTGATATAAGTGCAAAAAACTCCTATAGAAGTAATTCTGTCAAGAAAACTTCAGAAACACTCACGTAATTTTAAAATAATCATGCTATAAAACGGGTTATTTAAAATATCTAATGAACTATATCGTAATTGATATAAATGGGTATAGGTCAATATAAATAAATCCTTGCAACCCTATACGAAATTAGAGCGTCGCTTGCTTAGGAAGAAGTTGACATCTTTTGGTATTTTTTGACGAATAGGCCATCCTTAGAAATAAAAGAAATAGATAAGTCTACTCTCTACCAAACAATCAATCCTACAATTATAGAATGTCATTTACACGTAATTGACCTTAACCCTTGTCCAGTCCTTTAATGTCCCTCTAGGAGTACTCGTACTAATATAATATTCACGACTGGAAAATTCGCCTTCCCCCTATAAATATCTGCGAAATAAATCAGCATCCGGGATATTATTAATATATTATTTTCTACCGCAAAATTTTTTTTCACACACTTCCGCTACGCCTCTTGTTTCACGTATGCTTCACGCCTCATCCACTCCGTTGAAATTTCTTCTTTCACCTTTTTGAAAGTATTTCGGAGTCAGAACGGCCTAGGTCCTAGGAGATTCGCGTCTTTTGAACCTCATCCAACCGCAGATGCGGAATTCATCTTGAAATCATAGCAGTTTCGCAGAGCTGAAAATTGATCACTATCAATCTACATGCGTGTATAGAATACACACCCATCATAATAGTAATGTGTTGCGTCATTTTGTACTATGTGAGATCGTTCCAGGCCATGAACAAGAAATCAAAGATCATAAAAGAAGATTAGAATTACAACAATCCTGCTTGCAAATCATATTATATTGACATTAAAAAACCATTACTATGCAACTATGCAATTACTAAGCAAGGACTATTTAATACTCATTACGGCAGATGGTTGCGTAATATTAGCGATGCTGCTTCGAACAGTTTTAATAATTGCACTGTACGTCCCAGCGGAATCTTTTGACATACTCAACGACGGAACGACCATTACGACTCGTAACTTTTTCAGCGACTCGGTGGTACCGGCAAGTGACCTTTTCCCACCTGGAATTCCGGAAGGGAGGTGGAAGATATCCTTGCAGCTGTTAGAAACAGACAGCTGTAAGATTGTAATCGACATAAATTGGTATATGGCTGTGAAGTATAGGCTTAAAATGGAAGATTGACGTGTCTTATTATATTTTTATTAAAGAACTCGCTTCCGAGTTTTACTCGTACGCTTCCAACGATTTTAAAAAGTCTTCCAATACATTTTAAAAGCTTCTCTGGCTCTTTAAGTCGCACACCGTATCCAGGAGTTTTTCAAGAGAAAGATTTTAAGGTGGAATTTAGAGATTTTAGAGCCCTAATGTGTCTTTATGAATTCGCAAGACAATACTTTAAGATCTCCCTAGAAATTATGCAGGACTAGTAAAGACGGAACCATTAAATGCGTGTATTGATCATGGAGAGTTTTCAAAGGTTACAGGTTAATACAAAATTTAATAGACATTTGCATTTCTTTATGGGCATTTTTCTTTAAGAGCTTTTAAAAACCACAGTCTGAACAGTCTTACAAAGCTATTACAGTCTACGGTCTTGAAAATCTACGAGTCACCAACTGAGAGTTTTGCGTTTAAGATCCTTTTAGTCCCGTGTGGTGGAAGCACTCCAGCGTCTGGCTCGAGGAACCCGGTGAAGAAGCCCAGAAGTTCTAGATCACCCAAAGTTGCGTGTGCGCCAAGTGGCTGCGGCGAGGCTGAGCTTAGTGGCCATTGGTCCGGGGTTACACCCCGAGGTGCACATCACTGAGCCTCGGTCAAGGTGTATTATGGCTGCATTGAATGCCGTTGTTGACGAGATGGAGGGGGGAGGCTCTTGCATTAGTTGCTCTTCTTTAGAGCCTCTCTGGCTTTAGGGTATTTCCCCCGAAAACTGGAGGATTGTAAGAATTATGCACCTACCTAAGCCGGGTCGTGCCAAATATGACATGGCGAAGGATGTCCACAGAGACAGCTCTTCTCAGCCTCGTGTGCAGGCCGGAGAGAGGAATGTCTGCTGGGGAGGTAGCCCTGGGAGCGTTCCTGGTTATCTGGAACCGGGGACGGTGAAGTAACTTACGCTAAACAGGATCCTATCCTTTATTCAGAGAAACGGGCTCTGAACTTAGATGCGAAGAAAAGGGGGTAGGCACAATGGGCAATAGAGCCTTTTTGTGGCCTTAAGAACTGAGCTTGTAACCGACGTGTCAAACTGCGCTGTGAAGTTGACTAGGTTCGACGTTTCTTAGACCATTTAAAAACCTTTAAGATTTTCAATTTCTCCAAAAGGTTTCAAGAGCCTCGAGGGGTCTTGTAGACGCTTTAAGTTCCTTTAACTGACTTTCAGACCTAAAGAACCTAAATATGTTCCATGTGCTCTAAAAGTATTTAAAAGAATTGTGATCAAAGACAGATACTCAATGAATTACAAGCACAAATACCTCCCCGTATGACATTCTCCGGATACTAATATTCTCGTGAAACAAACGTTTAAACGAATATAACGTGCTAAGCTGTCGGAATACTCGTCAGCGGAAGGTTCCCCTTCCAAAAATTATTTGCACCGAGAACCTTTCCCGCGATTAAATGGCCACGATCAACAGTTTTGTGATATATCAGAAACGTCAAATGTAACGTACAGGTTATCTACCAAAATGATTTTTCGTTATTTAGTATGGGGAAAATAACGTTTTTGATAGATAACCATCACAGAGCTCAAAGACACTTATAAAGTCTAAGGTGGTGGCAAAGTGTTCGCATTCTACTGATGAACTTAAATGAACACCCGTATTAGCACAGTTCAAGCGGTGAAATACGACATGCTATTTCTATTATCATTGGCAGCTAGGTCTTTTAAAGACGAAACTTCATAAGGCAAATTGGTTTAATCTTATAAAAAAACGTATTCATTTATCTAGAAATCCAATAATTGAATAATATATTAAGAACAAACGAGATATAGGAGCTAGTACGTAATAAGTAATAACAAAACGTACCTACGTTAAGTAAACGAAGTATATTGCAACGGAAATTTTTTCGTTCTACATCTACTGATTTAATCAAATCTAAATGAAATCTTTTTTAATATAAGAAAGTTCATTTCGTTTCGAAATTCTCTTATAATTGAAGCTTAAAACAGATTACCTGCAATAATTGCGCATTCATAAAAGAAACGTATCTTTAACTTCATCATTTTAAACTTGGGGAGTCTGCAAAGATTGTGTACTTAGCAAGGTACGTAAGTTATAAAAAAATCCGGTTGCGTTGGTGTAGTACATAAATAATACTTATTAAGGATTTTCTAATTTCCCCCCTACCTTTAGAAGATATTTTCGTTTCTACAAGTAACGTGAAATTCGACAATTAACCTTTATTAAAGTTGCAGAAAATGAACACGTTATTAAAACTGTTTGCCGGAACAATGAATTTTGAAAAAATTAATAAGTTCTGTTTTATATATTAAAATGTGGCAGATATATCGATTATCGGTTGTGCGAGGTATTGTACGTAAGTGCTTCATTTAAAATTAACCAGGAAACGTAAACGATTTACATTCCCTCATTCGCACAGTGAAACATTTAAAAGCTACTTGCCGTCTACTAATTCTTGGTCATCGAAACGATCGCAATAGTGGAACAAACACCTTATTAATCAAAACTTAATCAACACTGGCACTTACGAGAGAGTGCAATCTTATATTGCAGCAGTTTAAAATTTGTGAGGTGTAGGTTTACCTCTGGCGAACTTGTTCTCAAAGTAAATGAATTAACGTGAAACGTGCTTTACATAAAGCTTGCTAGTTTGTTACTATCAAACTCTTCGAGTTTTTCTCAATTTTTCTTTTAATCCCATTTTAACGAGCTAACATTAAATGTTATTCAAAACCATCCCAAGATTTATAGATTTTTGAACTCGAACGATATTACATGCAATAAACCGAACAGGACGTACATTTTCTTGAAACCTTACTCTTCTGGTTACAAGAGTCCTACATTTCTCTCCATCGATGAATGCTATTTAATCATCATTTGAATAGAAATCGGGGTCCAAGGTCCAAAAATCACCATATTGTTAAATTACTTACCCTTACCTCTGTGTTGATAATGTGTAATAGTAGGCCCAGTGAAAGATCTAGATGCCATTCTGTACTCTAAATTTAACTTTCAACGTCATTATGCCGACACCAAAAGAATAAAGAAAGTCCAACAACATTTCTTACGTCTACTAGATACAAACTCTATCGGGGAGATCGGGGTGATTTGGTGAACTGCGTCTCTTGTCGCTTCGTAATGGGTCACTAATGTATCAGGTGCTTTCCGTGATGTCTTCGTGGGCTTCTTGGATGAATTTTTTAACTGCCAATAGCTGTTTTGATATTCTTCCTCCAGGTCTGCCCGTGTGTCCTGAATGAATCTCGAAAGCCGATCTAATTTCATTTGCTGCTTACGCAATTGCGGGTTCGTGTGATCCTCGCTGGATAGGTGAGGTATTTCTTGACAACCTCCATGTGATGTAACCGTTGCTATGACGATATGTTTGTGATTGGGCTTGCGAATGTCTCCTTGGATTTTAAGTCGATTACCCCTGGGCTCGCCTCCTTGTGGGATGTTTGGACTCACCGAAGCTGCCCTTGACAGGGTGTTGACGTATTCCGTGTAGGCTATGACCAATTCACGGGTTTGTTTCTAGAAGTTGGTGATGTAATTATGGTCTGACAGTTGCTGCAGGGCCATGATTTGTGAGTGGCGTTGTTTGAATGTAGTCCATTGCTCTTCTAACTCACTTTTTTTGTGGATAATTTCGTCTCTGGCTTCCGGAGATACTCGTCGGACCCTCCCAGATTCTTTCTACAGGTTGGAATAGGCCCTCTCCACGGCTTTTGTAAGTTCAAACTGCTCCGTGGTCAGCTTCTCCATCGCCATATCTGTTGCTTTTTCGAACACTTGAATTCACTGCACTGGGACCGGAACCCCAACCGGTATTTTTAGTAACCCGGAACGTAATTACGACCACTTGAAATCTCTAAAGAGAATGTAGGCTGTGTACAATTACGTAGTAGCTTCGATTTTACTACGTAGTAACGAACCAAATGGAGAACAGTATCGTGGTAGCCACTATGTTTTGTCTACGTGGAGGGAATAATGACCGCGACGGTTCCATAACCTCGCGGTTACGACCCAACGATGTTGCCACCACGTGGAAGCCTCTGTGTTAGGTAGAGCATTTACCCATTCTTTTTTCGGTCCTTTTTTCCCAGCTGCAAATCATATTCATTGCATTTACTAACAAATGGTCACCGTGAAAGAACTAACACTACGATTATTTCTTTCAAAATATTACATTTAATATACCACTTTACCGTTTTCAGTTAACCAAAAAATAAAATTTTTCTGTTGAAAAGGCATCATTCTACTTCCAAATAACTGAAGCCCGTTCATAATTTTAATTTTTTACAAAATTTTATATTAAAAAAAGGATTTGCCTTTAACATACGCGAAGGGAATCAATTGTAGTATTAGCAATAAACCTCTCATTGTTTATTATAATTCTGTTATTATACATCATCTATACATTAATGGCCGTCACAATATCTTCAGTTAAATACCTACGGGTGGTTTCGTAACAACCACTTATAAGTGTTAGGGACGTACGCCGACGACCTGAGCGTGGTGGTGACAGACCACAAGATCGAGCGAGCGGCAGAAAAGGCGCAAAGCTCTATAAATAAGGTGCAAGTGTGGATGGAGCAGAGAGGGCTCAGACTGGTGGGCAGTAAAACTCAAGCGGCCCTGATAGCCGGACGGAGAAGGCTCCCGGAGGTGACAATGACGGTAGAGCGAACAAGGATAGTGGTGGGGAAAGAAATAGGCATATTGGGATGGGACTAAAGATAGATAAGAGCCTGGGCTACATGCAACACATCCAAAAAGTCACGGAAAAAGCAAGAAGTATGGCCGATTAGCCGATTGATGGCGAATACGGGGGGACCGAATGAGTGGAAGAGAAGGGTGCTAGCCTCGGCGGTCGATACCGTGATACTATATGGATGCGAGGTGTGGGGAAGAGTAATGAAAACAAAAAAGGCCAAGGACGTGGTTGATAAAGTCCAGAGGAAAATGTCCTTAAGTATAGCTTCGGCGTATAGGACAGTATCCAATAAGGATCTATTTGTAGTGGCCCGCGCACCTCTGCTGAGGCTAAGGGTCTGGGCGAGGCATGAAAGGAAGAATAATAAAGACGTACTAAATGCATGGGAAGAAGAGTGGGAGGAACGAGAGTCGTGGACGAAGGGACTGATAGACAATCTAAAAAGCTAGGTAGGAAGAAAGCATGGGGAAGTTAACTATTTCCTCACACAGTTTCTGACCAGGCATGGGGAGAATGGGGTTTACCTGAAACGGATAAGAAAAAGAGAGATGGATACCTGCGTAGATTGTGGTAAGCTGGACGATGCAGGACACGGAGTATTAAAATGCCCTAGGTGGGAACGTGAAAGATACCGGGTCGCTATCAGGGTAGGGGAAATGATAGAGAAGGAAAGCATAGTGAAGATAATGTTGGAAAGCGAAGAGAAATGGAAAATAATTGCCCACCTGATTGAAAAGATAATAGGCACGCGAGAAAACAGGCGAGGTAATAAAAGGGATTAGGGAAAACCCCTCTGGAAGAATGCCCTAGCGATACTCAGAGGTGGAGTTTTCCAAATTGTAAGGGAGAGGGGGTGTAGTGTAGTTTTCGAACGTAAAATTAACTTAGAGGTAACTTTTAACGCTAGCCAGTAAGTCAACAATACTGTATAGTTGTTTCCATGAGTAAATGCTACCATACGATTACTTGTTCTAAGTTCCGTAATTTTAATCTTTTAAGTAAGGTTCTACCGACCTCATTGGAACTAGAGCCGCGACATTTCAGTAAACGTTACTTTCAAGTAGATATTTGATGATTTACAGGAGTAACAGTGACTTCTCTGTATCACTGTTAAGTTTTAATGACTTGTAAGTAACGTTAATAGTAGTTCCTAAATTATTTCAATGTTACTAGAGAGTTGGACTACTTTAACGCAAATTCATGCAGTAGAGTTTCCGCTACTTAAAAATATATAAATTAAAATACAGTATGCAATAAAGTCGTTAATTTGGTCGGTTCTACGTTAAAAACACTTAGTAGAAGTAACCACGATTTTTGGTACTATCAATACTGCTTGCGACCCTTGCGATAGCGCCGCAGCAATTCGTTCGTAGGCTCGAAGGGCCAAATGTAGGACTGAGGGTCCTAAAACCATAGTTCTCCCAGGCGAAGATAAAATTTCGGTCGGGGATTATCTTGTATCTCAGAAACACACGAGTTGCACATTTTGACACTGATAATATTTATTGTAAGAACTACATGCTATTTATATCACAGAATTGCTTCCTTAATAACCCAGTTTACTATATGGTGAGTTAGGAACTGCTGACGCCTCGTCCTTGTCAATTTTGTCTTTCTGTTGTTTTGAATCGTTTGCGTTTTGTTTCCTAGTGTAGTAACGGTTCCGTGTTTGGCTGCAATCCTTATTTTTACTTCTAAATAATTTATTTCTTGGTTATTTTTACGTTTATGGTTCCTAAATTTTGGCGGACGTGCGACTCAAATGAACATTACATGTAAATTTGACCAGACTTTACTAAATGTCTACACGTAAACTTTGTCTAGATACATAAAAATACAAGATAAACATCTAAAGGTCTAGCCACACATAAACGAGACGTGTACGATACGAGCGCGAGACGAGTGCCGGCACGAGCTCCGTCCCTTGACGTCCCAGTCACACTGTAACGTAGACCCGTTGCGAGCGATAGTATACCTAACCTAGTTTGAGGGTTCAGTGATGTTTTCAAATTTTACTAGTACTGAATTGGCTATAATAGCCTTGGCACTAGATGAAGAGGATAATTATAAAACTCAATCAAAGAAGAAAGTATGGGTCCATAATGCCTGGAAAAGTAGGGATACAGAAGGGGAATTTATAACACTGTATCCACATTTACTAGACGATGAAACAAAGTTCTACGAATATTTTAGGATTTAGGATGACACAGGAAAAGTAGAAAATCAGTTAAAAAAACAAGATACATTTTGGAGATCTGCAATTGAACCTAAACAGCGGTTAGCAGTTTGCTTGAGGTGAGTATTTTGTTTGTATATTTTTTGCATGAAGTAGGTCTAAATATATCCACTCTGATTACAAGTAATATATGGCCGCTCTATTAACGTTTATTTGAAAAAAAAACCTTGTCATACATATTACATTTATGATTTAATACCATGGTGGCTGGTGGTGTTGGTCGCTCTGCTGCATTTCTGATTGAGTAGCGTTATTATATTCTGGAGAAGGCAGTGGTAGATTGTATTGAGGGGAAGGAAGTGGGGTGGAAGCATAAGAAGAACTAGGTGAAGAGTAAGTACTTAGTGGTGACGCTTGAGGTACGTGAACAACTCGAACTTGGGAAGGTAGCACAACCTTTGACTGATTATCCAGGAGTTGCTTTCTTTCCAGCTCTTGAACGATGCCAAAAATCTTTGTCTTCCCTTCATTTAAGAGTATTGGATTCAGGGCTTTCAATGTGTGTGATACGCCGTTTAAAAATGCATCAACTGGATGAAGCTGCTCAGAAGATGGTGGAGGTTGCTTCTGCCTTTCATTTCTCTTTTCTTCCAAAATATATCAGCTGAGATGAAGCACTTTGATCTTGACGTTTATCGATTGTGTTAGCAGAAATCTTTTTCTTTTTGTGTATGGGCTTCGGGAATGAATCATTGCTTGCGTTTCTTTCAGCATTTTCTATTGTCTTCTCCAACTCGTCATTTTCTGCAAGGAGTGTATCACTCTCTTGGGTCTCTTCTATATCATCTTCATCACCTTCCGCATCTTCATCTTGTGACTGGGATACATTTGATAAAGTTTCTCTTTCAGACATTTGGGGCAATATGAATTGTAAAATATCTTCATATTTGTATTTTCTTACGGGGCCAGCAGCCATACCTGTTGTAGTTTTCCTTTATTTTAAAATTCTGCGAAACTGATCACGTATATGGATCCATTTTGTTTTGCATGTTATTGGCCCCCCTGCAATGAATAAACAACCATATACATTTTCTCTGTTATTTTATGATGAGTTACATAACAATCACCGGTGAATATAATAATATAATTTACTATTTTTTTGTTCCAGATTCCTAGCAACCGGGGATTCTTTCAAAACAATATCTTTCAGCTTTAGATTGGGTCGATCAACTGTGCAATCCATCATTCATCATACATGCCGAATAATTGTTGACATTCTTTTAGAGGAGGTTATGCCGGTGCCTAATGAAGATACATGGAATACAATTGCAGATTACTTTTGGAAAATGTGGCAATTTCCTAACTGCATCGGAGCTTTGGATGGCAAGCATTGTGTAATACAAGCTCCTAAAAATAGCGGCAGTCTTTATTGGAATTACAAAAAGACGTTTTCTTTGGTTCTTTTAGCTCTAGTAGATGCACAGTATAATTTTATTGCAGTAGATGTCGGGGCTTATGGCAAAAATTCTGATGCAGGCATACTTTCCAACTCAAACCTTGGGACGTCTTTAGAAAATGGATCAATAAATATACCAAGAGGCAAGAAGCTTCCAGGTTCTGATGTTGACCTACCCATGATAATTGTTGGTGATGAAGGCTTTCCTTTGAAAACCTATTTAATGCGACCTTATCCAGGAGCAAACTTGGATAATGAAAAAAAATCTTCAATTATCGCCTTTCTCGTGCAAGGAGAGTTTCAGAAAATGCTTTTGGAATTCTTCAACAAAAGTTTCGTATATATACAAGAAGATTACAGGGCACACCTGAAAACCTTTCAGTTATTATATTAGCTACCTGTGTCTTGCACAATTTTATAAGACAACGTGAGGGATACGCCCATATTGCACGAGTATCAGATTCAGGTGATAGTACGTTAGAAACGTCCGAAAATTTACAAAGCTTACGTCCGACTAGAGGAAGAGCAACAAATGCAGCATTTCAAGTTAGAGATCTCCTTAGAACCTACTTTGTATCTCCAGCAGGTCAGGTAGAATGGCAACACAAAGCAACAGACCTATAGGGCACAATCTATAGACTAAAATATTATATCTACAGCTTTATAAGAATAAAATTGAATAAAATAGTAAATCAAAAGGTTCACTTACCTTCTACCTGTAGATCTTCTGCAATTTTTTTCCAAACCCTTTCTCTATACTCATTATTTTTGTATTTGTTATTACTGAGATCATAGAGTACGGGATAACGTCGCACTTCTTCAATAAGTTTCTCAACATCCATTTTAGGAAAGGTAAATATTCAAATGACGCTGAAATTATGTACTACCTAATTGCACTAAAAACACATACTGGACCTATACGCGCAGCGGCACCGGCACGAGAAAAATTAAACAAAACTCGTCGGCTCGTTGTCGTTAACCGAATCTCGTAGTCGTCTCGTGTTCGTTACGTTCATGTGAGGCTGAATGTATTTAAACCTGTGCTATTAATTAAAAACGAGCGTCGCACGACACTCGTCTCGTGCACGTATCGTGCACGTCTCGTTTATGTGTGGCTAGACCTTAAAACGTGCTTACGAGTTGCACGTTCAGATATTAAAATTCGTCGAAACCGAAATTTTTGCGCCCACTCCAGATGTGCCTCATATTGGAGTAGGAATTTCTCTATTTGTTTTACAAAGAAAGCCTACACCTACTCTGACATCTAAATGAGGCATATCGTTCGGACCAGAGTTGGACTAGGTCACTGGGTCAACTGGGTCACTGAGTTAAACTGGATCCCTAGGTCACGTCATACTCTCTTCAGTTAGACCCAGTGACCCAATTTCACCTGGGGACCCAATTTGACCCAGTTTAACCCAGTAACCTAGTTTTGATCCAATAACGCAGTTTAAGTCAGTGACTTCTGTTCAAGTGTACATTATAGTAATCTTATTTCTAAACAGTGCCCTCCTTCATTTCTTTGCTTAAGGGCTACCAGTTGCTTATAGGTGTTTATTCACATTTCATTTTCTTTTACTATATAGTTAGCTTAATCCAAATAAATCTATTCTCTAAATACTTTCATTAACTCTTTACTACAAACTACAAACAAATGCACTTGATTTTTTAGGTATTAGTTCTCTTGATTAAAATTGGGCTACGTGCTTGTTGGCTGAATGTTATTGAGGAAGTTGTTTTTTTTAATTCAAGATCCTTGAAATTTGTTTTGGATAACAAAATTTATATACCAATACAAACCTAATGCGATAAATTTGAATAAAAATTAACCGGATACCTAGCGATAATTTAATTACTGGGTCACCGGATTAAACTGGGTCCCCGGGTCAGGATGGGTCACCGGGTAAAGATAGGTCAAACTGGGTCACCGGGTCAAACTGGGTCTCTGGGTCAAACCGGGTCACTGCGTCACGCTATGCTTGACCCAGTCCAACTCTGGTTCGGACGTGTTAGCCTTGTTGACCAAAAATTATAGGAGAAACGCAGAATTTAGAACTTTTGAGAGTGTAACTCCCGGATGAAGTATTTTGACCACATGGTTTATTAGGAAAAAACCTCCCCGCTCCATTTTTACTTTACACATGCCATAGGCGTCGCTCTAGATGCGCTGAGTATTAATTTTTCATAAATCCTAATAGATGAGGTGGAATACCGGATCTAATTTGATTACAAGTGTAAACAACTTTTTAAGTTCTCCCCGAGTATTAATAATATATGAATTTGTACCTTTTCCAAATTTATCCTTTTTTGCAAGGTGTGCACTTTGTACTGTAACTTATGAAAAATAAAGTGTAGGAATTATTGTGACAGGTCCACGGTTTTGTAAAAAGCAGAATAAACTTGGGCACATCTACACTTGTGTGTAGAGTTTAGTAGCTTTAAGGAATTGTGCTGGGAACTTTTACGTATTGAGTGGATTTTAGGTTATATTGAAAAATAAATTTGAGATGTATCAAGTAAACATTGATTCGATAAAGTTAAAGCACCGGAGAATTGAATTTCATTGCGAAAAAAATCATTAATCCTTATCTTTTTAAGACAAAGGCGATGTATCTAGAACACGTAAACGCACAGATGTATCATTTAGCATATAAATGCATGTAAATACAAAACATCGGTGTTTAAATTTGCTATTCATACAGGGAGGTACAGATTCTCTAAAAGGTGATACGATTTAGGAGTTGGGACATGAAAGAGCAATGCAGAATCGAGCGAAAATTGGATTTTACGAAATGATGAATAATCAAATCGAAATTATGCAACGGAAGTTTACTGTTGCAATTTTTCGTGTAGTACCTAAACTCGACGAGATATCTTATTTTCACCCCGCAGAACAGTGAGAAGGGCTATATTAATCTTATTTATCGCATTTCAGAAAGTAATAAAATTCGCGTTAAATTCCGAACCAAAATTGAATTAATACGAAAATTTCTCAATTTAATTTACTGAAACCGCGCGATGATCTCAAATGCCACATTTTATAAAAAGATTTATTAGTCTGATAACTGAAGAGTCGAGCTATCGATACCATCTCCTTGTGGAAAGTTCGATTGTTATTCCGAAAAAGAGAGATTAGTTGCGAACTGTCGCAAATTTGCTCGATCGTCCTCCAAAGGGCTAAAAATGTAAATTACGGCTATTACGTCTAACGTAAACATAAAAGGCCGAGAATAAATAATACAAGTAGACCTGAATAGTAAAAAGTAGGGAATGCAAAGCGTGGCATGAACCCTTGGAATCACCTGCCATCTATAAAATCTGTAATTATTTTTGGCTTTGTGATTTATTCAAGTTTCTCGAAATTGCAAGCCTCACCGTTGTTACTTATTAAAATCAGGAATGGCAATTTAATTGCCACAGGCACAAAACACATTTTTTACGAGTGCACCTTTACACTTTTTGGCGTAAAATATCGATTTAAAAACTTCCCAACGTGCGCCGTCAAATAAATTCCGCAGATATAAAAAAAACTTAATTGAACACGTTCCATTCTGCTTAAGAAGATGATAATAGGGAAGATAAATCAATTTTTAATGTAGGGCATGCACCCAAATATATTTATTGAGTAAGAACCGATATGCGAGGGTTGATGACATACCGATATGCACCCTATAATAGCAATACTCTGCAACAGTATTTACCCCTCTCGCGTAAGTTGGTGGGGGTGTATGATATGATTATGATCCCGGGTTGCCTAGCAACCCTGAATTTCCATCCCCACCAGTAGTATAAAAGCATAGGGTGGTTTGTTGCACCACATTTCGCCGATGTTCTGTTCTGTGTGTGATAACTCGTTCTACTTTGTTCTATCTGGTGATGCTGGAGAAAAGGGTGAAATTTCAGTTTTAAGCTAAATTTTCAAACGGATCTTTGACGCGTTTTCATTTTATTTTTCGTTCACTAAATGAACTGTTTGCAAGAACAGAAATTAGAGGACTCAGTGATCGTTAATTTCATCTCCTGATGATCTACTTGCGGTAAGTTTGTACTCTTTATCGCCGTTACGTTTCCGCAAAGTTAATTAAAGTGGAAACAAAATTCTAATGCTCCCACTTTATTTGAAGACAAAAGGGAATTATGTACATATTTACATAAACGAGCGTCAAACCCTAATTTTTTATTCAGTTTTGTTGTTCGTATGTAAAACGTGTGAATACATGTCGGTCCTTTTTCATAATAATTAATTATTCAATGTTAAACGTATGAATATTAATTTTTCTACTAAAATTGCTTTTTGTTTATAATCAACAGAGTTGAATTTTTTATTGACGAATGTTTTTGTTGTTTAATTTGAAATCGGAAAGCTTTTGAGTTTTGGTAGTAACATTCATGCATAAACTTTAATAATTAAAGTCTGTAGATAATTAGAAGCTTTTACAAAGTTTTCATCTCTAAAGTAAAATTAACGGAGTAATTCTGGTATTTTAGAGAACTCAAGATCGATCGTAAATTTTACCATTTCTCACTAATTGATTACGCACACAATATTTGAGGAAGAAGCGAGTGAAAACATGTTTTCCGAAAATCAAGCTGAAAACGTTTCAACAGTAGGGCCTTTCTTTCGTATGGAAATTAAGCAGACACCTATAAATATAACACAACTGCTTCTAAAGGTAAAGAACAATCAAACTTTCGCCCTACTTTTCCTGTAAGGTATTTGCCACGTTTATTTCGACAACTAGTTGTGTAATTCTAGTGCCCTTAATAGTACTTTACGAGTATACCCGTGTCCAAGCGATATAAAAAAAGTTAGAAATTGAAGGTGAAATAGGAACGTTCATTCTGTATCGTTATTTTCCCCAACTTTCCCGTTGCATTGATCTTTACTAAATAGAAGGTGATTAGGGAATGATCCTCAAACAGACTTGATTATTTCGCAACATAATTTGTTATTAAAACAACAATACGTGAATGAGAATAGATACTTGTATCAACAACAGTTAAGGCCGCAGGTGGATTGTGGGTGTTAAAACTCCACCAGAAACTTACAAAAATAGTTGAAAATATTTGTCAGTCTCGAAAATAATATTCAGGATAAGGCATTGATGACTGGTATTAATTTATTTACTTTTTTTAACTGTTCAATTACCAACAACTTTAACATAAATGTTATTATCCAATTTCTTTTACCTGCCATATAGACACACATCTACAGAATGAAGTTGTGTTCCAATGCTTGTAGTGTGCCCTTTTTTATTTTTACCAGATTAGTAACCATACCTTTAGAGATGTATTTCTCCCCTGGCCTCAGAGCAATGCGATCTCCAATAGCACTAAACTACTTCTTAGTTGATTATTTATTTGAATGATGTTTAAAACCATAGAATTACCGTGATTATAATTCTATGTTTAAAACGCATTCGTTGAAATGCATAGTCATCAATGATTATAACACTAGGTAATCTGTGGTATAGTGTACAATAGCACTCGTACGACTTCATCACTAAATCTCGATAATTGAGGTTTCGAGCCAAACTAACAATACAATTTTGTCGTAGTATCTACGAACATTTGAAAAAAAAATACGGTAATTGCTCAAACAGAAAATTTTAAATAGTTCTAATATAGAAAACGAAAACGACTAAGGTTTACTGTAGATGAGATGACTTTAATACGTGATTGTAAATAATGCACATGAAAGTGTTTGCATGTTTCTGAGGTGAATTTTGACCAGAAACCCAATCCTTTGAGCAAAAACCAAACCAACGTGTATAATCTTTCAACGTAAAAGTTTTTAAATTGTTAGGATCTTTTCAAAACGATATATAGTGATATTTACTAAGTAGACATAGGGATTTCCGTGTATTATTTTTCCCGATGTCTACTTTTAAATGACAGCATCTCTTCTGAAGGGCCCTTAGTTTTATGCAACCAAAATAACTCCTTAAAACAAATAAACATGTGGCTGTCACATTAATTAATTTGAATATTGTTGCTTTGGTTTTCGTATTTTTCTATTCGTTCGTGTCATGTGTTCAACTAAAGAAAATTTGATTTTGTCAAGTGGTATAGTGTCGGTAACAGTTTAAGGTGCGTAAATTGTTTGTGAAGGCGATATTCAAATTAATGAATATGACAGCCAGATCTTTATTTGACTTAAGACGTTATTTTGGATGCATAAAATTAAGCGCTCTTGAGAAGAAATTGTCATTTCTGTTGGCATAACAACGGGAGATATAAATAATAACGTCAGATATTAAACTTGTCATTTTGTGTATTGAACCATTTGCATTAGTAAATATTAATTGTGTATATCAAAGCCTATAATTATTGTACACCCGCACAGGCAAGTATACAACAAATTGGCGACGAGGATTATTGGTGTAGCACTCCGCATTACAGGTGCAGATATTTTTTTCGAATTAAACTTACACGAAAGAAAACATGGCATCGGAAAATGTTTATGAAGCATTAGCGGATCTCTTGCATCAACAAGATCGTAGACTTCAACTGTTAGAGCACATATTGAAGGAAACCGTATCTACCAATCCATCATCAGTGTCCAACAGTAGTGAATTGATAATCGAGGCTTTGGCCAACAGCAATAAAGAATTTTCATACGATCCAGAAGACCACAACACATTCGACAAATGGTACAATCGATAAGACACCTTTATCGCAGCCAAGACTCAAATCAATGAGGATGCACAAATCAGACTTCTGTTGCGGAAACTCGATCATCCATCTCATACGGAATACTGCCCCGTACAGTGAAAGATTTCAACTTCGAAGGAACTGTGAAGAAACTCAAGGCGATATTATTAGTTCGGTGGCCATAGTTAATAAATCGCAAGTCTAACGGCATTTAATGAGCCATTTTGGAAACGTGCATTTATAAGGGTAAAAATGTCTGATGAACCCGAATTCGGATGTTGCCAAGCTGATTTTTGGCTAATTTCAAAATTGCGGTCAAATATATAAATTTTTATGCCAGACGCATTTTACATAGTTTTTCGGATTGAGGTGTTAAAAAAACATACAGGAGGAACAGAAAATTTAATTAATTCACAGCTTTTTTGGGACACCCTATACATCACCACAGGATATATTTTCCTACATTTTTCCGAACTAGCTATGAAGTTAATTAACCAACTCTTACGTATATATAAGTAATAAATTATGGACAACAATTTAATACTAAATGCAACAGATAATCGTGCTGTATTTGTGAACTAGTGCAAAATTCGACCTGGCAACATCCAGAATCAGATTCAGCACATCTTTTTACACCTAAAAAACCATGTGGCCAAAATGGCTCAAAAAATGCCGTTAGAACTAAGAAACAGAGGGAAAGGGAAAGTGAATCGAAACATAGAAAAGACTTCATTTTCTTCGAGCTGGATGTCGAACAATTCAAATGCTTAATCTTTATATCAGGACTTCAATCACACAAAGACAGTGTCATCCGTGCTAGATTATTACGTAGGTTATATACTCACACTACCGAAAATCCTGTTGAGAAGATGATCGTATTGAAACAGGATACGGCACTTGTAGAAAACAAAAATCCAGTTATCTCTAAGGTAGAATACAAGAAACATCCGCATCAACGTAATAACAATATAAGCAACCAACTACGACGGATTCACCGAAATATCCATGTTGGAAATGTGGTGGAATGCATTTTGTGAAATCGTGTGAATTTATCAAACACACATGCACCGATTGTAAGTGTGTACGCCATAAGGAAGGCTATTGCAAGAGCGGTAAACAGAACAATTCTCATCAGGGGTATAAATCGAATTCCAAAGCAGGGAAAGGCAAATCTGTCGCTCAAACCAAACACGTAAGCATTCCCACTGTTCATAAAGTGAATTTCCAACACAAAAGAAAGTATGCTACCGTACAATTAATGGTAAAATGACGAAGCTTCAATTGGATACCGCATCAGATATCACCATTATATCATCAGATATTTGGAAACAAATTAATGTACCAATAACTGAACACACATCATTTCAAGCGAAAAATGCATCAGGAGATCCTCTAGAGATAATTGGCAGTTTCTATTGTGACATAACTCTCAACGAGATCACAAAGAAGGGGAAATGCTATGTCACCTCTCTTCCTGAACTCAATTTGCTTGGTGTCGATTGGATGGATTTATTCGATCTCTGATCTCAACCATTAAATGCTATATGCAGTGCGGTAACATCAGATGAGGAAGTTCCTCATGAGTCATGAGTATATCAACATACTGGCTCAACAGTTCCCAGACGTATTTTCAAAGCAGCTTGGCGTCTGCACAAAAACCAAAGTTAAATTACATGTCCTGCCAGAAAGGAACAAAGCCAACTTACATATCTAAACGACCTGTATCTTCAGCATTGCCATTAGTAGATCAGGAATTAAAATGTTTAGAAGAAATGAACATCATTGAGAAGGTGGAATATTCACTCTGGGCGACACCGATTGTCGTTGTACACAAATCAAATGGAAAAATCCGAATATGTGCAGATTATTCCACGGGCTTAAATACAGCACTCCAACCTAACAGTCATCCACTACCACTTCCAGAAGACATATTCGCATCACTAACCGGAAACAAATATTTCTCCGTTATTGACTTGTCGGAAGCGTATTTTCAACTGGCTGTAGATGAAGAATCGCAAGAACTTCTGACCATTAATACACATCGCGGACTATACAAATTTAATAGGTTACCTTTTGGAGTCAAAACAGCGCCTGATGTTTTTCAAAATATTATTGACGCAATGATTGGTGATTTGCCATTCGTCCAATCATAGTTTGACGATTTAATTCTTTTCAGTAAAAATATTACTGACAATAAACCTCATCTAACAAAAATAATGAGCAGAATCCAACAATATGGATTCACTCTTCAAGCATAAACGTGTCAACTGTTCACATCTCCTAGGCCAAATTATCAGTGAACACGGTTTGAAACCAGACCCCAATAAGATTGACTGTATCTGAAGAAGGCCTATACCCACCAACATCAGTGAACTACGTTCATTTCTGGGTGCTATAAATTTTTATGGTAAATTTATCCATAAAATGAATCAACTCAGAGCCCCACTTGACGTGCTACTCAAGAAGAACACTACATGGTATTGGACTCCGGATCAACAATCGGCATTCGATAAACTGAAGGAAGTTTTACTTACTCACTATGATCCGTCACGTCCAATAATAGTTACAGCAGATACCAGCAATCAAGGGATTGGTGCTGTGATTATGCACGAACTCCCCAACAAAAGTCGAAAAGCAATATTTCTTTCTTCTCGTCCACTCGCAGAAACTGAGAAGTACAGCCAAATTGAAAAAGAAGGACTTGGTCTCAATTATGCAGTTACCAAGTTTTCTGCCACTCAGCTCGCATTCGGAAACCAGACCTTTAATCCGGCTCATATTAAATAGCACTGATTCTTGAACTTGTAGAAATCGATTGGCGAAAGTTTGACATCGCTATCTCTTTTCGTTCACGAGTTAGACTAGGAACAGACAGACAGACCGACAAAACCATCACATAAGGGGATTTTTTGTTTCGAAAAATTCCCTAAAATCATTTTAATTGCTTTTTCGTAATAACAACACCTGCCGCAGAAGACGAAAAGCGACTGCAACGACTTATGTTTCGCGGTACTTTCGAATCTGGTTGAAACTGGTTGTGCTTTTTATACACAAATGGGAAAGGAAGTTCAACAAAAACTCATAATTTTGCGGGTAAGAAAAGACAAGAACATGTAAAATATATTACGGACATAACCAGAGGATGTCAGGGAAACCTCCATCGGGACAAAAACCCTAGCATAGCTCACACAAACACATGAACTACATTAACAAAGAGAACAAAAGCAAAACAAAATCCACAAAACCGCAGGCGCCGTTCACCAACCAACTTCAAATGTTGAGGTTGATATCTTAATAAACCGGAAAGCATTAATTAATTACAAAAATATCATCTTCATCTGAATCATCTTCGAAACTAATTATTAGTGGGGCTACATATTCTCGGTCAAACTTCAATCAACAATCGCAAGTGGATTATCTAGTGCCCAAACGCGGTAGTCTTGATTGTTAACGGATCCATGGAGATCGAATCACTTAGCGTGATTTTTTTATGAAAATTGGGTTCTCGGCCACACTCTGGCTGACCACAGCGACGATTTCGAGCGACTCTTGTGAGTATCCTCTTTCAACAGCCCTTTCGGCTTTTGAGATATGATGAATTATTACCGATCATGATAATGGGTCGAAGAGGAGGACTCCTTTCCTTGACACCTTTCATTAGAGTACCATGAAGGATAAAACCAACTCTTTCGCGTTCAAAATAACGAATAAGATTAGACTAATTGCTACTTTTTCTTGGTAAACCCGATGGTATTTTTGGGTTATACTTTTGGTGAGGATATGGGAGTGAGAATTACGGTAGTTATGCTACTGTAATTCTTCGTTTTGAAACTAACGGATTTTTTATCGGCTAATGTAGCAAAAAGTGATAAAATAATGAACACGGTAGCAAACAGTTGTCAAATTTTACGTGTCGCAATGTAAACGTAAACTAGCCATCCCTATTCATTTTTGGTATTTAACTATTTATCTTACTTTATATAAAAAATAATTATGTTAACAATCATTTTATGTTGAAATAAATAATAATCTTCGATCGCAGAGGCGGCTCAAGGCAAAAGTTTCGTGAAAGCAAGCATTAAAATTTGCGCTTCTGTCCGCCTCGCTAAAGCCTGAATAATGGGAACTTTTGACAAGCATGTTTTAATGCAGGGTGTTAATTAATTTCATGCAGATATTTCCGTGGATCTTTTTGTGGGTGATAGTACTCGTCAAAATAAGAAAAAAATGCGTGGTCTATAGGGCTTCATTTTCATTATAGGGTGGCAAAATTTCAATTTTTTTCTCGCATTTTGCGCTTTCTCTCTTATGTTCTGTGATAATTGTTTCAAATTTGATACATCAATTATATTTTAGAATCTCTACAATAAAGTATCAAAATAGTTGGTCGCGGTATACAGGGTGTTACATATTCTTTCCCACCCCGCATAACTTCGTACCGCCTAATTCCAATTCAGCGGAGTTGAACATTAGATTATTTGTAGGTTTAAAATTGTGTTTTCACATTTTTTGAAAAGAAAAGTTGTACAAAAATGCGTTTTCCGAAGGGATAACACGTCTGCTGTTTACGAATATGCCTTCCATGTACGGATTTTTACGTCCTTTGTCCGTCAGTTATAAGAGAGAACAAGACATAAAAGTCGAAATAGGTTTCTACGACTAATGAAGCTAACCTAATGACGATTCAAATAAAAATATTAATTACAACTTGGCTGTATCGAAAGCCAAAGAGCTCAAACGTTAAATCAAGGAGTCAACGAAAATAAAATTCTTACTTTTGAAGTATGGATCGCAACCTTTCCGACCTCAGAAGAGCGTTTTTCTGCCTTATCTGTAACAGAGAAAAACACAAACGAAATAACAAGTGTGTAAAGTATTGTAACATCTTTTCTAAAAACTATGATATCTCTTGTATTTGTCAAAGGTTCAATTTTTAGATTTTCATGTTTAATAATTAATATTATAAGAAATGTTTAAATATTTTTTGTCTTTGCTATATGATGTATTTTTAACTTTATTGTTATTCTACTCTACTATACATTTAAATTTTTCTGTTGGTTACTGTACTTGCTTGCGTATTTGTTATATGGATTTTGTCGGTTAATTGGATACTCATCTGTGGGGAAAAATATACATTATTATCAAGAGGGATAGTGAATAGCACAGCACATAAATATTGCGATAGTGCGAGACTCTGGTAGTCGAATACTACAAACTGTATAATTAACACTTAATAAGAATCAATAATACATTTTACGTTCACTAAAAAAACGCAAACCTTTGACTCGACAACACGCGGTGGTTTACAAACGGGCAGTGACAAAATAATCGTAACTTTAAATAACTCAATGTACAATTCAAAAGTAATTAACTAAAACATGTCGGCAAACAAACTAATGGAAAGGATATGAAACGTAGTTAAGCTAGTACGAATGAACAACAAAGGCAACGTTGATGAAATTCGAGATATTGATGTCGTAGTTGTATCCCAGCAGTAAAACTGTTACAGTAATCTCCAAAAGAATTATCGTTAATACTTGTAGTTACAGGAGCAATAATTCAGGTGCATATAAGTGGTATGTAGGTCACTGGAACTATTCACGTGATGTCACTGAGCTTAAAATGGCAAGTCCATGTAAAAATGCGATTTCATTCAAGTTCTAGTAATATTAAAGGCGTCGATGTACGTCGATATACTAACGTAGATAATAACAGGGTAGAATGAAGGAAAACTAAACCAGAAAAGAAAATTAGGAGGCAAGACAAAGCCCTAAAAGAACATATTTACCGTTAATTGATTATTGCGCAAAGCTCTACACTTACTCAATATTGAGGCTTAAGCACTTGTAAACAATGTCCTCTAACAGCGCTTCCAATAGTACTAACACAAGAAAAACTTAAATCTCTTAAACTGGTAGAGAAAGATGTGGAGTAAAACAGGGCAAATAAAGAAAAGTACATTCGAGTTACCTCTAGCGGCAGATTAACGAACTATGAAATAATAACTATCATTAAATCTAATTTCCACGAGACTGATTGATTTATTAACGAACTCTACGTAAATCTGAGTGAAAATTCGACATACAACAGAAGATTCTAGTGGAGAGTTGAAAAACAGCTTAAGGATTGTAATCATGTTCAAAGCGTAAGGTTCCATATGGCCGTTTTACGGTTTAACATCAGATGTGTGGATCAGTGTGATTAGTTTGTCTGAATTTTAATTAGTAATTATTCAATGCAAACAAAGCTACTAAAGACTTTCTCTGTAAATTTGATCGCGACGATAATCTCTGCTAGAGAGTGGATTTTCTCTAAGTGCATCAATAGTATTCTGAAAAGGAATTTATTTTGCAGTATAGTAAAATCATTTACTTTTCTCGAAATCGACATGATGATGTATCACTAACGTTAAACTTAATGCGCAGGTTATC
Source organism: Photinus pyralis (assembly GCF_008802855.1). Taxonomy (NCBI): domain Eukaryota; kingdom Metazoa; phylum Arthropoda; class Insecta; order Coleoptera; family Lampyridae; genus Photinus; species Photinus pyralis. Next base: position 30,992,560 of record NW_022170249.1, read on the forward strand.
TGTCAAAAACGTCATTTCGTCTATACTAAATAACGTTTTTGGCAGATAACCTGCACGTTAAGTTTTACGTTTCTGATACATCACAGGGCTGAATAACGGGTGATCAAAAATGAGTTGCTATCGAGTCGCCTTTGGAAATTCAGGTTAAGTACGAGTTCATATGTAAACAAAAATTCCAAAGGTGACTCGATAGCAACTCATTTTTGATCGCATGGTATTTACATTTACTGTGCTTGGCCCTTATAAGTTCATTTAATTTAATTTTAATTCTAACCCAAAAATATATAGAGTCGACAACTATAAATGGACATAAAAGTTAATTACTTTGTAATTTAAAAAAATCCTTCAAAATTTGTGTCGTTTCAGTTTAAAGTCAGGTTCACTTATTGGCAGTAAAAATACATAATGCATTTGGCAATTGTTAAAATTCCTTCACAACAACGACAGAATTACTGTTTGATATGGCGAAGGTTTGGTTGTATAGGCTCAACGCAAGCATTTCAAAATTGAATTCGTACTTCGTGATGTAGGTATGGTAGTACTGAGTACAGGATTGCCGAAATATTTACTGAGAAAGATATAATCTCAAATGTGCTGACGTATATACGCAATTTTTAACATCTAAGAAGGTAGAAAAAATTCAAAGTGGTTTTAATATAAGATTTTAATTACCTAGTGAAAATTGCTAAACGTAATTGAAATACCTCGTTTAGAATGTACGGTGTTAGTTAATTAACTTTCCATCTGGTTCATCAACTATAATTAACTTATACAGAATTAACTTAGATTTTTATGAGATAAAAATGTAAAATGTTCAGATACTTGTAAATGGTGTTAAATGTTCTTAATTAAAAAGAAGCCATTTTTGTAATCGCTACATAAGCTTTTAGAAGAAACTTCAAACATACATTCGAGCGATAAATCCAGCTGGAGTGCAACGGTAAATCAAAATTATCCTTCGACGTCAACCCTCTACCCTCCCCCAAAATATTACTGAATGTGACTGTATTAAATAATAATTAAAGCTAACGTTTATTACTTTTTCGAATGGACAGATAAATGCAATATTTTTAATAAACGAAACTGCAAAATATTTTGTATTTACGGTTCGCCTTCTGCGAGTTCAGCGCAATCTCTCCAGAGAGCGAGTTAGTTCTAGGATTATCCACGAGTGTAACTGCGACGCTGTTAAAAGCATTTCCTGGTTAAGTGAGAACCTCTTTGATGACGTACCTATTTACCCTTCCCTTTTAACCTCAAATATAATATATGTTTCATATAAAATGTAGATCTGAATTTATAAAAGGTTTTTTAGGTAAAGAATTATGTACGTTTTATGTTTCTCTAAATCTAAATGTGACTTCTAAGGGTTACATTTAACTACATTTCTGGTTTAATTACCCAATTTGCCACTCATTTAATAACCTGTAATCTTTTATGAATGTAAAACTGTTCTTTATCGTATAATTAAACCTTTTGATTGAACTTTTTTTCGTTGTATTGTATAAGTATTTTGATGTGGACATTTTCATGTTGTGGCGTTTAGGACCGTTAGAATTGAGCAATTCCTTCCCGTTATTGCCTTTTCGTAACACTTTTATATTAATATTATTCTCCGTTTGATCTTGAATAGACTTACACTTAATTTACTGTGATATTAATTGAACTAGAACAAGGCAAGTGTAGTATTCTCATTTATTTAGTTTATCGTCTTAGGGGCCGGTTACCAACGACTGTTACGATTCATGACCACTACGAGCGCTCAATTGTTACAAAAAATACGTTTAATGATCATACTGTAAGATATTTCTCAAATAAAACAAAAACGTATGCTCACATTGAAAGATTTAATAATCGACAATACCATAGTTGTCACTTTCTGAAGTTCTATAAATCAGGATGCCTAATAAGAAAATCGTTATTGAAGTTTTGTGTTTCACAGAAAAATAAACCCCTAAAGAGCATCTAAAAAAGCGGCAGAGTATCTCGGTGTGACCCTACAGGGTCATTGGATTGACGCATTTTCAATTGGCTTGTTACATGTGCATTATATGCAACTGTGCAAAGTTTGAACCAAATCGGTCCAAGCGTTTGACAGTTATCGTGTTCATGGACGGACGGACAGACGGACACCATCGACTCCCCTATAAAGCTTGTATCGCTTTGCTCTGCTGCTTAATACAGACAATAAAAGAAATCAATAGTTGCACTAAAGCAAGCAATTTCTGTCTATTTACTAAAAGGAACTGCAAGGAGAAAAATATAGGTTTCATATTTTTTTCAATTAAATCATACGTGTAAGGTATGACGGTTTATCTGTCGTAACGTTATTCCACTATTGATTCTACTTATAAAAAAATCGAAGAAAACCATCATAGTAAAATGCCGGTAGAATAGTCGAGCACTCCCCATTTGTTAACTGCAGATCAAAAACGGGGAAGGGTAAATTGGTGCAGGTTTATGTTAGAAACGTTCAATGGAGAAACTTCAAAACACATGTGTATTCTTAAAAATACGGAACCGGTGTCAAAATTCAGGTTTTTTATGGGCGCACTAACGAATTTATGTAATCTCGACTTAATCGGAGGCTGTTACTATAACCCATTCAACTAATTACGGTTAACTGTACTTATCCAATGAACTCTCCAAATTCGGCAAAAAAATATGATATTTTCCTTAAACTGCAAGACTTTATTGGTTTAATGCTGGTTTTCGTACACCATTAGAAATTAAAATCGATTAATGTGTAATTAACGGACCTAAAACTTAGCAGGATTGATTCTCTCTCTTCTTCCCTAGCCATTAGAGCTTTCAGCGGCTGTAAAAATAACAAATAATTATACGGGAACGGTTGCAAACGGCAAATTACATACGCCCTGAATCCACTGTTCCACTGCATTGGCATTAAATTTTGCGTATTTATTACTAGGTCGCTAGGTCTACTACAACTTTAAACTGCTAATACTTTACTACTACCCGTATAAAATTCACCTAAGAAAATGCACGTTCCAGTTCTTGAAATCGCACTACGAATCTTCCCATACACCTACGCAGAAGAAAATTTTTCGTACACAAAATGGCTCACGCCTGGTCTTACAACTTCCGGTAGAAATGCCGAAACGATCCCTATTTTCCGAACGAAACAATCGTGACTCACGTAACCCCTTTAAACGAACAAGAAACCCGCACTTCTGCCACATTCTCGACTTTTCCAACAACTTTCGAAACTTCTATGTTTTATTATTTTATTATTTATTATTATTTTATGTTTCATGGTCCGAAATGATCGCGACACTCGATTGACGCAATACATTTCTTGATATGACTCGTTATCGCCGAACATACCTGTGTTCAAGTTCACTATGCAGCGGTACATGTTAAAATTTTCCTAAGTTTACCAAAATATAAATTCTAAAAATACTCTTAATTATAAAGATGATTGACGAATTTGAATCCGTACTTCAGGTTCTTCATAATTCATTAGTTCCAATTTAGTTTATTAATAAGAAAAATTACCAACGGTCCGCAGTATGGAAATATCCATAATTACTCTTACACTTTTACGTAACTAACCACTCTAAGTATAAGCGCAATGAAACGTTTTACATCTTGGACCTCAACGTTTTTGTGACAAAAATTTATTTAAATGCGATCACTTTAATCCGATCGTGCAATGACTCGCAAATACTCACGTATGTACTAAGAAAGTTAAATCGCACTGTACTTCAATTGAACATAAATCTGCAGTCCATTAGTTAGTCGCTATACAAAGAAGTTTTCTTGTTGCCCAAATAAAGGGCAGCTCCAACTGAATGTATACAGTACCCACGACAATAAACTCATCGAAAATGGTAGCACAATCTTCGATTGCACGGTTCACGCTTATATATCTTATATACTGCGGTTATACGGCTTTCAGCTCGAAATTTTAATTAATAATTAAATTTTACGCTATTTCAAAAAAGGGCGTACATCACTCACAAGATTCGCATTGAACGCTTGCCGAAGAATTTCCGCGCTCATGTTACGAAGGTTTGCTTGAAGGTCTCGCTAAAAACTCAATACGCGATAGAAAAAGTGCAGCGCTAGACCTGCATAGATTCTCCTCGAAGGTTTGAGTAAGAATTCCCGCCCGAGTTTTACTTAACTACTCACCAAATCACAAATACGAAACGACCCCAACGCAAACCAAGCGTTCACACTGTTTCTTATGCATGGGAAGGTATAGGAAAGAGTGCCCTTCTCATGCTCTTTAGCAATGGTTTTTAGAACCGGCAACATTGTAACGTTTCGACCCTTATCTATTAAACACTCGTTTTTTATCTTAACGCGCATTACTTTCTCGAATATTAGTTCTGTTGACTTTCATTATGAAGCGGTGCAACTATAACATTTCCTATATGATATACATAATAAATATAAATATGATAAAATAAAATCGAACGCTCAGTTGAAATCTTACTTTCCGACTGGCTTGGTATTATATTGCGAGGTAGGTGTTCCGATTACAAAAGGATTCACCCTGCCGCCCCTACAACTCTGTAATCTGTCAGAGATTTTGCAGACGTTTTTATTATGACGATGATTAGGTTAATCCAAAACAATCACGTCATCTTCTCACGGATGACAAGAAACAGGACGGTAACAGGAACTTAACACCGCAAACAGAATTGTCCTTTCTGGTCTCCATTGAGTCCCCTAAATCCCATACGTTGACGATTTGTTTTCGTAATATCCCAATACACCATAGAGCAAATTCAGTATTTTGTTCTTATTGGAATCATCCAGAATAGAAAAAATTCAAACAATTAAAATTACAACATTTTTAAATTTCAAAATGTATCAAATATCAGAAGTTCAGCTAACTTTAAATTTAAATATTGATTTAAATTCCTTAAAATTTTTTAGTACTACCCCACACCTCACAATGTAAACTCACATGTAATTTTAAGTAACTGTTAATCCATACTAAAGTCATTATGGTGGCAGTTAATTTAATCTATTCTACCGTGTTGCGCCCATTTCTAGTACCGTTTAAGTGCATTAAACCTACAATTTTAACCAACCGTTATGGCCATTTCAAAGAAAACATTTGCGGCTGTTTACATTCTATAAAACGTGTTTTTTTCTTCATTTTAGTTCACTTTATATATACAAGGTAAATGTGAAAGTTTCTAAACGGCAAACTTTGAACAAGTACATTTAAAGGTACGTAGGAAGGTATAGACTTAATGTTTTCATTTTACAACAAAGTTTCGCAGATGGTTAATTGTTTCAATCTCCAAAGTTCTCGAAAGATATTTGCTAAGGAGTCCGTAATAGTTTTGACTTTTGACAGGCGCGCCTTCGCCAATATTATTTTGCATACCTAATTTTTTCTCCATTACCCCTAACCGCTAACAACGTACAGAAGATCTCCCGGATTATATTTCGCAACCGCAACGTGTAAGTAAGGCCATTATGGGATAATCTAATTTTCCCATGAGAATGTTTTAAAAAAGGTATATAGTTAATTATATTCGAAAAGAACTCTTAAAAAGACCTCCGAACGTCCATTAACAGCGACAGCGGGTTTCGCGTTCAATTCCATTTGGTATATAACATGTAGCCAGTGGTTTCATATAAGGCCATATGTCATTTTTACGATTCGTACCGAAAATGTTCGTGAGATTAATATCGTTTTGAGTTGTAGAGGTGATTTAGAATATGCGATAGGGTGCACTCATATTTTTGCTTCATATTTTATAATTCGACGCTTTTAAAAATATTTAAATGAAACCTTTAAATTCTAATGGATCATTATTGTGTTTTAAAAGTTAATGGAACCGCTAGCGTATTTAACTAAACGTCAATGCTGTCCAATACGGTTAGGGTTTTCATCTTTAAATTCGTCCCTAGGCGCCTACATTTTCTAAAACGCAATGCGTAAGAAACGTGTTAACTTTATTAATGGTACAATCAATAAGTTGCTCGTAAATCAAGATAATTGATAAATTAACGGAAATTGATTTCGATATTAAATTTTATTGAACCAACGGACGACTCCATCAAGCGTTTTATTGAACGTATTAAATACAATCACAATAAAGAACGCGACCCTTCCTTAAATGGATTTTCAAAGCTGTTTCGCTACCTCTGCAGGTTATTGGAGGAATCTCAAAAATATGATTTGATTATTTAAATACTTTTCCTTTACTTGTTCTTTGTCGCTGTCTGTGGTTTATCACTAAACTCATTCAACCAAATAATAAACCCAGAACCCATGCTTCGTCGCTTATGAACAAGCTGTAGTTTGCAACGTTTCACGTCAGTCACAAATGACTGTGAACTCCAAATTTAAATGAGAATCTTGGTAGGTTATATACTGGAATCCAGTCACTCGACTTCAGTTATTGTTACACTTACTGACCTCGTGTAAACGCGGCATAAGTGTAAACATAAACCAGGTAACACTTATGCCACTTATGCAATTTTTTACACACAGCTCAGATAAAATTTAATCTCAAATGGAGCCACTAACTCGGAAGTTTTCTTTATTGAAATCGGAACAAACTAACTTAAAATAAAAAGCTGACTTTATCTATCAAATCCAATTCGAGTAAGTTGGCAGTGGGTTAGTAAAATACATGCAATACAAAGCGGCTTCAATTGCCCATGGGTTGACCTTTTTAAGGAAGTATACACGTATACACTAGTGCGGGAATGTCAATGGACTGTAGGAAAATAATATTTCGGAGAATGTCTAAGCTATTTCGGTTGAAAAAATACGCTTTATCTGCACAATTTATATTTATTTTTCAGCGAAAAAATCAGCACATGCAACCCCCTAATTACCACCCTAATTAAAATTAATCCTTCCCCTTTTCCAGTTTTCTCTAATTACGTATTATTAATACATTCTAAAAGTGTGACCACAAGAATTGTGCACAATTTATAGGTACTTGTTTGAAACTAACCTCGATATATATCTCTGAATTGAATCAAAAAGCGAACTGCAATTCGTACATGGCAACTGTTCGGTTATGCTTTTAGGAGAAAGAGTCAAAGATAGGATATTGGCAGAGCAATTCACGACATTTTATACATTTAGATTCGCTATATTGATTGACAAACAACACCAGCATACCGATGGAGCCAGTTACTAATTAAATTACGAACGTCCATACTTGAACGATCGAAATGAAAAAATAAGATTTATTAATATAAAACATTTTATAATTCATTCTGTAAATTAAACATTCCATTACCATAAGATTTAAAAGTTAATTTTTCATCAAAATTTCTAAGAAGATAAATGCCAAAAAGGAAATTAATTCCATGTCTACATCTGTTAACTCCAAGGTTAAAAACTCTTAAAGTTAGGGAAAGCAAGACTTTTAATTAATTTGACATCTAGCTGCTTTTCAATAAAGGCGAAATTTGCATAAGGAGAAACGCGTCCCGAATTTGCGAATTGGCAGTAGAGTCGCGGTTCGGGTTAAACGATTATCCCCCTTGTGTTCTCGCCGTGCTCGAGAAGATAGATAGATAATAACGCTGCAACATGCAAAATGTCCTTTTGTCTAATGCTTTAGAGTTCGTTGATATTAATACAATGTGACATTTAATTTATGACAACATAAAATCATAAAGAGAGGCGTTTGGGTGTCGGGGTGGTTGCAATTTATGAAAAGTACATCATCCCTCAGCCGATTAATTGAACTTTGTAATAACTGATAGCGTTAAACAAATTTAGTAGATTGAAATTTTTTATGGACAGTATCGGAAAAGGGGGCGCGCTGAGTGCGGGAAATTTATTTGTAGAATTATCCCTCAAACACTTAGCGACCGGCTACTAAACACGCCCCAGCTAAATGGGAGAAGGACTACCTGCAATATTAGATTTTCTACTATTTTGATGTCCGTTAAAGTGACAAATTAATTGCAATATACGCGAGTTATGTTTTCTTTTACGACACGCTTTTCCTCGACCTACACTTTTCTCTAAAAGATAACGAGAGATAATTTTCCGGAGAACATATTGTCATCATTTCAGAATATGAAATTTTATGCAGTTTATTTTTCGTCGCTTATTTTTCACTTTCTGGATACGGAAAATGGGGAACGTAAGCGGATTAAGCTTAAAATGTCTACATTGTAACAATAAACAGCAGTGGCAAGAACGTCGAAAACTCTTCTGAAAATGCGATTAAATTATTTTTTTCCAAATTAATCGATGAAATTCCCACGATGGCGCCGTTTACTTTAAAAGGGGCGAAAAAATTAGGTATCTCGAAGATCTAATTTCATACATATTTTCTTATTTGAATTGGTCGTATATCTTAAAAAGGTCGTAGTGGAGTGTTATGGCGACGACGTGCTACTTTCCCTCGTGCCTATAACACACGTATGCACTACACAATTTTATCAAGCGCGAAAATGTGTTTCACGTTTTATTAAATGTGACAATCTGTCATCTTAATACTACCCACACACCGCCATTCTTAAAAATTGGCTTATCAAAATTTGCGTTTATCCTTTAAGGACAGTTCTCAATGCCTAAGGACTGATTTTTCAGTGGAAACCATTTTCTTCGCCCAATTAATTACTGTCAACATTTATTTTTGGAAACAGTTAAAGACAGGCATAGGATATTGTAGGTATACATGAAATATGTCTAGAACGTTTTGACGAATTCAAAAATCTACTAATGTACAGAGTGCTGTATTTAAAATAAGTTAAACAAAGATAACAAACGAGCTCTTGGGTATGGCTATACTTGGCATTGCGTATTCTATGGTTAAAGCTATGTTCACTAACGGAGATGTCAAAAGGGCCTTCCTTATTTTTTGCTTATTGCCAATTCACGAACTCTGACTTACCAATTTGATAAGGAATCCACCTGCAAAATTTCATCGTAATCTCGTCCACTCGTTTTCGAGATATCGTGATAACGGGCAGACGGACTGACACCCCAAAATTATTAACTCACTAGGAGCTCGTTAATAAGGAAATTGATATTGGCCACTGTTACATAACACACCTTGTATATAGTTTTTGTTGAAAAAAATGCGTCGCGACGAGTCCGAGCATTTTTTGAACGCGCCTCCATTTATTAACGGTTTATAATTTTGTATTGCTGTTAGTCTGTGCATCTGTCCGTCTACACGATAGCTTTGTTTAGAAACGTCCGATCTCTTTGAAAATTGATACACATGTTCTTAAGGATATAAGAAAGGTCAATTGTATTTCAGTTACATAGTTGTAAAAATGATGGATAAGCGAAGATCTCGAGGATCGTTCGATATATATCGGATTTTTTATTATCGAATTTATACAATTTGGCTGATATACACTGTACATTTCTGAACAAACTTTCATTTTATTTATTTATTTATGAAAAACTTAGGCATTTTTCGAGAAAAAACCACCATAATTAAAATTAGTCCGTCCCCTTTTCCAGTTTTCTCTAATTATGTATTATTAATACATTCTAAAAGTGTTACCAGTTTAGCTTAATTTGGAAGTAATTGAAGCTAAAAGTGAAAATTTTTGCAATTTTGTGAATAACGTCCTTCTCTTCAAAATAACTACGTTACGTTACGTAAAAAATGCTACAGCGTCCAATTGTAACTTTTTTAATTCCAAACATTTTCCTCGCCGGGAATTTTCTGTACGACAAAAATTAAGTGAGATATAGACGTTTAAAACGTGTATCTATGCGAGCACTACTTTGTTTTAACTCTCTTAGCTCACCCCATTTTAAAACTAAGGGTTTTAAAGGGGATAGTCTTGTAGCTCTTGTAAAAACCTACAAAATGCTTTTTTAATGCACTTTCTATCATAAAAAATAAAGAAGATTAAAAATAAACTGATCACAATTTTTTTCAAAGAATTCTGAAAGCACAAATCGACGAATTATGCTACTTGACCGGTGTATTTTTCGTATACTACACATTAGAAACTTACATACACACTTACGTCCATTCCATACACCTATACACTATGTAATGCATATACAGGGCGATTCAAAAAGAATATCACCACTTTGAAGATCTGAATTTTAATGAAAGAAACAAAATAGAACCATGGGTTATAACAAAATGAAGAGTATTAAAGTAAGTTTTTTTCCACTAGAAAATAGGTTCACCCGTGTTGAATAATTATGCATGGTGTACCCCAAGGGTTCATTCTTGGCCCATTGTTATTTCTAATTTATATAAACGACCTACCTGTATCTTTGCCGTCAAAGGTGAAATGCATATTATATGCCGATGATGCCACACTGATATCTAGTGATCCAGTACGTATTCAACTATAAAAGAGGGCGTTGCTGCTATCACTGCTATAGTGTAAGTAAAAAATTAAATAAATGAATATTTTTACTTACTAGATTGCGTCATTAATATTAATAATAATATTAATATTACAAGTGCCTACTTCGCCTATGTCCACAGGCATATGCAATACTAGCATGGGCATTATCAATATCAATATCAATATCAAACCTTTGAAATCTGGTGGTAACGGCCTTTCCGAGCTCAGAAAGGCCCTTTTCTGCCTTATCTGTAACAGATACCAACACAAAGAAGAGAGGTGGTGAATAGCGCGGCATATAAATATTGCGACAGCAATGTCTAACGTTCAGCACTCAGGTACTCGTATACTAAAGCCGTAATTAACACTCAATAAGAACCAATAATTCCATGTACGTTAACTAAAGAAAAGCAAAATTTTGCTTGACAAAGAATCGTCCGTACAGATCGGTGATATATAAGCATAAACGTGAGTCGCGACCTTAACTCAAGAAAACTACTTTA
>NW_022170249.1:31003458-31004057 GCF_008802855.1 Photinus pyralis
TCACGACTGACGACAACGGGCTAAAATAGTCGGTTGTGATTTCGATCGGTCCCGACAATAGTCGAGTCTGTTGACAGGCTTCAGTAGAAATGCAGGTGCGCGATTCAAATCGTACCGATCTTCGTCGGCCCGATGCGGTGGACATCCGGCCTTACAGAACATGTAATAGCGTACCTGGCTATATTTTGTAATATTCCTTACTTTTTAATAAAATAAGAAGCCGTAAAGGAGCTACTGTATACCGTTATACGTTTATTGCAAAAGTTTAATGTCTACTTTGATTTTTTGGTAAAATCGTGAAATGCAGTAAAGCATATTGCCGTAATAAATATAAATGTATTTAGTGTCGTGATAGAAATCTATTGAAATAAACACATTGCTTATGCGTGAGATTTTTACTGGCAGATAATTTTTATTGATAATAGTTTTATTACAGCTTGCATTATTTTTACTGTCACGGAAGCCTAGAAAATTGACACGTTACGTTCTTTATTTGGAAAGGTGATGGAATATTGTGAAACACGTCAAATTATCGGTTGTCGTTATTAAGTTGTATGGTTGTGCAATGCATGCAACTGATCGGTGCATAACCGAAACTT
>NW_022170249.1:31004157-31044138 GCF_008802855.1 Photinus pyralis
CTGGTAAGGCGACGATGCTAAATTACCGCTAGAGCGAATAAATGAAGGCGATTTTTTGATGCCGTGGATAAACCTGAACAGATGGAAGTTAAGATCAATGGAGATTTATTAACGCTAATGCTATTATACAGTCTTCTCGCAAGCTTCGAAAACTTTAGATGCGCAATCGAATCTCGGGTGTTTTGAAAACCAAGGTCATGGAGGAAAGCAACACGAGTTGTATCTCGCGCCGTCCAGTGCATTGTTGATTGATCTCGGTAGAGGATAGTAATACTAGAATCGAGGATAACAAGGAGATGTTTAAATTCCGTTGCTGTAGATGTAAAGAAACTGGTCATAAGGCAGCAAATTGTAAGAAGGACAAAGACTCTCGCCGCGCAAACTGCCGATGACACAAGTGTTTTGACCAGTGAATCATCATTTGTGACAGATGGAAATAGAGAAAGAATTGGTGCCTGGATAGTGGTGCTACTTCTCATATCTGTAACCTGGTAAGCGATTTTTCGGAACTCCATAAAGAAAGACGCCTAAATCTTGCGAATGCTTCGACCAAAATTAGAGCGCAGGGTAATGCCGTTTTTGGGAATAGAAAGTAATTTTACTTTCGGATAAAATTGGTGGTTGGTATATCGCGCGCGAAAAGGTCGAAAAGGACAGTAAGGTATCAAATTTGGTTTACGCGTCGGACGAAACGAAAAATACTGTGGAGGGATAAGAATTCGACTGACGGTGTCAAACGTTCGAACGAATTCGAATGCGAGGCTTGCCTTCAGGGGAAGATGACAACAGCTCCTTTCCCGAAGCAATCCGAAAGGATCACTGAAATATTCGAAATCATACATTCGGACGTGTGCGGTCCAATGAGGGTGGAATGGAAGGGTAAATCCCGATATTACGTATAATTTATAGATGATTACACACAATGAAAATGTGATGTACTTGACAGTTACTTGTAACCCGAAGCAGAACGGTATAGCGGAGACAAGAAACGGGACTTAGTTGGCACGCCGACGTGTTTACTAATTCAAGCGGGTCTTTCCATGCACTTTTAAGTGGAAGCTGTCCACACAGCGAACTGTATACGAAATCGACGAATCAACGAAGAGTCTTGGTGGAAAAAACACCTTACGAATTATTTCATGGAGGAAAGCTCGATGTAAGCCATTTCAAGGTTTTTAGTTGTCAAGTATTGTGCACGAATAGATTACCACATAAAGGGAAATTCGAATCTCGCACTAGAGAGGGCGTGTTCGTGGGCTATTCAGAGGAATGAAAAGGTTACCGAAGCTGGTTAACTAACGAAAGAACGGTTGAAATATCCTGTGACGTAAAATTTGTGGAAGAATCGGGGGGTACAAGACGCTAATAAGACCCCCAGGTACGATCATGAAATTAATAAAAATGGTAGGGGGTACCTTAATAAGCGTTATTTATATTTCGTCATTCTTAAGTTGGTAAAACTGAAAAATTTTAAGTGGCAACTTTCTTTATTCATTTATAAACAAATATGACAGCTAATTTTTGTAGGAGGTTATGTTAACTTCTTCGTCTGCTAAATTAAAATACACAATACAATTTTAGGTTTTGTTCCACTCATACACCAAATAAGTGATACTTCCATGTCACATGTGGATTCACTTTAATAACACCACTTTTCGAAGCATGTACCTACAGTCTAAACGTGAATGCCTTAGGAAAGAAGAATGTCGTAGAGAAGGTTACATGTTGCATTTGGCAAAGAATGAGTTCTCTGTATCGATCACCGAGAGGAGAAACCCGGGCACTTCCTGCATGGTTCATATACCAATTCGTTCATATCGACCGCCGATTAACTTTGAACGCCTTTTCCGTATGAATCGCTGCTTAGTATCATCCATCGCGTTATACAGTCAAAAGGGGAAGGAATATCTCGCGCCTTCCATAGATCGCCTCTTTGTTAGCGATCACCGATTAACTTGGAACGCCTTTGAGATATTTCAAATTACCTTGCTTTTGTCGCAGAGATCCAGAAAAATTATTGAGAATATTATCAATCTTTAGTATGGGAGTAATAAGTCGATTTGAGTTGTTTATTTATGCCAGTTTTGTAGTCGACACAAAAACGAAGCCATCAGTTGTCAGTCTTTGGAATAATGACTAGGTATATGGGTGAACTCCAGTCACTAATTTCGATTTTTGAAATAATACCGGATTTTTCGAGACAGTCCAGTTAGATATACCTTGTCCAAAAGCGCGTTGCTCTTTGATGCAAACTGATCTTAAATTAGAACCCTACTCTAGTGAGCAAGTGATCCCAGGTACAAATCCGACTTTGGGCTCAAATATACCAGCGAAATCTCTCATTATGTCTGTAACATTGTCAAATGAGTTAACATGTAGAGTTTTGTTCACCAATATCTTCAAGGCTAATTTTCAAGTACCGAACCCAGGTTCTAAGCAGGAGTGGAGGAAACTGAGCTGGTACTATAAACAGCAGTTCGGTCGATTTTTGAACACGATATTGTACCGCATCTTCTGCGACACACTAAGAGCAGTGTTCGTTATATTTATGTTTAGAATACAGACTTTCTGTATAACCAATCGGTCCACCATTGCCGTGACAGAAAATCTCTAAGGTAATCGAATCTGTAATATATACATTGAACATTAAAACTACGTTCTCTACATTTCCGGTGCTACTTTATAAATGACACTTGACTGTAAATTAAGAATAACCTTAAAATTTTAATTTGAAATTCACATACTTGAAACTAAATAAAATCACTTTTAATTAGATTAATAAATTAAGAGGTGTTGGTAATGCTACACTTTTTACGAGTTTAAATTTAAAATTCTGAAGAGAAATAACAGCCTATATATTCAACATTGACATAGTGATTATTTTGTTGGTTAGAAGTAGATAAATGTCTCAATTAAACTTTTTAATTAACTTGTTACGGATCGTTGTATTAGAAATAAAAGTCGACGTTTATAGCTGTTGGGGCAGTTTTTAAAAATAAAAAGCGAAGTAATTGTAAATACGCCGTTCGAATTTATAGTTTTATAAGATTTGTAACAGTGTTTTAATAAACTTGAAGGATTTAGGAGAAGAATTTAAACAAGTTTCACTGTGAATTTAACGTTTTTTTACGATTAATCTATCGAGTGAGAAAGTTGATTTGCTTGTATACCCAATTAACTTAAAGTGTCATTGCATTAAGAACTCTAGAAATGTACACCAGTTGATTACTTTGTATCATTTTAACGCATACTTATAGTAACGGTAACGGTAACTCTAAAAATTGTATGCCGAGAATATATTAAGGATAATTTGAGGGATTTCGACTCTTTCGGATATACGAAAAACTTCAAAAAAATTGGAACGTTAATGAAATCCACGTAATTAGACTATTTTTAAAACTATGCCAAAGCTGGAGTGAGACGAATTTTGCCTTCAAACAATAACAGAGGGCTAGAGATTAATTAAAATACGAACGTAACTTCAGAAAGAAGGGGCGGCCCTTCTACATTGCAAGTAAAATGTATCCAGCATCAATTGTCGGAATGTATACTGCATTATTCAAAAACTCATTGAGGCACAATAAGGCATTCTATGTGCATACTGCATGCAATGTAGTTTCTCAACTCCTCGATAACCTTTTTCTTTATTCAGTGTGGTCGACGGAGGTTTTTGATGTGTACAAGCTTATCCAATACTCACTTCGATCACTAACAGGCACCGCGTCATAGAATCCTCTTTAATTAGTATTTCGTAAATAAATTTCACTTCTAGCTTAATTAGTTTCATTTGTGGAATCTGCTATCAAATTTCCTTGATTAAACTAATATCTGAATAAAAAATACGCATGTTAAAAATCAAGGAAGGCGTTGTTTACGCGAGCCGTTTATTTTGTTCGAAGTCGAATTTATGGGAAATTACTTAAATTTTGGCCATTATCTTTTGGTATTGCAATTATTGTAGTGGTAGTGAGATGTTTCAATTTAATGAAGCATTTTTATTATTAACTTTTGCTTTTTTTCTGAACTGTTTGTTCTTAGGAAAACTATTAACAAAGGCAAATAATTCAGTTGAACGGGTCGGTTCCTCAAAGGCGCAAGATTTATGAACTATTGCTATGAATAGTTTAGACAGTTGTAAAAACTATTCTTGCGTAGGTACTTCATAAAAGGGTAAACGAAAACATTTCCAAATTCGCTAATATTTGAGTATTTATTTCCTTGAGCTGGTTACCTACACATATTATTGAAAAATGAGAGGACTTAAAACGCGCTTTCTCAATAAATTAATAAATAAAATGTTCAAACCCATATAGACAACGAGCTACACACACACAGATGCACAGAAAATCCAAATGAACAAAATTTATTCAGTTAGTTCATCAGAACGTCTGCAACAGTTGTCGCTCCCTGATTTGGTATATGCCCTCTGTCCATTGCATGTGCTGAAATAGTACATGGCCACCAAGAGGTATTTATTTCCAGCAGCTGTCGCTGGGAAAAGGCCTACGCTATCAAGGGCTATTCTTTCAAATGGACTGCCTCAATGATGCCTTCTTATGCAGATTCCATTCCTTTACATCTTGTTTGCAATGTATCCAGTAGAATCGTTCCCGTACTTAACCAGGGTTTTCGACACTCCAAGACGCCCCCCGTACCGTCGTGCATCTGTCGTAGTATTTCAGATTTCCTGCTTTCAGGTATCACTAGCTGTACTGTAGTCGTGCCATCAAGATTTTCTGCAACTCTCTTTAGAAGTTCATATTCTAACTGTAACGAATCCCACTGAGCCTAATGCACCTTTAAAACTGGACCATATCGCGATACCTTTTCCCAGGTTGGCCTCCTCTCTTCCATTTTCCAGTTTATAATCAGGGGTAAATACACAAGAGCTTGATCTTTAATCGGATAAATTTATTTTTACACGAAAGTTTTGTGGCAACAAAAAAAAAACTAGACATTACAAGTGTGATAAAATCGCTCCAGCTAAACGATTTTATCATGTGCTTTTGATCGAGAGTTTTGTCCAGGAAGGAACAAAATTTGTGTGAATTAAAAATAAAATTATCCTGATTTAAAACCAAGATCGACTGTATTTTAGGGAGATTAATAAAAGACAATCAATTTTACAACCACCATATTTTACGCATTCCTACGCGCATTTTTATCTCTGATAAAAAGCTACATAGCGTTTAATCGCTGATAAAAAGCTACCTAGGTTTTAATCAGATAAAAAAAATCATCTGATTGGTTAGAATTTGAAACAATCACCAACCTGATTGGTCGTATACTATAATGGAGTGTATTAATCAGACGTAAATCACAGTCACTGTCTTGAGCTGTCCGGAGTTCTCGGGGTGCCCAATTATCATCCTTTATTATTTGTCCTCTAATTGTGAGCAGTGTCGACAACCCTTGGCACATGGTCTAGATAAGGCATTGGCATTACCATGGTTTCGCCCCGGGCGGCGTTCGATTACAAAGTCGTACTCTTGCAGTCTTTCCAACCTTCTAGCCACTTTGCTTTCGAGCCTCTTAAATTGTAACAACCATCGCAATGCAGCATGGTCCCCTTCTCTTCGAGGAGAGCTGATCAATGGAGCGGTAACTAAAGCTTCTTTAAGGTCTTCAAAAATCCCATTTGAAATCTCGGTGTGGTGTTCCTCTATTAACTTGGTCAATGACTGCAATATCGGCAAATCCACGAGCAGATCCCAGTAGTACGTTCACAGGGCCAAAAGTTTTTTCTTTATCGGCTTCAGATTCTTGCAAAGTTTCGCCTGATTTTTGCGTTCGGTTCTTTAATTGGGCGTAATAAAACTGAGATTTTTCTCCATATCGAACTTTTAACCGTGATACAATTTGCTCAAAATCCTTTTGCTGTTGTTCTGTTGCCTTCGCTTCCACTGTCTACTTATTTGTATCGGCGGCCGGCGGCCTCAAACTGTCTAAAGTAGATGGAGAAGGGTATTTTCCATTGAATGTTCATGGCTTAACTCGAATTTTGTTGTACCAATCACACCGTTCGAAGGCTTCTTTGTGGACCGATTCTGGGACAGCAACATCTTGTGTTATCACAGATGACACATCACCCTTTTCGCGTTAAGTCATTTTCGTAATTCATCGATTTCGTATGAATTTTATCTTGGACACTCTGTCTTGAATCATGCCTCTCATTTCTTGTTGACCAGCTTCGATTTTAGCCTCCATTGATCGTTGACCAATTTCCAATTTAGATTCCATGGTATGTTGACTGGCTTTCATTTTAGTTTGACCGGCTTCGATTTTTTTTGCATTAACTGAAGTTTTTCTTGACGTAAATGTAGTCCTATTGGCATATGAACTTTCACTAATTGTCCACTTACACACTACCCGACACTTGACACCAAATGTAACGTAAATTTAATTACGTCGTTTATTTACAAATAATTAAGAATAAATTTACAACAGTCTTAAAATGGATTAATTTATAACAGTCATTATAATATTTATCACGTATCGATGTTGGAACTGACTGAAACTCAACTCGACCCGCTTATATAGCAAACGACAATTGTTCTAGAACCCTTCGGATTGTTCTACAATAAACGCATCATTTTTCCCGGAAGGATTGCGTCATATCCGCCTTCGTTCTTTATCGGCGATGACTAATCTTTCATGGCCCCTTGATGTCTATCGAGATTTCTGGTTCGCTACAATAATGTAAGTGCTTGATTAACTTCTTAAGTTCATCTATGGTATCATCAAGTACTTGTCATTAACGTTGCATATAGCCGAAGAGCCGAATTTTGTAGATGAGTAATTATCTGCACATAATCGAATTGTCACGCGATCTCATCATAATGAACCTATACGTCTACCTATAGGTACACTTTATTTTAGAGCTACCGTTGAAAGCTTCATACCGCACCTTTTTTAGAGTATCTCATCTTTTGGAAGGGTTCTCTAAGTAAATATCCGATCATACAGAAAAATCGTTAAACCGAAATAATAAAGCCCTTCAACTGCCGACGTATCGGATCATGAAATATTAAAATGCGCATAAAAAGCACATCAAGCTCCTCAAACCCATAAAGCGCGAGTTTAAACTTTGATACATTAATGGCGGACATAAACATGAAAACCGAACCAAAATTATCCAAAGTTTAGTCGAAGTTGCATAAAATGACTGTGCGCTTAAGACGCCCAGTGGGAGATGATCAATCTTAAAATAACGCTATATGAAAATTATGAGCGCGTCAGATTGAATTTCTGAAGAGGGTTTCAAAATATAACGCCTTCGTATTAATAACGACGGAGCCATTATAAATTACATCTCAATGTTCTTAATGCAATTACTTGCCATCATAAATTATCAGGGGCAGTTAATAATATGGAGGTATTCTTATTTGTAATGGACTTTTATATAGCTAAAGTTGTTCGAGAAAGGGCAGTTAACTAATAAAACAATTTTAATTAAATCCTCCTTTACTTTGAGGAAAAGGATTCGGTATTGTGATTCGCGTTCTAAGGTTGTTTTTGTTTGCGAAACCTTCCCATCCACTAACGTTTCGCAACAGATCAATCTATACAGAGAATTACGCATTTACAGAGACTCATTTCATACTAAAGGAACGCTAAAGACGAAATGTGTCGGTTGTGAAATTTCTGTGCCATGTGACAAGAGGGTATTTGTGAATGTTAAATATCCATTTTTTGTCACGTAAGCACATACATGTTTTTTTACACTGGTAACATGATTTGTTCACTTTCTTATCTTTTTGTTTTAGACATTCATAGCATCTTTCTCTTGTTGGTAGTCCTGCAGTTTGTTGCGATCCATCAGGTTCTTCAGAATTAGCTGCGCTTACAGTATCCTCCATTGTTTTAACCCCACCTGGTATTACGAAAGTTAAACTTAAATACGACAGAGTTTCTGTCATTTACATCTTGACTGATATTTGCTCTAAATAGTAGATACGTGAGAAATACTATCTAAAAAGCAAACACCTTGATTATTGCTCTTTTAGTATAAAAACAGTCACGTTAATCATCGCAGGTAGCCGCCCACTGCAAAACTCGTCGCCTGTGAGGTGTACACAAATGATGCTATTATACTTTTATCTCTATCTAGGCCATATGGAGAAAAAAACATAAGTTTTGCAGTGGGCGGCTATCTGCGACTGTATTTATACTAGACGACGTATAATAAATTTCACTTTACCCATAGCCGCCCTCATGTCCGATCATATTCCAAGCGCCGCCTTTCTCCCACCCAGATATTTAAGTATTTCATCAGTTGCCTACACATTCTTTCCTCCTTTACGCCGTCGCTTCCTGCTGAGCCCTAACTCTGGTACCAAAAGTTATACAGAACATTGGGGCCATTGTAGCCCCCTAACTTTAGTCTTTTATATTTTTTCAATCTATTTAGTAGATTTTTTACTACCCTTCGACTCATTTCGATTAGGCATCCAGGTTTTACACGTTTCCTCTCTCATTTGGTGGATAGAAATATGGCACTGACGAGGGTCCTTCCATCTCATAATTTATAGGTATATTCGCTCTCTATCTTCACCTTACTGTTGTATTTGGGCATTCAGATCCCTTTTTGCCAGCTTATTTTTCATCCTTTTTCCTATTCCTCTGTTCTTTTGAACCACTGCCCGTATCCATTTCTTTAATTATATTTGTCACTTTGTTTCTCTCACATTCATTTTGCGTTGCTCGTCATCTGTTACCAATTCTCTGCCTCATTCACTTATGTCCTCGAACCCTACCGCTCTGCGTGACGCTATATTACCTTCTCAATGTTTGGTTCCACCTCTAATATGCAATTGGGTGTCCTTCCGTTTAGCCCTAATACCCATTTACAATATTCGTTCATCCCATTCCTTCAATTCCCATCTCTTCGTTTCGTACCATAAGGCACTCTCTCACCAGGTGTTTTCTTTTGCTGAAGTTATGCTTGAAACACCTCTCTCCCATTCCCCACACTTGTTGTCACATCGACACCACCGCCCTTTTTTCTTAGTTCATTTGCGCATTTGCTCCATTATTTGTTTGCATTTGGTGTCCTAAATATTTAACTTACCTGAACCCCTCTATTTTGTTTCCCCTCTCCATTTCCTTTCTATCTCCTTTTTCCATCCACCCCCCTTTCGTTATTAAACACCCTATACCCCTCGAATTCCTTTACGATAAAATATGCCCAAAAAATCTGGGAGCAAAATTGTGCACAATTACCGTCGCCATGTTTCTAAAATATTTCTGATTATCAGTAGCGTGCGTGTTGTACTCGTATTTCAGTGCCGTATCAAACTTTTTTTAAAAATGGAATACCCCATATTTTGTTTTGTTTTATGTGTTAGTAAAATGAGGAACTTCTGGAAATTATTTGCATAGTATTTGTAAAAGTGAATCTTATGTTTTTCTCCAGTCGTAGATAAGAAGTTTTCTCATTGCTGCGCAAAGTTGACTAAATTTCAAAATAAGGATTGTGTTATCGCCGATTAGAAAGCACAGATGTAGTTTGATTTTTTTCGACGACGTAATATTATTAAAGGAGGAGAGTCGAAAGTTAAGGAAATGGAAGAGTTGTTAAATAGAAGAGACGAGCGTTAAAAGAGGATTTTTCGCATGTTGCTTTCAGCATTGTGTTAGTCTTAAATGTTGTAGTTGTAGAGGAAAGTTTGAAGTTGTCATTAAAGAGTATTAAAAGAGAAGCGGTCTACACGGAAGTATGTGTTCCAGTTTACGAAGAAGATTAGTTGAACTGTTTGTGATGTCCATCGTGCGTTTATCGCTTATGAGAAGCCTTTTTCAATCCCGTTAAAAGAAGTGTTGTCCACAATCAGAAGGGTCAGTACTGTAATTGTAATTACAACGAAGTCAGCGTCGTGTGAATCGAAGTTTTGATGCTATAATTGAAATCGAGAAATGAAGTTTCGAAGAATTTTCGCATTATGTTTTGTGTTTGTGCGTCACTTATTACCAATCGCAGTTACGACCGGAAATTTTGGATTAGTGACATTTAAAGGTTTAAGATTTGCTTCAAATTATGTCTATCGATCGTTTGCTTGCGTGGTACATGTTCGTTGGCCCTGAGTGCCTGTTTAACTTTCAGCCTATATCAAATAAATCTGTTTCATCTTTCAATGATTGGTTGTGTGATTCATCGAGCCCAAAATTACGACCTAGATAAGAGTGGATATATTAAATTTTTTTATTTTGTACCCGGAATTGCAACAGGGGACAATTAAAAATGTAATTAAATCTTTGGAATTTTGGAGGATGCTGATTTTTTTTCTTATTGGCCGTTTGCCACTGCGCATATCAATATTTTTTCACAAAAGGTGAAACAATCCCAATGCGTCGATAACAGTTAAATTCTTACCTTTTTTACCAAAATTAAGACTTACACAACACACACCATGAAACTTGCGCGACTTGTATGGTCTACTAGTTCAATGCTTCCTTGATCAATTTGTACTAACTTCAGACATTGCAAATAGAGTTGCATGCGTATAGTACCAAACAGTAGGTACGATGTAGCAATTTTATTTCACTAGGTTTTGGAATAACCAAATTCAATGCTAAAAATAGTACTTAGTATTATTGTAATGTCAATAAAAGACGACCGTTTTCAGGTAAACAAAAACCTAATTCTAATTAAATGTTTGCGCTTCTTCAAGCTTGATTTTCAAAATTATCAATTTACATAGGTCATTTACCACGCTCTACCCAAACGTGAACAAGCACTTTCCTATCAGTGAGCATCCTCCTCTAGCAGCTATATTACAATGAGCATTTTTACCAACATGTAAATTCGTGACCATTATTTACAATGTATATATTTACGAGCAGGTATATTTTAATAACGTAATTAATCTTACTAATTAAAATGTTCCCTTCAGTATATTAAAGCGTTGAGATATTAAATGTGCATACCATGAAGACCACCTTCCGAGTCAATTTCGACAGGTTTCGAGCCACCTCCTGCACGTCGGTCGTCTTAAAACCAAGACCACTTCAACGGAATTTATCGACGTTGTTTATGAATATCTCTATCCAATGCAACATGAATATTTACTATACATAAATTACGCATATATCTGTGTATACCGTCCGGTATCGTTTTATTAAGTGCCATAATTATGCTGCTATCAACATGGGGTCGTGTTACGATACGAAATGAAATGTTTTTAAAGTCATGTTGTATTGGATTTATGGTTTGATATAAGACAATCGTACCGCCTTATTTATGTGCTGTCCTCCACTAACAATTACAGGTGTTCTTTAGTATTCGTTTTCAATTTACTTGTTATGTGCAAGCTGAACTGTTGGGCATTGCTAAGGTTATGTAAAACAATGTTTAGGCTTCCTTTCTGTCTGTTCAAAACTTTGTAATTTAAGCTAATGTGGAAAATACGGCTCGTAATTGAAACCGTTGGCGAACGACTATGGGCTCTCTTGATTTTATTGAAAAAGTGCAATGAGGTCACAAAACGTTGCATACCTATTCGTATTACAATTCTGATGATAAAGATAGACATCCTGTGGGAAACCCAAATTTACGTACACCAAACTGTTACCATCTAGCTCTCTGGCCAGGGACGAAGAGAGCGGATCAAACAATTTTATGAAGTTGACGTTATGAATGGATTAATACGATAACCCATTGCGCCGCTTGACCTCGCATTCCAAGGACTAAAAGGGTATTGCTGGACTGCTGAATTTGGAGATTTCATTCCGACTATTTGGATAAGTATAATTAGGCATACTTATTTAAATTAGTTACAGATAATAACCGCCGATTATGTCGAGAGTACATCCGTAAGGTGCGCGCTTAAAAAACTTGACATCGGTCCCATATTTTTCCGATGTCGCATGTGCAAGATAGGAATTCCAGTTACTCCCTACTCGAAATGGACGTTTAGATAATGTACTATGAATTTAGATCTTTAAATTACGATAATTTGTTCATTTATTTATTTTAATTAAATTCAAAATAATATTCCGCTAATGATTGTTTAATTTTAAAAGCTCACCGACTGGGCGTGAACCACCCCAAGTTCGTCCAAAGATTGATATTTTCGCGTATACGTGCGGTGCGGTGTGTTTTCACAACGTCCTCGTCAAAACTACTTTTCTATGATCAATAATTAGTTTTTAATTACTAGTGCCCTTATAAGCATTATTTAATTACATTTATCCTGCCGTTCAAAGAATAATTTCTCCTCACCAACATGGATTTATGAAAAAGAGGTCCACACTAACAAATTTGGCATCTTTCACTGAATTTTGCACGTACACCTTGGATAACTCAGGCCAAGTTGACGTTATGTATGCCGACTTTTCCAAGGCGTTCGACTCCATAGACCATGCAATACTGTTACATAAACTAAAATGCTTTGGTTTTAGTTGTCAATTAATATCATTTTTTCGCACTTATCTTAATGATCGTTTTCAGTTTGTTACATACAATGGTTTCAGCTCACAAATGTTTGAATTAACGTCAGGTGTGCCTCAGGGTTCAAATCTGGGCCCACTTATGTTTTTAATGTTTATAAACGATATCTCGAATTGTTTTTCCTGTAATTACCTTATTTTTGCGGATGATCTCAAAATCTTTGCAAAAATAGCTTCCACCGATGATTGTTTACGTTTACAAACAAATATCAACAACTTAACTGCGTGGTGCTCATTAAATAAACTCAAGCTGAATATAAATAAATGTAAGGTGTTGTCATTTACAAGAAAGAGAAAACCTATACTATATGATTATCATATAGAGACAGTTGGCCTTAGCCGCATTAATACTATTAAAGATCTTGGCATCACATTTGATTTCCGTCTCAGCTTTAAGGAGCACATACACCTAATTTGCTCCTCAGCGATGAAAACTCTGGGCTTCATCATAAGGAATACTAAGCAGTTTAAAAACATCAACTTATTATTTCGTTTGTATAACTCCTTGGTTCGCTCGAAGCTTGAGTACTGCGACCTAGTATGGTATCCACTATACAAAACATCTAAAAACGACATTGAGAGTATTCAACGAAGATTTTTAAAATTCATTATTTTCAAAATTGATGGTGAATATCCACAACGTGGTGTTCCTCAGGACACGATGTTAGCACGTTTTAACACCTATCCAATGGAACAAAGACGAGTCGCGAATAGCATTAAGTTCCTTTACAAACTAACCAACAGTCATTTAGATTGTCCCTACTTACTTCACAAGCTATCCTTTACCATTCCAAAGCATTCTACTAGGCACTTAAAAACCTTCACATATCCTACTCCCAAATCCAATCTCCTTCCCAGAACTCCCTCCTTAATAATGTCCAGTAATTATAATAAGATTTGCCAGAACTGTGACATTCATTACAATTCATTATGCAATCTTTTAAGCTTTGTTTACGGTTAACGCAGAAATTTGTAATTTTGGTTTGTGCTTTCTATCTTAAAAGTGTGTCATCATCCTATTTTGCTTCATTTTCTTTACTTTATTTATTTTTTTTTATTCTCTTTTTATCAATATTCTATTTTTAGTTTAGAACTTAAATGTCAAAGGTATTTATTTATTTCACTAGTTAAAATTACCTATTGCAATATTTATATTGATTTTATGTTTTCTAATATGAGTTCCTACTATAGTTTTAATAATGCAGTATGCGCTTAACGATTTATTTATCTTTTTTTGCGATTGTTCATATATGGATTATGAGTCTGTTGAACAACAATAAACATTATTATTATTAATTATTATTATTATTATAAGAGGCATACTTGGTCAAAGACATGTCCAAATACTTGCCACCTGGTTCCAAAGTTGTCGAATTTTGTGCTACAAGTCAGCTGGTACCTACCAGTTTTTTGCTGAGACAGATGCACTAGTTTTGTCCTGAGGGCGTGGTTAAACGTTAAAACACCTCAACCAAATTTTTGTGTGAACTGAATTCCTATCAGTTTTCTGCTGTGACAGATCCAAAATGTGATTAAAAAGTTTTGTAGAGTGCCGGGGGGGGGGGGGCGGTTAAAACGTTTTTTTTCATGATTTGGAAAAAATCTATCCTTCCTACAACTTTAGTGTACTATAACAATTAAGATTACAAAAAAAAATTACCCTACTGTGCATTATCCCCTTCTTAGTCTTCTTGGCGTAGAGATTTTGACTTGGATTGCCTTTGTCAAGCGTTCGGCGTATTTTGTGCGAGTGCGAGTCAACGTTTTCCCTAATGATTCTGTTTACTTTTTCCATTGTGACTTTGTCTTCGATGGGAAGGCAGCTCACAGTTTGGGTGGGTTTCGCCGACGTCCTTTCATATTGTGTCTTGTATATTGTATTATTTGAGTCACTGACTGAATGCGCTTTAGTGTGTTAGGGGTGTAGTTGGTACAACTAGGAATAGGGAAAGATCACTTTTACTTTTGTTGTTGAAATTGCAGGTTCTTATTTTGCGAAAGATGTGGAAATCTCATGTTGAAAATCCAGAGGCATCGAGATAAAATTGTCTGAAATATATATCTAAAAGTATTTACTTGAATGGGCCTTTGTTGTATCTTTTCGAGGTAACGTTATTTCCATAGGATTCTCCATTAGGTTAACACGTTTCGTTTTAAGTGATTCTACCTATATCGCAATCTGAAACCCACTTATTAATGGAGTGCGTAAGTTTGAATTAAATGGATTTTGGTCTGATTTTGGTATTATGGTTTTTGATGTACATTTCGTGTAACGAAATCCTAGAAGTAGCATTGTCTTTAATATCCGGCCAAAGTGCCGGTAATCTGTAATTGCGTTTGTCGTGTCTTCAGCTTGGCGGTCAAAATTATATGAGCTTTTCCAAGTATCGCGGGTTGTTTCACTGGAGGACCCGTTTCCTCTGGCTACCCGTGGCCAATTCACTTTTCCTTTTCGATGTGGTAGGAGAAGGAACGGGGGTGCATTTGGTCATGGGGTGTGTACTGGTTCATATTTCTCTCATTAAAATATCTCAATCCCGAGGCAACATTAAAGAGTTGTACTCGGAAGATTCTGTCAAAGTGTACAAAATTTGGCAAAGAAGTTTATTAATTGTTTTCTGTGAAAATAGCACGCTATAGAAATATAGAAACAATGCGATCCGTCAAAATTACCCCTTGTAAACGAATACTTGACACAAAATGCTTGATATAAATGTTTACATTCAAAATACACACACACGCACACAGGATATCCATTGCCGGTTAATATCCTGTTTCTTTTACGAAAGATACCTTTTGTTTGAAGATTCTCGAACTTCGCCTTCCGTTTTCTTACAATTGAACAAAAAGTAAGAAAATTCAGTCTCCGTTAGTTAAAAAATTCAAAGGAAACGCCGTTGAAACTCACATATATAGAGACAAGTCACCCGAACCTTTTACGAAATTCGATTTTGTTGGCGTTCGACGTTCATTCATTTTTGAAATCCAACAGTTCCGAGATTAGCTCAAGTTAAACAAGTTTATCAAGGCGAAGGTTTAATTTTAAACAAAAAGTCTCCAATTGGCCGACGACGACGACGCTCGCGTCTCTGACACACTTCAAGATAATTACCGGCCAATTTAGTGCTGCGAAGCGTTTCTGAAGTCTGGATACCGCCCTGTCATGAAAGTTTTAACTTAATATTCTAAATTGCCATTTTCACAAAAGAAAAGACAATAGACGCCCTTCTTATTTGCTAATTGCTCATTGTTCTGGTCATTCTTTTTATTTTGATCGGAGCCTTTGTTGCAATAATCTCTCTTTGAATTTGATTCTCTTGAAAATTCCATCATTTTAACTATACGGGAAATTTATTATAAGATAATTTCGTATAATGTTAGCAGGTCGTTAAGAAAAATTACATTACACGATTCTAGGTACGATAGGGCGTAGTCAATTGCGATAATAACACACACGAATGCGTGCCTGCTTGAATATATGAGATGGTAAATGCATGCTACTTATGCTTGTCTCTTTATTAGGCCTAACGTGTAACTTGATTTTGATCGTAATTACCTTTACGCACGCCTGATTCCGACATGCCATGCAGTAATGTATGACAAACGGAGGAGGAACATTTGTGTTTTTATGTAACCAGGCCATTATGAAATCCAATCCCTTGATAAGGCTGTATGCTGTGGAACAGAACCTGAGTCTCCACAAAAAAACCAAATTAAATGAAAAAATTGTGGAATTGTGCGATAAAAAGACTAATTAAAATCATTCTGTCGCGTAAATAACTTTTTAGTTTTTAAGTTTAGGAGGATATTTGAAACACGTTTCAGAACTTGTAAAAATTTTCGAGTTTAATTTTACCGCATAAGGGAAATAAGTTTTTAGAAATGATCGTTCTTAAAAATGCACAAACTCTGAACGGTGTGTGTTTTGCATCATAAATGACCAGGACGAACACGGGTAATCCGTCAAAAAAATTAAAGAAAGAACCCAAATTTGGATGGTGTAGCTCCCAAACAAAACATTTTGCCATTCAAAAGGAGTTAGGAGGCCATAACAACCCACCAAAATGAATCTGTTCCGAATATGAACCCTGTCCCAGCATTCGAGAGTAAATAAATCAAAATGTCTCGAGTTTAAGCGATGATTTTTTTGCGCGTTTTTGGAAAATAAGAAGCGCTTATATATTCACTTTGCCTGTTCGGTCGGTCAGTCGGTTGATCAGGCGGTTGGCCTTTGTTATAACTCTCGAATCACAATTCTTTGCAAGCAGATTACATTTCACCACAAAAAGTTTCCTTGATATTGAAACGCGCTCGAGTACTTTCCAACTTGTTTAATTATTGGTCATACAAAGTCCTAGCTATAGAGAATCTAACCAGCAATAATTTGATACACAACAATTTTCCACCAACACCAAGCGAGTACGAGAGGAGTTGTTTAAATTTTTTCTGTTCTGCACCGGACGAATTTTTGAATGTAGAGCAATTTCAATGTAGACGTCAAATTAAAATGCAAAACATTCGAAAATTAGCTTTGAAAAGTCACAGACTGAGCCTTTTCCTTTAAAGATGCGACTAAATTAGTATAATAATATTCTGGAATGCCGATTAAAAAAAACCCCGTGATTATATTTTATACCCAACGATATTATAGCACCTATTCAGCTGTCATTTATTACGTCCATTTTTCTATAATTTGTCGGAGCTAATATTAAGACGTTTTAACCCCTACGTGTAGTTTTTAATATGTGAAAAGGGACAAGTAATAAATTTGTTTATACGACGGTAATTATCATTTCCTGTTCTTGACATTAACATACAATAGTCTTAAAATAAGATTTTTGATGCTAATATACCTAAAACGGCGTGCCGGTTTCGTCAAAGTTATGTAAAATGCACTTTTTACGTCGGGGGATTAACGATATTGTTTCCGTTTTAATATCGATGGCGGCGTTTTAACATTGCGATGCGTATTGTACAATATTACAAATAGCCTTTGTTCTTGAAAAGATTATATGGGCGTGGCAACGGTTTACCTACATGACTTTTCGCGGGTAATACCTGTGGGTGGCCCCCTTATACTTTTTGGAATTTGATGTGGGTAAGATAAATATCTAATTTATGCTTGCATCGAGCGTGATGTTTCGCTTTATAGGTTGAAAAGCTCGGCTAAATGTATACAAATTATCTAAAATTATAAAATCGTTGCTACTCCGTAAGACAGATGTTTGTACCCCAATTTAGGGTTACTCAAAACATCATTAAATTGAGTTATTATTTCCTCACCTGGCCATCGCCGCTCTAATAATGATAACATCTCTCTGTGTAATAAATTTCACGTTAGGGTAGATTTTAATGTTTGTATAACACAGATTATAATTTTATCTTTTCTGCAAAATTAAACCAATCGTGTGGCAATCCGTTTTGATCAGGATTGATATTACCACCGATTTTTCAGAAATTGTAGACATAAAAATAAGAACATACATATTAAGTTTATCTAACTCCTCGGCCGCACGTGAACAATTTTGTAGACTTTTTTAGGATCAATTAGAGACAAAAGTGGAAATCGGAGTGCTGAGTGAAGATACAGAAAAGGTGGAGCGTTGGATTGGCAGTAAAGCAAGTGAGTAGTTAAAGAAAAGTGGATAATTGCAAAAAGTTTTCATAATATCCGAGGGTCTTGGCAGCAAAAATAACATTTTATGATTGCTTACAAGAAACCATCCC
Organism: Photinus pyralis; assembly: GCF_008802855.1. NCBI lineage: Eukaryota > Metazoa > Arthropoda > Insecta > Coleoptera > Lampyridae > Photinus > Photinus pyralis. The sequence goes on from NW_022170249.1 coordinate 31,022,332, forward strand.
TCAATCCAAGCATGTTACTCCCAAACTTGGGCTTCGCAAGGTAATATTGTAACTAATGAGGTTGCCTTCTGCGTTTTACATGCGTTTGTATCGAGTGTTAAAAACCGGCCAGGTCTGAAGAGCAAACCGTTGAAAGTACAAGGCGAGTCAAAAAATTTAATGGAAGAATAAGAAGTTATTGTTAACGCCTTGAATTTCATTCAGGGATAAGTGAGCATTCTTTTTGAATTGAGCCGCAATCTCCAACATTTCCAGAAAGTTCATTTTCATACCCTTGTCGCAAATATGAAGTATCTTAAAATCCGTATTTTTCTTAAAATGATAACCGGTTTGTAGGATATGAGCAGCAAAGGAAGATTTAACAGCGGAGACGTTGTTTTTTATACAAGAATAGTGTTCTGAAATTCTGGTTGTAAATTTTCTGCCCGTCTGACCGATGTAGGTGGAATTGCAAGAAGGACAAATCAGTTTATAAATAACAGATCTATCTGATTGGGGTATAAAGTCTTTGGTGTGGGACAGGTGATTTTTGAGACTGGCTTTAAAAATGATGTTGATGTTTAGCTTTTGGAAAATTTTTGAAAACCTATATTGGAGGAGGGACCTATGAAAGGGAGGCAATGGAGGGACTTAGAATGGAGGGGGTTAAGGATGTGGAAACTTTTGTGTCTGTGAAGGATTTTATATTTGAGTTAATCAGAAGGAGAGGATATTTATTCAGAGCAGCTAATTGATAGATAATATTGAGTTCTTTGTTGAAATGAGTTTTGTTTAAAGGAAGGCTATAGAGTGTGAAAATAATACCTGAAAGCAGCTAATTTATGTTGCATCGGGTGGAAGGAAGAAAAATGTATTATGTTACTTGTTGTGGTTGGTTTTCTATAGACACCAATGTGTAACTGACCCTTGTTGTTACGTTCAATAGACAGATCCAAAAAATTTATTTTGTTCTGAGATTCCATTTTGAAAGTAAATTTTAGGTTTTTGTGCAGTGAATTTAGAATATTGAAACAATTGGATAAATCATTGTCGTCAGCTTCAAAAATAATGAATATGTCATCGACATAGGGTCTATAGAAATTGAATTTATTGATGACAGTTTTGTTTTTGAACAAGACGTTTGAGTGAGTGAGAGAGGAAGATTTCAGCCAGGAGGGGAGACATATTTGTATGTATTGGAATTAAAGACAAAAAAGATTTGTTGGAGGCAAAGGTCTAGGCAAGTTAATAGGAAACTAAGGGTGTTGTCTGAAGCGTTGGAATTGGATAGGAGGCTTGAAATAATTGGTTCTACAGTCATTAAACGGGATGCTAGGAAAGAGATTAATAATATCGAAGGAAACGAGACGTTGGGAAGGCTTGATCTCCTTTACAGATAACTCTTGGGCAAATGAAGTGGAATTGGTTATTGCAAATTGTGAAAAATCGGGCAACCAGGATTTAACAGTATAATTAAGCCAGGTGGAGAGTTTGGAAACGTATCAGTGAATGATACTATAGGTCTTATGGGGGTTTTGGGTTTATGAATTTTCGGAAGAGCATAAAGGCGGGGGGTAACCGGGTTCATAGGGAGGAAAAATTGTAATTTAGGTTAAATTGGGATCTTATAAAGTCCCTGTGGGAATAGATGAACTTTATGAAATTTAAATGGAAGCTGTTAAGGTTAATCTTTGAGACAGCAAAATCTTCACTCTTGAGAAAATCCTCGACTTTAGCACAATAGTGGTCCTTGTGTAGAATGAGCATTTCCTTTGTCGGCCTTAGTTAGAATGAGGTTTTGATCTTTAATCTTGGTTCTAATTGAATTTACAAGAGCCATGGTAGATCTATGGAATTTACCTGTGAGATGGTGGGATTTATTGATGTTGTGAAGACAAGTGGATCTCAAAGAAGTAATGTCACATTGGGAGTTGTCATTTTGAACTTTTTGGATTATACATTCAAGATCGATTTTGAAATCCATCATTGTTTTACGGTTGACTGTGAAGGGATTGTGTTTTAAGCCAAGATTTAGGATCTCCAGCTCTTGCGTATCGAACTTAACATTACTTAAATTTATAACATTCTGATGGAAGTTGAAGTTGCATTTTGGGTCAAAGGAACGATTATTTGTAGCAGGTTACAGTAAACGGAACTTTCTGGAAATGTTGGAGATTGTCAAGACTTCAACAACTTTTCAATAATGTAATTTTCTTACGCACCGTACTTATAAGTAAGTGGTTTCAATAGCTATCGAGTCAACGGTTTAACTTTAAATATTTTAGTTTGTTACCTGAAGATGAGTCACAATCGAAACATGTCGTAAGATTTCACAATTGTATCTGTTCGTCAATAATTAAATATCCATGGTGAAGGTTTTGAGGAATTGAGTTATTTATTTCCTGTATGGTTCATCACCCCATTTAGAGTATGGATCAACCACGAGTTTTTTGTGATTAACCATTTCTATCGGAATGTCGAAAAAAGCCCTCAAGCGGCGATATGTGAAACTAACAAAACTTCAAATATTATAATATTTGTAGCCGAAGAATAACTCTTTTCAATTAACCCGAGTTTGTTGAAATCGGCTCAGTCGTTTCGAAAATACAGGGTGTTCTTTACGGAAACCTTTGAATACCCCCACCACTTCATTTTTAGGGATACAGGAAAAATTGTCAAACAAAAAAGGTTCAGATTATCGTCAACTTCAAAGACCGGACATTTTTTTGTTAGGTTAATATAGCGGAATTTACAGAAAAATCACTTTTTTAGATTCCAGATTGCAGATACGCGCCATAGCGGCCATTGCAGAAACTTAAAAATATTTTCCAGGTTTTTCTCGTGGCCGTTTTAGTAATAAATTTTTATACCGCAAGTATCTACGATGGACAGGTTCCCAGATACAGTACCTCGCATTCTTATTTGGCCACCCTGTACATCACAGAGAGTGGGCATTAATACATTTTCCCAGTTGCCCCGGAAGGTAGCCAGTTTTTTTAAAGCTTCCAAACGTCGAGTGTTACACAGGCCACTGTTTTCGTCGTTCGTCTGCAACCTTATTAGCTGATTCTGGTGCCAAAGTTACTCAATTAAAACGACATGGTGGTTGGTCATCTACCTCTGTTGCGGAGAGTTATATAGAGAAGAGTATCGAGAACAAAATTAAAATTGCTCGGCGCATTTTGCCAGAAAAAAATTCCACTGCTGTAAGACCATCGACGAGTAAATCTGTTTATTTGGAAGAACAACTCAAAGACGTTGTAGAAGTGAAAGATAATTCTCCTACAGCGTCCCCAAAGAAACATTGTTTTCTAATAAGTCAAAATGAAAACTGTCCTATTAATATTCACTTTCACCAATGTAATCATTAGTATAGTTATTTGTTCGATTATAGTTTTAGTTTTGTATCCTCTTAAAATTGTCATTTGTAAACACTATCGTTAAAATAAAAATAGTGAAAAAAAATACCACTTTGCATACGATTTTCCGTTAAAAAAGTCCGGTAATTTGACCACTATGTAAAAAAAATTATGTTTTAGATGTATCCCGTCCATTGAATATGGTTCCAGAATTTATAACACTTCAGGAAATTTTGTTTGCAAACTTCAACGTCGCCAGAAAATGCAAAACTATTGATGATTGGGTTGAATTTAGCACCAAATACTTACACACTATGAATATCGCGAGAACACAATTTCCCTAAAATAAAAATTTTATTTACTTACCTTAGGTCTTTCCTAATTGAAAAATTACGATTATGAGAGAGAAATTTCATTGTGTGGGCCTTCAAACTCATCAACATTTTAACAAAATTATATATATTTAATTTTATTTAATGCGTTAACCATATGCACATACCATACTTGTTCGTTGGTAGGTCTTATTAATTATCCAGATAGCGGCAAGCTTGTCGTTGTAAAGAATTCATTAACATGCTCGTTCACGATATTAAAGATAAAAGAAATGATTTCCCTAATTCCGATTTACAGTTAGAAAATTAATTAATCTAATAAATAAAGCGTTCACGGTCATTTTATCCGAGAGCAGCACATGTCCACGTTTAGGAAAAATGTTGTGCCTATCGGATATAAGCTTACCGAATTTAGGTGGAAGTTTACAAAACAGTAAGTAAGTGTTCTACAAAATACAGCTACATCCTTCTAAAAATTGATATTAGACACAGTAAAAATGTCCATTATGTATAAGAAAAGAACAAAGCAGAAACTGCGGTAATCAAAATCGGATAGGTGGATGTACCTACTTCCGGGGGGAATCGGCACGTACAATTTTATAATTCTACGTGCCATCTAGGGCATGAAAAGTAAATTGATCCAAATGTCATCTTGAGACAGAAAAATGTAAGGCCACTGCGTATCCTCTTATCTTTTCAGAATATTAATTACAATACGTATTTTAAACTAATTCGGCTGGTCTCTGACAGATTTAATACAGTCATCTATCGAATGTCAACTATGCGATGTCAATATGGCACTAATTAAAATAAGTCGTCGGTTGTTTCTATATAGTAAATGGAGATAAAATATGATGGGTCTGTGAATATTTTAACAAGCTTATCAACTTTATAATGTCCATTTTCCGTGTTACGAGCCTCTATTCATATAATCCTAAACTTCCATTAACCATTCTTTATACGTCCTTCATATATGCAAACGCAAATTGAAATCCTCACAGGTGGTGGGTATAACTTGAATATGCAAATGTAGATGTGTACTTTGAGATGCATATGAATATTATAAGCACAGGTTATTATAAATACATAAAGCCGTAGCACCGTACGTGATTAATGCACGAGACCCATTAGTACTCTGCTGCCACTTTTAGGAATTAAATTTATAAATAATGTTGTCAAAAAATGGGGCAATGTGTGAATTTTAATGATGATAGCATATAAATCGGCTCTGTAGGTGGTTTAAGCTTTTATGTACATTCCACCTACTGAATTGAAGTGCCCGCATAAGAAATTTAAATATACAAAGATTTTTAAGTACTTGTTCGTGCAATCATGTATGTAAATTAAGACACTGTATGGTACAAGTAATCAACTTAAGAAGGTATTTTCATAGATAATGTAATTGAAATTTATGTTTATTTCATCGAGAGGTTAAGAATAAGTAAAGTAAGAGTACTATTTGAAAAATACCGTGTCACGATCCAAACGAATTTAATTACGAATGGATTTAAGGTGAGGATAGAGGCACGTCCTTCTTCTGGTACGCGAATATTTCAGATTTTTTATCGTTATCTTAACCAGAATTAGATCCAAAATTGTCCCGTTTTTGTGCTTTATGTTTTTGGTATTTGTCGATTCGGAATTGAGGCCAGGGACTTATCTTCGCATCTAAGGGATCAGAAATCAAAATATATTTCTTCGATATAAAAAATTCTAAATACTAATAAATGCTTCTAATACGACTAATATATTGCAGACGATCACAGCGTTGTAGAGATGTCACTCAATAACCCTATACTTATACGCTAACGTAAAGATTTTTTACTGTAAAATTGAAGATGGCAAATTAAAACTAAAAACGAATCATAATAATTTTTATCAAATGCAAATGTAGATTACTGGATGGTACGGGCCAGAACTAGTAGACTCGCTGCAAAACAGAAACATGCCAATTAGAAGGTCATAAATAAGAATGGTGCCTGGCAACTCGACAAACCAATCCACACCTTGCTACAGGACTCAATCTTCAGTCACGTTGGCAGATACGGAATTATCTTACCTAAAATACAACATTTTCTACGCAAACAAACAGTTTTTTTTCCGATTAAAAGGCATCATTCTCTTTAGATAATTACATCAATCTTTTATAAAAATAAACGAAATACCCAATAAATCAAATCTGAACTGTCACATGAATAAATTAACAAAACGAATTGATGACGAAAATCTGCTGAAAAATTGAGAAAAAGTAATGTATGGTGGCATGACCCGGAATGTTTACATTGTGTTGGTTAAGAATATGATGAACTCAGTAATACTTCATTGCTCACCGAGTTACCTGAAATCAAGACAGAAGAGGCTTTTGCAACAAATATCATTTTAGAATAGGTTTTCATCATTAGTTCAATTAAAGCAGGTTACTGCACATTACTTGAAAGGGTATCTTTCTGGTAGGTGGAAGATTAAAACTAACAGATTTTAATTATGATAGAGAACATCCTATAATTCTACTGCAATGACACATTAATGCTGCCCACCGAAGTTAGGCCTTTATAAGGAAGAGCGAGCATCAGTTTAGAGGACTCTGAGACTTATCCTCTTACCCTGAACTCCCCTCCGAATCTGAATACCGAAAACCATCCGGTCTTCGCACCGTTCAATATTATAACCGGCACCTGTAACGTTAGTTAGGGAGAGGTATCGTTAGTGTGAAAATATTGAAATATTTATCCTTAATTAAACCCCGAAAAAATCAACAATAAGGCGCTACCGAGCTTGGAGTGTTAACACTGGTTACAGTAGTAGTTTATTGAGAAAAGGATATTTATTTGAAGACTCAGTAGGAGTGTACACAGCCGATCTTCTAGTAAAGTCGCCTTCTAAGTCGTGGCACCGTTGTCTGGCAGTGTGAAAACACTCACGGCTATAATAGAGGCGTGGTTAATGGTTAATCAACCCTTTCTTCGTTAGCAGCTTAGATGCCCATTCATCAATCTGGTCGTCCAGAACAACTGTGCAACCTTCAAACTCCAGTGGGTATCTACCGTCACCGATAGAGGAGTTGTACTTATTTTGTTTGATCTTTATTTTTTTGGAAATAAATTATACATAATTTTGGACTGTATTACATGAAAAGAACTGTATCTGTGACTTAGAGATACTGGGCCGTATGAATAAAAGTAAGCAAATACTTATACTTGCAACATTCAAAGTAAATACTCGTAACTGCCCCTTCATACTGGTCTGTTTAGCATGGTTTAGCACTGCGTCCTGTCATTCTGCTTAGAAGCGCTGCTAAGTCGCCCAGTGCGAAGGAGCTCTTACGAGTATTTACTTTGAATTTTGCAAGTATAAGCATTTGCTTACTTTTATTCATACGGCCCACTGAGTGTACAAGTATAAGCAGCGTTCAACCTTGCTGTTACTATATAGTAACAGGGCTGGTAAATCGCTACACTACCAAATAACAATCTTACAAACTTAACAATTGATAATGAACACAAATTATTAATGCATGCTGGTCCAAAAAATATATTTTGAACAGTATTCGCGAAAGGTTTTGGCCCATAAATGGAAATGAACACCACAAAGAAGGTGATTAGAAAATGCATCGAATGTGCCAGATGGATCTTTGCTTACTTTGAAAAATTTATTCTTAGGCGCGGTAAGCCACTTAAAGAACTTCGAATCAATTCTTAATTCTAGACCGTTAACTTGATTAACAAACATGATACCGAGCCTCTCTTACTTCGGCACATTTTTTAATTGGTCACTTACCCATAACCTTACTTGATCCTGATCTTAAAGAAGTTGCTTCTACAAAGGATGAACAATCAGTTTTGGGACAAATGGTGGAGGGAATATGTGAACAGCTTACAGCAAAGGCCGAAATCGAAAGAAGCGTCTGTTCCAGTAAAGATTGGATCCTTGGTGATACTAAAAAGCAAACACTTACTTACTTTCGTGCCATTGGAAATTGGGGAGAATAGTGCTAGTACCGAAGTACTTAATGTCTTCAAGTTGTTAAAGTTTACCCTACAAGCAGCAGCACAAGTATTCATAACTTCACACTGTATTGAGTAGTATTTTTTAATACGAGTACAACGATGTACGGCACACAAAAAAAAACAAACGTTGGAAACTATCACACAAATTTCCTGGAAATTGAAAAATATGTCGAATATATCGAAAATTGTCTTATACATAAGGTTGATTATCCCTCTCTTGTTTTGGGCCCTCAACAGGCATGCGCCCAATTACAGAGTGACCCGATCGTAGTTTGGATTACACACGGTACCTATATAAAAACAGTTGAGCATACTAGATAATGTCATTATTATATTAGCACAATATTATTATGAAAAAGTATGTGTTTTAATTTCAAAGGTGAATGTTACCCCAACAAAGATGAGTACTCCAGTAATTAACAACAACTATATTTAAAAATTTAAATTTTTAGTGTAGATTTGACTAAACGACGAAAAAGAAGGTATGAGGTATGAGTATTAGTGCCTCCAAAATACGACAAATATATGAAAAACGGCAGTTCATGAAATGGCGGTCACTCATTTACTTTTAATTTTTCCAGGGGGTAAGTGACACTTTAGCCCGTTACCTAACTAGAAAGCCAAACACGTTTTTGGTCCCCAAGTTACATTTTGTGGAGAATTCAATACTGAACATAATCCTAGATATTTTCCGGCAATCTGCAGGTGATTTGGGAATAAGGCAAAAATCACACCCTCTTGCAGACATTTGTAACATTGGTATTACCGTTCATTCTTGGTTCAATGATAATTTACACAATAGAGCTGCGTTAAAGCTAAATAAATAAATAAAAGGTTTCAGGACGATTTTGGGTAAATAAAATTTCAATTGTATAAAAACTTTCGATACTCCGGGATTTATACAGAAATAAAACAATATAATTACGGTGCTCATTTCACAAATACACCCAATAACTCATGCCCACTCGCTTACTTACCTTGCAGGGTTAATTAAGCCTATACTTCGAGTTTTAAACGACGAGCGCCTGATTCTCAACTTAATTGGCTACCTCCAACCAGCAATGATTATGCTAAAGAAAAAAGATCTTAAAAGACTTTCGCTTGGGCACTGATGAAGTCATTAAATGTGGCCGTGAATCTCCGGCCGGTTTAAGGCGACAGGTGCATCACCGTGCGTGCGGCCGCCAATCTACAGACACCCTGTGGCCATTCTGTAAAATGGATTTATACATTCAGTGCAAATCCATCTCGTGGTGTTTCTTTATTTTTTATATACCACGAAAACGATTCTCAAATCGGTGTACGTGTTTAAACAACTATAAAAAAGATGTTACACTTGATCTACTTGGGGGCAATTGAAAAACAGATTTCCATTTACAAGATTGGTAACAGTTCAAGAAAGGATAAACTCCGTTTTATTTTAATCGCCACAATTAATTACTTTGGATTTCTGATTAAAATTTGATGCCTTTTTTAAATAACTGTCTCTAAAGTCTACGTCTTGATTTTAAACGTTCAAGTAAAATATAGGAGTGGTAATTTTAAAGAAACGGTTCGGATGACGAGACTACTTTTTGTGTACATTTGTTAAACATTCGATAGAGATTATGTTAATTCCTAATAATTATTTAAACAGTATGCATTTATTTCGCTCTAATTGAATTATTCAGCATGCCATATAATTTCCATTACATGCAGAATGGCACAAATCCAAATGAATACGATAATTATATGTTTCGGGTCGCATGCATTCAGTTAGTATTTGAAAAAGTGGTTCTACATTTTACATGAAAATGTAATTTGCTGTAAATACGAGTAAATAATAAACGAATGTAAATAAAAGAATTGAGCGTTGTGTGTACTCGTATATGTCAATAGTTAGTTAGTTACGAATTTTCAAACAATAAATCGGATTTCTAATTAGCAACTTGTTCGCTTGCTCACAATACAGTGTGTCCATACTAGACGTACCTGGTGCAGATGTCTAATTGTGCAGCTGTACCATTATTTTTATTTCGACCAGTACAAGTAGGTATTGAACCACTTGGACCTGGGAAAATTCTGGGAACCGTGAGAAAGCTCTTCGCCTAATTTCGGCAGTAGCTCCGTGTGCGAGATCATAGTTTGGTAGCCATATTTCGGCAGTTGGCTCGGAGTGTCTTACAGCAGTTAGCCTGGGTGCTTGTGTGATTAGAATATGTAAGTTGATATTTTATAGCTTATGTGACAGTTCAGATTTGATTTTTTGGGAACTTCGTTTATTTTTATTAAATGTTGATTTAATTATGTAGAGATACGGATACATTTAATCGGTAAAACATTGTTTTTGTAGACAATTGTTTATCTTAGATAAGAAAATGCCGCGTAACATCCACCTACGTGACTGAAAAGAGCGTCCTGTAGCGAAGTTTTGAGTGGTTTGTCGGGTTGCCACGCCCCGATAATGGGATAAGAAATTTCGTTTTGTTTTAACTATGTGTAACCGGGAATGTCCTATAATACCTACTCCTACCTTGATAATGTAACCAAAGGATGTTGTAAAATGAGTAATCCGTTATTTAATCCAGTGAGTTTATTTCCACTACCAACCGAGCACTCATGTACAATTACTTTATGAAAGCTAAACAATGACTAACTAAACTATCCGAAAGTGGAGACCAGCAAGCTTTTTGGGAAATGAGTGTCAGTCTTAGTCTTTAATGCTTAATTTTCAATACTAATTTCGTATGGCATTCAATACTACCTCATTACTTTCTTTCCCTAAAAACTTGCCAAGCCATGCCAATATCGCAACCTCATGTTGGTCAAAGTGCCTTTGCTTATTCATCCTTTGTGTAATGAAAGGGGGGGGGGGGGCAAGAAATAAATAAAAGGCTTTGATTAGCTATCTATTAAATAAACTTCTTACTTCCGTTTATAATACTTTTGTGCACCAAATCTGATGAGTTTCAAGTCGTCTCAAAGGATTTGTACCACCTACAAGTAGCTAAGTAACTTAGTTATTTAAATACGTTGAGATCACTTTCAAATGTGTAATAATCAAGTAAAAACCGCACATTTTCATCATAACTCCAGGACAACATAATTTAGTTAAAAACCTTACATCATATCCTTAAGAACCGAAAATTATTTATTAATGGAATGTAATATGCAAGTATGGGCTTAAATTAATAGCTGCTTTGCATGTTGAATGTTTATTTAACCAAGCTCAACATGCTAATTAATTTGTAGGTCTGACTGCATTGATTTCCATAAAGACATTTATTTTAAATAACTAAATATATGATCTGGTTCGGCCCATATGTGAGAATGCTTTAATGTGGTTATATGGCAATTTAATATTGACAAAACAAGGTGGGACGGTGCGCACCTTTTTCAGTTTCCCAACCCAAGGCGATTTATTTTAATTTCGTAAAAATAAATCCTTTTTTTTAAATAATGATAGGAGGGGGGATATTGTTTAGCTTTCTGCATTTCTTTTCCCGCAAATACGTTACCGAATTCCGTTATTTACTATTCCCGCTTAGGGAAATTTTGTTTCAGCATTCACCAGAAGCCGTCCGCCGCTTGCGCTTTCGAATTCCTGGAGGTGCTGTTTACTTTTGATTGAGTTTACTCGAGGCTTCCGAGTCTGATCAGCCAAACCGTTGCTACCACCGACCTTGACCAAGGGCGAGGTCGTACCTTTGGTTGAGATCGCGTCCGTCCGCCCGTCCGTCCTTTTCCGCCGACAGAACACCCAGGTTGTCACTGACTGCCGCTGCTTTGGACCGCTCCCACGCTTTACTTGCTATACTTCTCATTTATTTATTTTTACCCAAAATCGTCATGAAACCTTTATTTTCATGCCTACTTTATGTCAGGAAAATGTTAGTTTCCATGACGGAGGCAGACCAGTCTACTTTTCCTGCCGCCTGTCACTTTACCGGCCGCACCTCTCACTTTACCAGCCGCACTTGTCACTTTTTCTTCCGCACCTGTCACATTGCTAAATGTCTATAATGACTCCTGTCATCAATAACAGATTGGCATTAATGAAAAGTTCTATATGAAAATTGAAATGTTATGTTAAAATACGATTTCGGGTAACGTTTAATACAAGGCTTGTCAGTAAAATGACATTACTTGACTCAGAACTTAAAGTACTCGGCCCCAAAGGGGCCTTGTACTTCAGTATTTCCTCACCAGTAACGTGTCATTTTACTGACTTATATGTAAATAACTATTGCTTTAAATTGAATTGTAATTATTATTCCGCTAAAAGGTTATTTAATTTTCATGCCATTTGTGCGCGGACTTACCACCGAAATTCGTCCCAAGATGAAAGCCAGGCCTTTTACCAAACAGATAACTAAGATTCGGCTTGAATTTGTAATAAATTATGGAAATATTGATCGACTTAATGTTGTGGAAATGATTCGAAAATATACAGCCTTTCGACATGGCCATGGTACTCACGGAGGGTTTTTTTATAGGATACAGAAACGAAAATTGTACAATCCAACTGGTTGGTATAAACACTATTGGTAGTACCTATACTCCAAAACATCCCTTCGTTTTTAAAATTGCTCAAGGTGGACGGCTACACTGACCATAGCTTTAAAAGGTTGTCTATATGCAAACATAGGATCGCGTAATTCAATTAAATTCTTAGTTTCAGACTATACACACAAAAATGAAAAAATAAATATTTCAAAATGAAGTTGTCCGTGTCTGAAGTGAAAGACTTCGTTCAATTCACCTGAAATAAATTGTTCCGGCGAACAATTCGGTCCCGAAGGTTACCTGTACTTTCGCAATTCCAGGTATTTCACATAAACATTTGCGTAGCCAATCCTTGGAGTTTAGGTACAATGTGTTACACCACTTCATTTCATACAAAACACGGTACTTCCATTCCCATTATTAAATGGGTTTCGGATTGCGATATAGGTAGAAGAAAGATAAGTAATTAAATTAAAAAATTTGGCATAACCTCAAAAACATACATTATGGAAATAGGATTAGATAAATAATATAGACAATTTTAGCTTGATGGGCTGATGGCTCTGGATTTTCAACATGAGATTTCCACATCTTTCGCAAAACAAGAACCTGTCATTGCAACGACAAAATCAAAACTGATATTCCCTCCATTCCCAGTATACCATTTACACTCCTAACACACTAAGCGCATCCAGTTACTCAAACCAAGAGTACATTCAACGAACGGGGCGTTACAGTTCTGAGCAGTAAATTTTTTCAAACCCCTTTAATGCTTGCGAGCTTATCTCATTATATTACTGGTGCGGTTATCAAACACAAGCAAATAAATAAATAAACACGGAATAGCTACATTTAGATACATTCAAATAGTAATAAACATAAACTATCGATATGCAGCATCTAAAGGGTGTATTGCAACAACTGAAAATTCCAAACCACTCGAATTATTATTACAGGAATGTCACACTCATATACACCTTTTGATGTTTGAAGGATACTCTTCCATTTCGTATGCAAACAACGCCAATAGAATGGATAGACCTATTTTCACCATTTCCCGATCAGAATTTCCAGCTCTGTATATTTGTCAACTTTACTTTTCGGATTGATGCACACATACAAGGGATTTATTTTCCATCGCGTTGTTTGACATCTTTTAATAATAGGTATTGACTGACTACCTGCGATGATTAGGTCAACTTATGCTTTTGTAATTTGCGAAAACAAATTTCTTGCTAACTTATAGATTCTCGTGCTTGTTGGTATTGGAATTTCCCACGTTTTCAGAAACATACAGATTTCAGCTTCGTTAAAAGGATCCCGTTTAAAACTGGAAGTCCAATCGATACTTCGCTCTGACATAAACTGTTGCCTCCTTCTGAATGTTGTTTAACGCTGTGCAAATGGTGGAAGTGTTCTTTGAAGTGTTCAAAGAGTAATCGCTGCATTTGAATAGACCAATAATAGATTTTCGTCAGTAAACACAACCCCAAAACATCTATCTCAAACTATTTTGTAAACAAAGCGATATAATGATCGGCATGTTTAAGGGCCTTTATAGTCATTTACCGACTCAAAGCATTCGCCAGTTCTCTGCTTTTCAACTTCTTAATTGGCTAACATTTTCGGATAGCGATGGAAGCGATAGAATTTATGTTATACATCAATTTTATCTTCATCTCTTTGTATTTCGGTCTTAATAAATTATGAAGTTTCAGTATTCCTGGATGTCTAACCTATCAATTAACGCGTTGTTCTGTATTAGTTGTCGTCCAATAATTTGCCTGAAGTAAGGGATTCCAGGCATGCTTGTGTTAGAATTTTAGTTTCTCAAACGAGCTAATATAATTGTTGAAGGTCTCTTATTTATTACAGAGTAAAACGATACCTTGTCAGTCTGCAATGTGTTTAATGTCACGCTACCTTTCCTCCATTCAGTTTATGCCCTATTAATAATAATGAACCGTTTTTAAAAACTCATTAACTCCAAAATTATGACCTAAGGTTACTACGTAGGTATGGCACACCTAGTACAAGCAGCGGCCACGCCAAATTCAGTAAATGTAATGGAATTTAAACCTTTCTAAATTAGCTTTTGTTTAGAGTTTCCAACGTAGAACTGACAGATGGACAGCAACAAATATGATTAAGTCATTAGTATCCACAATGTCGAGATTTACACGTTGTTCCGGTTCGTGTTAGTGTTATATGCGGTGAAAATAAAAAGTCCATTCCAACAAAGCAAATAACATTAGGTCTCTCCTGACGGTACATTCGCTAGAAAATTTTAATGGGATTGCTAACATCGGTCTCGTTAGTTCATACTGAATAAAGCAACCACATATTTGATTTAATTACGCCCAAAAAGTATTTACATGCTGTCAACATCAATAAATGTAAGGATTTGTTGTAAACAGCAGCAAATAATAGTAGGTAATCCGAAGAATATGAAAGGTTTCGTTTTATAAAATTTGTTGTCGCTATATTGCATATTGTTGCTCAACCACAAATGTTCCAATGTTGCAATAGTGTATAATTAAACAAGCTATTATCTTAATTTTCCGCAGCGATGGCAGTTATTTCAATAAAAATTAGGCACTAAATTAAAATAATTATATTAAATGAACTACTAAATGTGCAGCGGTTTATTCTTTGGCACAAAAAATTAATTATCCGCACGGAAAACATAATTAAAATTAACAGCAAAATAAAAAATTAAGAGCTTATGAAAAAAGAAGAGCGTTGAGATTTTTATAACAACGTTATGTTAGGTGGTACTAAGTGTGAAATCATTAAGATAGAATAATCAATTTTGATTACTCTTTTCCCTCCAAGATCGTCAGTTAATTACAGGCACTATTAGAGGGTTGTGTTTTGTCTCAATAAAAAGTATCTAATGTCAATTTTATTCAGCGCGTGCGTTAATTGGAGACGTCGTACGGTTACATTGTAATTAGGTGTAATTTCGTGGCTCCACAAATCTTTAGATTACCTATATTTAGTGGTGTTAGCTTTAACGAAAGTTATTTTGCGTCTAATCTCGTGCATCAAAGGTTTTATGTAATGTGTGTAATAAGTAACTTTTTATACGACACAAAGTAGGATGGTATCCGTGTCTACGTATTCGTTTCCAGAACTAATAAAAACAGTTTATTTCAGCTTTCAGTTTTATGACAGATCGTAAAGTGATGGTATTTGATCTTAAAGTTAACTAGATACTCACAACTTACTCGATATATATGGTATTAACTAAATATTGAAATTTGACTGTGCAGGTACCTACTCGAGTACGTACTGTTAGAAAAGTAGTTTTTAACAGCTTCTGAAATTGCATTTTTATTTATCTCCCAAAAAGTTTCCTAGTTTATGTTAAATAAAGACTGAAGGAACACTTATTTGAAATTATCCCCTGACATTTTGTTGGCCTAGTTTTATTTTACAGTTGCCTCCTCGTCTGTAGAAATAGGATCTTTGGTTAGTTTTGCATATGATACCAGTATCACATCAAATAATCGCAAACATGAATTAGAGGGAATTTACATACATCCGTGATCCGTCAATATTCGTATTGGTTGTCAATATTTATTTATTTATATTTTGTTCTGGATCGTCAACAGGCTTGCGCCTAATTACAGAGTGACCCACATAATGCTTTTTAGAGGTGTCCCTGCGGAAGGTCTCAAGTTGTGCTATACTACTCCGGCATTTACCTTACGAATTAGGAAAACTGCAGGAAAACCTAATTCGGAGTAAGACTAAAACTTTACTTTATAGCAGAACCCATATAAATCATTGTAAAGTTTCTGACAATTCTGAATTTAATTTAGATACGTCAAAAATAGTAAGCTTAGGTTCTGCCGTCACGATCGTTTCTATAGAAACAGAATTGTCATATGTTCTAAACGTCATTTTATAACGTGCATTTGAAATAAGAATGACTTGTCATTAGAATGCACGATATTTGTTTCACTTTATCTACCCTTACGGTTAAAGTGATCACTTTATCTATCCTTACGGTTAAAGAACGGCTTAACGTACTCATTCAAACCAATTAAAATATCATTTTAACATTTGCTATAAAATAATAGATTATTGTATGTACACGAATCGATTTCCTATATGCAGAGTATACATGTATAAGTTAAAAAGAGTTGTTGTATGGAGGGTAGTGTGTTGTTGGGGTACTCCCATTAACCATCAGCAATAATGGTTCGATGCTTATTTCTCGACCATCTTCCTTGGAAATCGCGTACGAAGTCCCTTATCCGTGAACCGCGCGTCTTCGTGCACCCTTCGTGTAATGAAGCTGCCTCAGCGAACCATAATAACCGACCGACCTGCGTAGCTCAGATAAGTTCATGTTAGTAGCTCTAACTTTGGGGTTCGAATCCCAGGTAAGGCATGGCTGTATATGATTGTATAGTGGCTTAGAGTGGGAAGAGTACCTAGTTAGCTAACACTCCGCCCACTATAAAGCCCACAAAAATAAAAATAATGAAACGTAAAAATTCAGCTCTCTAATCGTTTGACCGGTAGGGGGCGTTTCTCGATTTTAGTCGATTTCTTTAATGCGCCATAACTTTCTTATTATTAAAGATAATTGATTTTGACAAAATCTTTGTTAAGACACTTTTTTATGTAGAATCCGTTTTTATACAGGGTGTTTAGTTTTTCATATACAACCCTAAACTACATTTTTTCATATACACATGACCCTATATACTTTGGATTTTTGAAAAAGACCGTAAAATGTACTACATTTTGATGTATCACTTGTTATATTTATTATGTAAATATTATTTGCAATATTCCTCTTTATACATTAAAATATTTTTACTGCAGACATATAGGTTTCCATGGCGAACAAAAGATGGCAGGATTGTTTAAAATGATAATTTATTGGTTATTTGAAAATTATTATTCGTTCCAAATATTTTTAATTTCAAAAAACACAAAAAAAACAGTGGAAGTGAAAACTCATGTGAATAAAACAAATAAATAATATACTATATAAATAAATAATGCAGATAATCAAAAAATTGTCGTTTTAAACAATCTTGCCATCTTTTGTTTACCATGGAAACCTAGATGTCTGCAATAAAAATATTTTAATGTATAAAATGCAATATTAGAAATAATATTTAATATAAATTTAACAAGTAAAAATTTATTCTTTTCAAAAACTCCAAAATATATAGGATGGCCCATATAAAAAAATGTAGTTTAAGATATGTAGCGGGAATCCGGGCGCAACCGGATCATCCCAACTATAACCTTTTGTTTTCCGGAATACGCGGTTTTCTGGAGAGGCCCACAATTACTAGACCTGCCGGTGTTCGAGCCCACGATGCTGCGATGGGAGTTAATATGCCGTCCGTGTTCCATTTGGACAAGGCGAAGTTCCGCCTTGGATGATCCCGAAAATGAAAATCTTCTTAAAACTGGCGGAATACGTTAAAGAATATACCCCAGTAACAATATACAGAAGCAACTTTCTTGCCTTTCTGGAGGAGCATCGGGACTCAACCATCATCTACACTGATGGATCACGCCAGAATCAGGAGTAGGATGCGCTGTATACGTGGAATACAGGTCGCACGAGTGGACACTTCCGTCTATGACAACTGTATACGGAGCAGAACTGTATGCATTGTGGCAGGCTCTGCTGTATTGTCTAATAAATAGAGGGCACGTGTTTCTGATTGTTTGCGATAGCCTCAGTGTTATGGCCGGGATACGGGACATTTTTTCCCGTGACCCTCTTATTCAGAGAATACAAGCAATGTACACAAATGTTACGAAGTCCGGTAAGGTAGTGGAATTTGCGTGGATACCCAGTCATGTAGGAATACACGGAAATGAACTGGTTGATGCGGCAGCAAAACGTGCAATAAGAGGAACCCGAGTAGATGTCCAGGACCTAAGACCCACGGATCTTAAAGCAGCCCTGAGGCTGGCCGTGGGAAGGACGGCGAAATGGATTCCGCCACTTACGCTAACGCGAACCGAACGCGTGAAAATACAAAGGCTGCGGATAGGACATACTGGACTCACCCATGCTTATTATATACTTCGCGGAGAACCTCCTCCCATGTGTCAATGTGGTGAACGGATAACGGTCGTCCATATCGTATGTACGTGTCCAAATTTTGTCCAAACAAAAACAGCGCTGCAAATATCACCAGACCTACAGCAGAACTTGCTGAAATAACTTATTCAACATGATTTAAGTAACATAAAAAAAAGGCCAATGACCAAGATGTCGACGCCTTGGAAAGAAAAAAAAAAAAGAAGATCGTATCAGAAAAACCAAACACTATGTGTAAAAAATGTAGTGCTCAAAGAAAGTGTTGCCAAACTTAATTATTATTGCACCAATTCTTGGAGAAGTTGTTAAATATTGTTGTGTTATTTTGTTTTAGTTGTAACTTGAAAGAAATTATAGAGCGTCTGGATGTGACAATTTTGTTTAGTTCAATTAATTAACCGGGGGGGTTATTAATAATTTGAGACACAAAATTGCGTAAATTTCATGTTATAGTTTTGGTTCAATTTCTTAGAAGTGTTCTGTTGTTATTTTATTCCTAGAATTTTTTTCGATGTAAATTTCTTTTTAAATTTTATTTGCCGTTAACGAGGTATAGCGCGAAGTAGAGATAAGGTTCTTCGCAGAATTGCCGGGCGTACGTGCCGTTTAGCAAGAAGTTGAAAAATCGACGCTTCGCGTGATTGGCGGACGGGATGTTGAAGAAAGGAGAAGGGCTTTTGGCTTAAATAGAAAATTTTGGATGAGAGCGGGGCTTTTTGGTCGTTACAAAGCCAACCGGCGCTTCTTCGGTTACGTTATTTTTGAATTTTGTGGAAGTTTTCCTGCGTAGTTGGATCCAGGTTTTAATTAGAATTTTGTGTCTGCCGTTTTAAGAAGAATTTATTGAGAAGTTTAAGAAGTTTGTCGTCGTCCTGTTTTTTTTGTTATTTTGCGGAAACACGGAAGTTTTAAATATAATTTGTGGGTACCCGAAGAGAGAAGACGTCGGTGTTTGAGTGGTTGGTTCACGTGTTTGTGTACGGTTTACCTCTGTTTATCGGATTACGTTTTTTTTTCGGACTAATTTTAAATGTAAGTAGTAGTTTAGTGGTTTGTTTTGTCGTGTTTTTTTTGTAATGTTTGAGTAATTTGTTTTTTTTTGTGTGTGTCATTTATTTGTTTAAAATTGTAAAGATTTGTAAAACGGAAATTTACGCAATTTTTTGTTTGAAATTAAACCAGTCATTGCAATCCAGGTTTTGTTTATTAGAGTCAAGGAGAAGTAATTGTCGGCGTCTCTTACTTTGTTTCAAGTTGTTTAAATCTGGGGGTAAAATTTCATATTGGAATTTAAGGATTTGGTTAAGCCACCTATTTATGTCATTGTTGGAATGCTGTAGGGTGGCAGAATCCAGCTGGACCTTGAGATACAGATAAAAATTTTGTTTTCATTTTTTTTTTACTACTGAGCTAGCTAGAGGTAAATCGTGGGATTTCCAGAAGTTAAGGTTAGGTCTCACAACAATAATTTGGCGCCCAAAAACGTGGGGCAATTTCAGGGAAACGCGAAAGTAGGTAAAAATTTTGTAGGTAAATTCAGATTAGGGTTGTTTTGTCGTTCGGGTAAAAAGTTATTTTGGTACCCAGACATGTCATTTTTAAGGGAAAAGAGGTGTCCATTGTGGAGGTTAATTGTTATAGGAATTTGTAGGATGCGTAGGCGTAGGAACTTGTTAAAATGTGACAGGAAGAATTTGGTAGGGTGTGTTTTTGCAATTTAAATTAGATTAGGATGTTTAGGATAGGATTAGTTACGGGGTAGGTAGTGTTAGAATTAGTGTTAGGATTTTTTTTTGAACGTGATTTTTATTCAAGACGAGAAGAAAGAGAGTTGTTCACGATGGGAGTGTCATCTATTCAGGCAGCGAATTTTGCGGTGTTTATAGAAGCGATAAGAGAGTTGAAGAAGGATTTGGGCGAAAAAATGAAAGCGCAGAATGCGAAATTAAAAGCGGAATTAAAAGCGGAATTAAAGGAAGAAATCAGACAAGAAATAGAATTAATGAGAAAGAAGCGATCAAATGAGATGGTAATTAAAGAAGAAGTTGAAGTTAAGGAAGAAGTCGAGATTGAAAAAGTTCATAGGCAAGATGAAGAAGTCGTACAAGAGAAAGAAGATGAAGGGATTTTAGTTGAAAATAGGGTTGAAGTAGGTAGTTATTTTATTGCAGGAACTGGTAGGGAACCAGAATTGAAGGTGAAGTTGTATTGCGTGAATTATAGGAAGTTTGAAATAGAAGATGAGAATAGGGATTTGAATTATTTAATAGCGAAGAGTTTTGTGGATAATAAGATTTATTGTAGGGGTAGAAATTTACAGGCGAATTTGTTTGAGATTAAGTATGTGAAAGGGAGTAATAGTTTAAAAAGGAATAATAATTTATGTGTGGACGTTTTATCAAGGAAAGGAATAGGCGGGAAGGAGATAGAAACTAATTATGAGATTTTAGATAACCAGATAAGGGAGAATTATTTTCAGGATTTTTGGAGGAATTTTTATTATGATAGGGTAGTAGGAGACTTAGAATTGGAATTATCGATTGAGAATGAAGGGAATTTGTGTAGCTTTGAGCAGGATGAGGATTGTAGGAAGCAGGATAAGATTAAAAGAGTTAGGAGTAGTGAGTTTTTGGAAGTAGTAGGCATTGATTATTTGAATAATTTAATTATGAGTGAAAAGGGTAAACGGATTGTTGTAATTGAAGAATTAAGAGATTGTTTTATGTGTGGGATTTTTATTGAGAAGCCCTGGATTAATTTAGAAAAGGGGGGAGGAAAAGAAAAGCGAGAATGGAAAAAGTTTAGGAAAAAGATTAGGAATGATAGGGATGGTTCCCAGGCGTATTTGGTTGACAGTACAGTGCGAGATTTTTGACTTTGATTTAATTTTAGATTAGGGATGATAGGTTAGGTTAACTGCTGGAATAGGTCGGACCTAGGTTGAAACAATGCCGAAGATGGTTCGATCTATCCGGCATTTGAATAGTTAGCTAAGGGTTGTAGAGTTACAGTAAATTAGTGGTAGTTCTTAATTTTTATACTAGGATGATGAAATTTCTCAGGCTCAGCTGGTGACGTCACCGTGCGGGGTTTCAGTAATGACTAGGGAGCTGTGTTAGGCGATCGTGTCCGAATACCTAAAGCAGGTCCCGAAGTTTTTTTAAAGTTTTAATTGGTAAATTGAAAAAAAACCCCTGTAATTCCAATATTTTGTTTTGTTTTCATAGTCAGGGGAGGATTGTAATTTTGTGTTTTTGTGTTCAATTTAAAGGGGGAAAATGTTGTGTTATTTTGTTTTAGTTGTAACTTGAAAGAAATTATAGAGCGTCTGGATGTGACAATTTTGTTTAGTTCAATTAATTAACCGGGGGGTTATTAATAATTTGAGACACAGGATTGCGTAAATTTCATGTTATAGTTTTGGTTCAATTTCTTAGAAGTGTTCTGTTTTTATTTTATTCCTAGAATTTTTTCGATGTAAATTTCTTTTTAAATTTTATTTGCCGTTAACGAGGTATAGCGCGAAGTAGAGATAAGGTTGTCTTCGCAGAATTGCC
>NW_022170249.1:31044238-31132660 GCF_008802855.1 Photinus pyralis
AATACGCCTTATTCGAAAGGTCGGAGCCATCTAACGTTTACTTTAGGAACCATGGGGTATGACCATCAATTTTTGCGGGAAAATAGTTTACGTGTTATCGCAATGAGATGAGATGTTTTGGCAATTTGAAATTATTGACTTTGTATGCCATAAATGCTGTATTGTTTATATGTGGGAGGTTTGTGTGAATTCTACGATTGATTGTATGAATGTTAAACATTCGATTCTTTTTTATAGGATGGGTGTAACGTGTAACAGAAACTAGAAACTGATATTTATAAAAATGGCAAGGTAAAGATTGCTAAATGTATAAGGATTACTATATCTGTTGAATGTTTTAGTGTATTAGAGGAACCAAATGCACCATGGACCAAAAATTTGACAAGGCTACATGAAATAAATTTTACTGAAGATGTAATCTTAACTTACAATCAAGATTCAAACTCCAAGAAAAGTGTGAACCTTGGATATAGGATGTTCAAAGCACATAAAACATCAAATGTTTTTATTGCAAATGATGGTAACAAGATATTTGTAAAAGCTAACGTTCAAGCTTCTTTCACGTTAAGCAAAAAATATCTGTGCAAAATACTAATATATGTGCATCTGAAAGTAGAAATTGTCAAAGCGTCATGTGGGTGTCCAGCTGGTCTTAGTGGTGCATGTAAACATATATATACTTTGTTATGGAGCGTTTTTGATATTGCGAAGACACACGCAAGTAACTTAACAGAAGTAGCGTGCACATCATTACCACGGAAGTGGGGTATAGGAGCGAAAAGTAGGACTCCTAGAAGTGCAACCAAATTTGCTGAATTGAATTTTATAAAGCACGATGTGAAAAGAAAGGCAAAGAACACTGAACGTTTGATATTACAGCGGAGAAAAAATTTGGCAGACATTCAACTAACTGTTCGGATTGACAAAAAATATATTGAAATATTAAAAAAAGGACTGGCAGATAATGGCATAGGAGAAATGTTTCAAGATGTTTTGCAGGAAAATCATTTAAAGCAAAATTCCCCTTTACCCTCACTTTTTCCTAAAGAAGCTGAATTATTGCCTAGTGACGATGTTAATCATGAAGCTATACAAGTACCAATATTAGATTTGTGGAAAAATGAAGTAGGTGAAATAATAGGAAGAAATAACTATAACGTGAAGTTGTTAGAATGCTGCCAAATAAACTTAAGTCAAGCCCAGGATCTTTTCAAAAACACAACTACTCAAAGCGTATCAGAAAGGTGGAAAAAAGAACGGAGTAAACGAATTACTGCTTCCAATTTTTATGAAATCATTAGACGGAAAGCAAGTGTTACAAACGCGTTTGTAAATAAAATTTTTAAATGTACAGAAATACGACAAACTGCAGATATGGCACTTGGGTTGGCAAACGAGGAGAGAGCACTAGAGAAATATAAGATATCGAAGAATCTTGTGGGCGAAGAAATTAGTAAAGTGTTTGATGTAGGATTAGTAGTTAATCCTGGGTGCCCATTTTTAGGAGCGACGCCTGACAAATTAGTTCAATTTACATCTGGCAATAATGTCCTTATAGAAATTAAAACTTTAACAAAAGCGATGAAACTTGAACTGTCTGTAACAGAAAGTATTAAACAAAATTATTGCAACTATCTTTATTTTAACGAAAATAATCACATTGCATTAAAACAGAACAGTAAGCAGCATTTTCAAGTTCAGGGTCAAATGGCTTTAAGTGGTATTTTCGAATGCGATTTAGTGGTTGATAGTGGAAGTAGTTTTTTTATTGAAAGAATCAGTTTTGATCCACATTTATGGAAAACATTAATGTTACCAAGTTTAACGAAATTTTATTTTTTACATTTTGATAAATCTTGTAATTTGTAATGTTCACACCTATTTTTATTATATTACTTATGTGTATTATTTTATTTAATTCTAGTTTGTAATGTTAAAGTATTGTGTAGTATCTATGTCTATATATTAAGCCTAACTGTAGATTACTTATTTCTATTTATGTTGCATACTTTTCTATTAAGTAAAGGTTCATTAATAAAGTTCTGCAAATGGCAACAAATTTTCCAAATTTGGTTTAAACTGCAATGTGCACTATTCGGAAACACAAATTTTAAAATTCTGAAGGTTTTAATTTCGCTTATTACTCTTTCTACATGAATTCGTAACGATGCGATTTCTTTTGTTTTCTCTACATCTGCTGGAGAAAATTGTTTCGAATCTGATGCAAGGAAAGGTGGTATATTTAATGCAACTCCACGTGCCTCCAATTCGTCACGAATGACATACCCTTTGTCGGCCATAACTGAATCGCCAGGTTCTAACAATTGTAAAATGCCACAACTGTTGAATATTTCCTTATCACTACTCCTCCCGGGATACAAATCTGAGATAAAGGATACAAAACCATTAGGGGTAATACCTAACAATCCTTTGGCCGTATTATGAGATTTATATTGTGAATAAGTGTAACTTTGAACAATAAAATCTGAGGGCATTTCTATAAATAATTCGGTACTATCGATCACCACCCTTGTGGTTGGATATTTATTTTTAAATGATATAGGCATATACTTACAAACTAAATCTTTACTTGGCCATATATTAATTTGGTTTAATGTCACACTGCACAAATTTATCCAAAAAATCACAATCTTACTTATTGCACTTTGGCTTATACAAAATCGGTAGGCCAGGTCTTGTTCTAATAAGCCTAACCGTAACCTACAGCAAAATACCAGTGCTTGTTCCTTATATGAGAGCGAAGAGGGTCTGCCTGGAATGTTACGTTTTGCTTTTCTGTATGGCAAATACATGAACTTTAACAAAATTTTAAATCTATTTACACTTTTGAAACCAGTATAAAACTTTAACATTTGTTCATTATTAAGTATGTTTGATAAATTAAAACTTATTGCTTGTCTACAGCTCTTCATTTGATGTTCTAATATTTGCAGTTTTAGCCTTACGTTAATATTCTTTTTTCTTTGCGTCTCTAACTCATTTTGGATATTGATGAGCTCTCTGTTTCTTTCCATACAGGTGCATTTTGCAAGCTGTTCTTTTAAAAGTAATATTTCTTCATTCATGGTTTTAATTAAAGCAGACACTTCTTCTCCACACATATAAGGAAGGCCATAGTTGTGGTCGTTACTTGCCGTCACACTGTCCGTGATAGATGGTAGCACTAAAAATAAACTTTTTAGTTTTTAGTTATCTATTTGGGTCTTAAAATGAAATAAAAGCCACAATGATTATTAATTTCTACAGTAAATAAATAAATGAATGCTACTAACTTGTTTTAAAAGGCATTTGTTTGTAAGTGTATCGTGGTGTTTGTTGAATTTGCAAAGTGGGCCCATGCGGCGACGCTTGTTGAATAGGCAACGTGGGTTCCTGCTGCATATTACCTTCAAATTCGCAGTGTGGAACAATCTCTTCATATTGTACATTTTGGATCGCTTCATATGCTACAACATACTTAAGTTAACCTTTAGCATTTCATAGGTTATTTCACCTACATGATGGTACTAATTGTAATCGTTCATATGTCTTGTGTTTAAAATAAATAGGATATTTGTCCTCATATCTCCTTTTTCCAGATTTATTAAAATGTAAACCGCAGATGCGATGGTATTGTGTGGGTTGCCACAAAGAATATTTACCACGATTTCCAACTCTATTAATTCGATTAATCCAAATCTGTTTTTCACTAGAGTCTTTTGGAAATGTATGGAATGATACATTCCGGTTTGCGATTGTATCAGATTGACAACCTGGTACACAACACCGTTGGCCCTTTTTTTTCACTTTCGACATTATATCAACTAAAGCACATGAAATATTTATTGCAAAGGGTATTATTTCTACGTAAACACAAAATAGAGGTTACGTTATTATGTTTACGTACAACATCGTGAAGTTAGTTAATTGCAAATGCATATAATTCATGGGAGTCGCTAAAACAGGAATCATAGAACTGGGGTCAGATTTCCCATAATGCATTTCTTCAATCGAATAAGGCCAACTGGCCAACAAAATAACAAACCTGCCATAAATGCTTACGCTTGTCGTTGAATGCACTCCATGGTAAGTGAAATCTTATATGTATGGTGTTGTTGCACTCTGTTTTGAGAAATTTAACTCTTTGCGGTGCAAGCGCGATTTGCATGGTTGTGGTTTAATCTCAATAGTGCTGAACTACACTTCAATTTGGTTAAAATTAACTACACCTATTTTCATATGGAAATGGTGTAAAATTGAACACTATTTGTTGTAGAATTTCACACCAAATCATCACTAAACGTTGGTGTGTACGATCACACCGCAATATTTTTTACTGTGTACGTTCACTAAAAAAACGCAAACCTTTGACTCGACAACACGCGGTGGTTTACAAACGGGCAGTGACAAAATAATCGTAACTTTAAATAACTCAATGTACAATTCAAAAGTAATTAACTAAAACATGTCGGCAAACAAACTAATGGAAAGGATATGAAACGTAGTTAAGCTAGTACGAATGAACAACAAAGGCAACGTTGATGAAATTCGAGATATTGATGTCGTAGTTGTATCCCAGCAGTAAAACTGTTACAGTAATCTCCAAAAGAATTATCGTTAATACTTGTAGTTACAGGAGCAATAATTCAGGTGCATATAAGTGGTATGTAGGTCACTGGAACTATTCACGTGATGTCACTGAGCTTAAAATGGCAAGTCCATGTAAAAATGCGATTTCATTCAAGTTCTAGTAATATTAAAGGCGTCGATGTACGTCGATATACTAACGTAGATAATAACAGGGTAGAATGAAGGAAAACTAAACCAGAAAAGAAAATTAGGAGGCAAGACAAAGCCCTAAAAGAACATATTTACCGTTAATTGATTATTGCGCAAAGCTCTACACTTACTCAATATTGAGGCTTAAGCACTTGTAAACAATGTCCTCTAACAGCGCTTCCAATAGTACTAACACAAGAAAAACTTAAATCTCTTAAACTGGTAGAGAAAGATGTGGAGTAAAACAGGGCAAATAAAGAAAAGTACATTCGAGTTACCTCTAGCGGCAGATTAACGAACTATGAAATAATAACTATCATTAAATCTAATTTCCACGAGACTGATTGATTTATTAACGAACTCTACGTAAATCTGAGTGAAAATTCGACATACAACAGAAGATTCTAGTGGAGAGTTGAAAAACAGCTTAAGGATTGTAATCATGTTCAAAGCGTAAGGTTCCATATGGCCGTTTTACGGTTTAACATCAGATGTGTGGATCAGTGTGATTAGTTTGTCTGAATTTTAATTAGTAATTATTCAATGCAAACAAAGCTACTAAAGACTTTCTCTGTAAATTTGATCGCGACGATAATCTCTGCTAGAGAGTGGATTTTCTCTAAGTGCATCAATAGTATTCTGAAAAGGAATTTATTTTGCAGTATAGTAAAATCATTTACTTTTCTCGAAATCGACATGATGATGTATCACTAACGTTAAACTTAATGCGCAGGTTATCTGTCAAAAACGTCATTTCGTCTATACTAAATAACGTTTTTGGCAGATAACCTGCACGTTAAGTTTTACGTTTCTGATACATCACAGGGCTGAATAACGGGTGATCAAAAATGAGTTGCTATCGAGTCGCCTTTGGAAATTCAGGTTAAGTACGAGTTCATATGTAAACAAAAATTCCAAAGGTGACTCGATAGCAACTCATTTTTGATCGCATGGTATTTACATTTACTGTGCTTGGCCCTTATAAGTTCATTTAATTTAATTTTAATTCTAACCCAAAAATATATAGAGTCGACAACTATAAATGGACATAAAAGTTAATTACTTTGTAATTTAAAAAAATCCTTCAAAATTTGTGTCGTTTCAGTTTAAAGTCAGGTTCACTTATTGGCAGTAAAAATACATAATGCATTTGGCAATTGTTAAAATTCCTTCACAACAACGACAGAATTACTGTTTGATATGGCGAAGGTTTGGTTGTATAGGCTCAACGCAAGCATTTCAAAATTGAATTCGTACTTCGTGATGTAGGTATGGTAGTACTGAGTACAGGATTGCCGAAATATTTACTGAGAAAGATATAATCTCAAATGTGCTGACGTATATACGCAATTTTTAACATCTAAGAAGGTAGAAAAAATTCAAAGTGGTTTTAATATAAGATTTTAATTACCTAGTGAAAATTGCTAAACGTAATTGAAATACCTCGTTTAGAATGTACGGTGTTAGTTAATTAACTTTCCATCTGGTTCATCAACTATAATTAACTTATACAGAATTAACTTAGATTTTTATGAGATAAAAATGTAAAATGTTCAGATACTTGTAAATGGTGTTAAATGTTCTTAATTAAAAAGAAGCCATTTTTGTAATCGCTACATAAGCTTTTAGAAGAAACTTCAAACATACATTCGAGCGATAAATCCAGCTGGAGTGCAACGGTAAATCAAAATTATCCTTCGACGTCAACCCTCTACCCTCCCCCAAAATATTACTGAATGTGACTGTATTAAATAATAATTAAAGCTAACGTTTATTACTTTTTCGAATGGACAGATAAATGCAATATTTTTAATAAACGAAACTGCAAAATATTTTGTATTTACGGTTCGCCTTCTGCGAGTTCAGCGCAATCTCTCCAGAGAGCGAGTTAGTTCTAGGATTATCCACGAGTGTAACTGCGACGCTGTTAAAAGCATTTCCTGGTTAAGTGAGAACCTCTTTGATGACGTACCTATTTACCCTTCCCTTTTAACCTCAAATATAATATATGTTTCATATAAAATGTAGATCTGAATTTATAAAAGGTTTTTTAGGTAAAGAATTATGTACGTTTTATGTTTCTCTAAATCTAAATGTGACTTCTAAGGGTTACATTTAACTACATTTCTGGTTTAATTACCCAATTTGCCACTCATTTAATAACCTGTAATCTTTTATGAATGTAAAACTGTTCTTTATCGTATAATTAAACCTTTTGATT
This sequence comes from Photinus pyralis, assembly GCF_008802855.1. NCBI lineage: Eukaryota > Metazoa > Arthropoda > Insecta > Coleoptera > Lampyridae > Photinus > Photinus pyralis. The sequence goes on from NW_022170249.1 coordinate 31,051,239, forward strand.
GAACTTTTTTTCGTTGTATTGTATAAGTATTTTGATGTGGACATTTTCATGTTGTGGCGTTTAGGACCGTTAGAATTGAGCAATTCCTTCCCGTTATTGCCTTTTCGTAACACTTTTATATTAATATTATTCTCCGTTTGATCTTGAATAGACTTACACTTAATTTACTGTGATATTAATTGAACTAGAACAAGGCAAGTGTAGTATTCTCATTTATTTAGTTTATCGTCTTAGGGGCCGGTTACCAACGACTGTTACGATTCATGACCACTACGAGCGCTCAATTGTTACAAAAAATACGTTTAATGATCATACTGTAAGATATTTCTCAAATAAAACAAAAACGTATGCTCACATTGAAAGATTTAATAATCGACAATACCATAGTTGTCACTTTCTGAAGTTCTATAAATCAGGATGCCTAATAAGAAAATCGTTATTGAAGTTTTGTGTTTCACAGAAAAATAAACCCCTAAAGAGCATCTAAAAAAGCGGCAGAGTATCTCGGTGTGACCCTACAGGGTCATTGGATTGACGCATTTTCAATTGGCTTGTTACATGTGCATTATATGCAACTGTGCAAAGTTTGAACCAAATCGGTCCAAGCGTTTGACAGTTATCGTGTTCATGGACGGACGGACAGACGGACACCATCGACTCCCCTATAAAGCTTGTATCGCTTTGCTCTGCTGCTTAATACAGACAATAAAAGAAATCAATAGTTGCACTAAAGCAAGCAATTTCTGTCTATTTACTAAAAGGAACTGCAAGGAGAAAAATATAGGTTTCATATTTTTTTCAATTAAATCATACGTGTAAGGTATGACGGTTTATCTGTCGTAACGTTATTCCACTATTGATTCTACTTATAAAAAAATCGAAGAAAACCATCATAGTAAAATGCCGGTAGAATAGTCGAGCACTCCCCATTTGTTAACTGCAGATCAAAAACGGGGAAGGGTAAATTGGTGCAGGTTTATGTTAGAAACGTTCAATGGAGAAACTTCAAAACACATGTGTATTCTTAAAAATACGGAACCGGTGTCAAAATTCAGGTTTTTTATGGGCGCACTAACGAATTTATGTAATCTCGACTTAATCGGAGGCTGTTACTATAACCCATTCAACTAATTACGGTTAACTGTACTTATCCAATGAACTCTCCAAATTCGGCAAAAAAATATGATATTTTCCTTAAACTGCAAGACTTTATTGGTTTAATGCTGGTTTTCGTACACCATTAGAAATTAAAATCGATTAATGTGTAATTAACGGACCTAAAACTTAGCAGGATTGATTCTCTCTCTTCTTCCCTAGCCATTAGAGCTTTCAGCGGCTGTAAAAATAACAAATAATTATACGGGAACGGTTGCAAACGGCAAATTACATACGCCCTGAATCCACTGTTCCACTGCATTGGCATTAAATTTTGCGTATTTATTACTAGGTCGCTAGGTCTACTACAACTTTAAACTGCTAATACTTTACTACTACCCGTATAAAATTCACCTAAGAAAATGCACGTTCCAGTTCTTGAAATCGCACTACGAATCTTCCCATACACCTACGCAGAAGAAAATTTTTCGTACACAAAATGGCTCACGCCTGGTCTTACAACTTCCGGTAGAAATGCCGAAACGATCCCTATTTTCCGAACGAAACAATCGTGACTCACGTAACCCCTTTAAACGAACAAGAAACCCGCACTTCTGCCACATTCTCGACTTTTCCAACAACTTTCGAAACTTCTATGTTTTATTATTTTATTATTTATTATTATTTTATGTTTCATGGTCCGAAATGATCGCGACACTCGATTGACGCAATACATTTCTTGATATGACTCGTTATCGCCGAACATACCTGTGTTCAAGTTCACTATGCAGCGGTACATGTTAAAATTTTCCTAAGTTTACCAAAATATAAATTCTAAAAATACTCTTAATTATAAAGATGATTGACGAATTTGAATCCGTACTTCAGGTTCTTCATAATTCATTAGTTCCAATTTAGTTTATTAATAAGAAAAATTACCAACGGTCCGCAGTATGGAAATATCCATAATTACTCTTACACTTTTACGTAACTAACCACTCTAAGTATAAGCGCAATGAAACGTTTTACATCTTGGACCTCAACGTTTTTGTGACAAAAATTTATTTAAATGCGATCACTTTAATCCGATCGTGCAATGACTCGCAAATACTCACGTATGTACTAAGAAAGTTAAATCGCACTGTACTTCAATTGAACATAAATCTGCAGTCCATTAGTTAGTCGCTATACAAAGAAGTTTTCTTGTTGCCCAAATAAAGGGCAGCTCCAACTGAATGTATACAGTACCCACGACAATAAACTCATCGAAAATGGTAGCACAATCTTCGATTGCACGGTTCACGCTTATATATCTTATATACTGCGGTTATACGGCTTTCAGCTCGAAATTTTAATTAATAATTAAATTTTACGCTATTTCAAAAAAGGGCGTACATCACTCACAAGATTCGCATTGAACGCTTGCCGAAGAATTTCCGCGCTCATGTTACGAAGGTTTGCTTGAAGGTCTCGCTAAAAACTCAATACGCGATAGAAAAAGTGCAGCGCTAGACCTGCATAGATTCTCCTCGAAGGTTTGAGTAAGAATTCCCGCCCGAGTTTTACTTAACTACTCACCAAATCACAAATACGAAACGACCCCAACGCAAACCAAGCGTTCACACTGTTTCTTATGCATGGGAAGGTATAGGAAAGAGTGCCCTTCTCATGCTCTTTAGCAATGGTTTTTAGAACCGGCAACATTGTAACGTTTCGACCCTTATCTATTAAACACTCGTTTTTTATCTTAACGCGCATTACTTTCTCGAATATTAGTTCTGTTGACTTTCATTATGAAGCGGTGCAACTATAACATTTCCTATATGATATACATAATAAATATAAATATGATAAAATAAAATCGAACGCTCAGTTGAAATCTTACTTTCCGACTGGCTTGGTATTATATTGCGAGGTAGGTGTTCCGATTACAAAAGGATTCACCCTGCCGCCCCTACAACTCTGTAATCTGTCAGAGATTTTGCAGACGTTTTTATTATGACGATGATTAGGTTAATCCAAAACAATCACGTCATCTTCTCACGGATGACAAGAAACAGGACGGTAACAGGAACTTAACACCGCAAACAGAATTGTCCTTTCTGGTCTCCATTGAGTCCCCTAAATCCCATACGTTGACGATTTGTTTTCGTAATATCCCAATACACCATAGAGCAAATTCAGTATTTTGTTCTTATTGGAATCATCCAGAATAGAAAAAATTCAAACAATTAAAATTACAACATTTTTAAATTTCAAAATGTATCAAATATCAGAAGTTCAGCTAACTTTAAATTTAAATATTGATTTAAATTCCTTAAAATTTTTTAGTACTACCCCACACCTCACAATGTAAACTCACATGTAATTTTAAGTAACTGTTAATCCATACTAAAGTCATTATGGTGGCAGTTAATTTAATCTATTCTACCGTGTTGCGCCCATTTCTAGTACCGTTTAAGTGCATTAAACCTACAATTTTAACCAACCGTTATGGCCATTTCAAAGAAAACATTTGCGGCTGTTTACATTCTATAAAACGTGTTTTTTTCTTCATTTTAGTTCACTTTATATATACAAGGTAAATGTGAAAGTTTCTAAACGGCAAACTTTGAACAAGTACATTTAAAGGTACGTAGGAAGGTATAGACTTAATGTTTTCATTTTACAACAAAGTTTCGCAGATGGTTAATTGTTTCAATCTCCAAAGTTCTCGAAAGATATTTGCTAAGGAGTCCGTAATAGTTTTGACTTTTGACAGGCGCGCCTTCGCCAATATTATTTTGCATACCTAATTTTTTCTCCATTACCCCTAACCGCTAACAACGTACAGAAGATCTCCCGGATTATATTTCGCAACCGCAACGTGTAAGTAAGGCCATTATGGGATAATCTAATTTTCCCATGAGAATGTTTTAAAAAAGGTATATAGTTAATTATATTCGAAAAGAACTCTTAAAAAGACCTCCGAACGTCCATTAACAGCGACAGCGGGTTTCGCGTTCAATTCCATTTGGTATATAACATGTAGCCAGTGGTTTCATATAAGGCCATATGTCATTTTTACGATTCGTACCGAAAATGTTCGTGAGATTAATATCGTTTTGAGTTGTAGAGGTGATTTAGAATATGCGATAGGGTGCACTCATATTTTTGCTTCATATTTTATAATTCGACGCTTTTAAAAATATTTAAATGAAACCTTTAAATTCTAATGGATCATTATTGTGTTTTAAAAGTTAATGGAACCGCTAGCGTATTTAACTAAACGTCAATGCTGTCCAATACGGTTAGGGTTTTCATCTTTAAATTCGTCCCTAGGCGCCTACATTTTCTAAAACGCAATGCGTAAGAAACGTGTTAACTTTATTAATGGTACAATCAATAAGTTGCTCGTAAATCAAGATAATTGATAAATTAACGGAAATTGATTTCGATATTAAATTTTATTGAACCAACGGACGACTCCATCAAGCGTTTTATTGAACGTATTAAATACAATCACAATAAAGAACGCGACCCTTCCTTAAATGGATTTTCAAAGCTGTTTCGCTACCTCTGCAGGTTATTGGAGGAATCTCAAAAATATGATTTGATTATTTAAATACTTTTCCTTTACTTGTTCTTTGTCGCTGTCTGTGGTTTATCACTAAACTCATTCAACCAAATAATAAACCCAGAACCCATGCTTCGTCGCTTATGAACAAGCTGTAGTTTGCAACGTTTCACGTCAGTCACAAATGACTGTGAACTCCAAATTTAAATGAGAATCTTGGTAGGTTATATACTGGAATCCAGTCACTCGACTTCAGTTATTGTTACACTTACTGACCTCGTGTAAACGCGGCATAAGTGTAAACATAAACCAGGTAACACTTATGCCACTTATGCAATTTTTTACACACAGCTCAGATAAAATTTAATCTCAAATGGAGCCACTAACTCGGAAGTTTTCTTTATTGAAATCGGAACAAACTAACTTAAAATAAAAAGCTGACTTTATCTATCAAATCCAATTCGAGTAAGTTGGCAGTGGGTTAGTAAAATACATGCAATACAAAGCGGCTTCAATTGCCCATGGGTTGACCTTTTTAAGGAAGTATACACGTATACACTAGTGCGGGAATGTCAATGGACTGTAGGAAAATAATATTTCGGAGAATGTCTAAGCTATTTCGGTTGAAAAAATACGCTTTATCTGCACAATTTATATTTATTTTTCAGCGAAAAAATCAGCACATGCAACCCCCTAATTACCACCCTAATTAAAATTAATCCTTCCCCTTTTCCAGTTTTCTCTAATTACGTATTATTAATACATTCTAAAAGTGTGACCACAAGAATTGTGCACAATTTATAGGTACTTGTTTGAAACTAACCTCGATATATATCTCTGAATTGAATCAAAAAGCGAACTGCAATTCGTACATGGCAACTGTTCGGTTATGCTTTTAGGAGAAAGAGTCAAAGATAGGATATTGGCAGAGCAATTCACGACATTTTATACATTTAGATTCGCTATATTGATTGACAAACAACACCAGCATACCGATGGAGCCAGTTACTAATTAAATTACGAACGTCCATACTTGAACGATCGAAATGAAAAAATAAGATTTATTAATATAAAACATTTTATAATTCATTCTGTAAATTAAACATTCCATTACCATAAGATTTAAAAGTTAATTTTTCATCAAAATTTCTAAGAAGATAAATGCCAAAAAGGAAATTAATTCCATGTCTACATCTGTTAACTCCAAGGTTAAAAACTCTTAAAGTTAGGGAAAGCAAGACTTTTAATTAATTTGACATCTAGCTGCTTTTCAATAAAGGCGAAATTTGCATAAGGAGAAACGCGTCCCGAATTTGCGAATTGGCAGTAGAGTCGCGGTTCGGGTTAAACGATTATCCCCCTTGTGTTCTCGCCGTGCTCGAGAAGATAGATAGATAATAACGCTGCAACATGCAAAATGTCCTTTTGTCTAATGCTTTAGAGTTCGTTGATATTAATACAATGTGACATTTAATTTATGACAACATAAAATCATAAAGAGAGGCGTTTGGGTGTCGGGGTGGTTGCAATTTATGAAAAGTACATCATCCCTCAGCCGATTAATTGAACTTTGTAATAACTGATAGCGTTAAACAAATTTAGTAGATTGAAATTTTTTATGGACAGTATCGGAAAAGGGGGCGCGCTGAGTGCGGGAAATTTATTTGTAGAATTATCCCTCAAACACTTAGCGACCGGCTACTAAACACGCCCCAGCTAAATGGGAGAAGGACTACCTGCAATATTAGATTTTCTACTATTTTGATGTCCGTTAAAGTGACAAATTAATTGCAATATACGCGAGTTATGTTTTCTTTTACGACACGCTTTTCCTCGACCTACACTTTTCTCTAAAAGATAACGAGAGATAATTTTCCGGAGAACATATTGTCATCATTTCAGAATATGAAATTTTATGCAGTTTATTTTTCGTCGCTTATTTTTCACTTTCTGGATACGGAAAATGGGGAACGTAAGCGGATTAAGCTTAAAATGTCTACATTGTAACAATAAACAGCAGTGGCAAGAACGTCGAAAACTCTTCTGAAAATGCGATTAAATTATTTTTTTCCAAATTAATCGATGAAATTCCCACGATGGCGCCGTTTACTTTAAAAGGGGCGAAAAAATTAGGTATCTCGAAGATCTAATTTCATACATATTTTCTTATTTGAATTGGTCGTATATCTTAAAAAGGTCGTAGTGGAGTGTTATGGCGACGACGTGCTACTTTCCCTCGTGCCTATAACACACGTATGCACTACACAATTTTATCAAGCGCGAAAATGTGTTTCACGTTTTATTAAATGTGACAATCTGTCATCTTAATACTACCCACACACCGCCATTCTTAAAAATTGGCTTATCAAAATTTGCGTTTATCCTTTAAGGACAGTTCTCAATGCCTAAGGACTGATTTTTCAGTGGAAACCATTTTCTTCGCCCAATTAATTACTGTCAACATTTATTTTTGGAAACAGTTAAAGACAGGCATAGGATATTGTAGGTATACATGAAATATGTCTAGAACGTTTTGACGAATTCAAAAATCTACTAATGTACAGAGTGCTGTATTTAAAATAAGTTAAACAAAGATAACAAACGAGCTCTTGGGTATGGCTATACTTGGCATTGCGTATTCTATGGTTAAAGCTATGTTCACTAACGGAGATGTCAAAAGGGCCTTCCTTATTTTTTGCTTATTGCCAATTCACGAACTCTGACTTACCAATTTGATAAGGAATCCACCTGCAAAATTTCATCGTAATCTCGTCCACTCGTTTTCGAGATATCGTGATAACGGGCAGAAATTCCCTCAAAGCCATGTGGACAATCATCAATGCTTATAATAAATGCCCAAGTGTACCACGCACAATTTATTATCTTGTACAGAGATTTCAATCGTTTCTTTATAGTCCAGGAAATGAATGTTTTGCCATGGCAATTTTTTCAAAATGAATCGATTAACTTGAAATTATTGTAACAGTACTTAGGGAATAGCCTAAGCATCAAAATCTATATCATGCCAAAGATTGCTTTCCCCCTAGGAGTGGTTGCCATCCCACCTCAGGAGTGGTAATTTTTTATTGTAATTTTTATACAGGAATAGATAGCAGAATTAATTCTAAGCAAAAAGTGTTCTATACATTTTTTTAAAAAGTTAATAGTTCCCCAGTTATTCGCGAACGATATGAGTTTTTAGAAAAGATCGATGTTTTTTGGTTATTCGCGACAAACAAAAGTATGCATTTTATTAAAAAAACTGTGGAAAACAAAATCGTAACTTTTAAAAATAATAAAGAAAATGGTGTTTTTAATAATCGCTGTATGACCAATACTAACCGAGTTTTGGCTTGTTAAAGGTTAGCTCTTGTTCGTCAAAATCAAATAACGGCAAAACCAGGCATTTTTCGAGAAAAAACCACCATAATTAAAATTAGTCCGTCCCCTTTTCCAGTTTTCTCTAATTATGTATTATTAATACATTCTAAAAGTGTTACCAGTTTAGCTTAATTTGGAAGTAATTGAAGCTAAAAGTGAAAATTTTTGCAATTTTGTGAATAACGTCCTTCTCTTCAAAATAACTACGTTACGTTACGTAAAAAATGCTACAGCGTCCAATTGTAACTTTTTTAATTCCAAACATTTTCCTCGCCGGGAATTTTCTGTACGACAAAAATTAAGTGAGATATAGACGTTTAAAACGTGTATCTATGCGAGCACTACTTTGTTTTAACTCTCTTAGCTCACCCCATTTTAAAACTAAGGGTTTTAAAGGGGATAGTCTTGTAGCTCTTGTAAAAACCTACAAAATGCTTTTTTAATGCACTTTCTATCATAAAAAATAAAGAAGATTAAAAATAAACTGATCACAATTTTTTTCAAAGAATTCTGAAAGCACAAATCGACGAATTATGCTACTTGACCGGTGTATTTTTCGTATACTACACATTAGAAACTTACATACACACTTACGTCCATTCCATACACCTATACACTATGTAATGCATATACAGGGCGATTCAAAAAGAATATCACCACTTTGAAGATCTGAATTTTAATGAAAGAAACAAAATAGAACCATGGGTTATAACAAAATGAAGAGTATTAAAGTAAGTTTTTTTCCACTAGAAAATAGGTTCACCCGTGTTGAATAATTATGCATGGTGTACCCCAAGGGTTCATTCTTGGCCCATTGTTATTTCTAATTTATATAAACGACCTACCTGTATCTTTGCCGTCAAAGGTGAAATGCATATTATATGCCGATGATGCCACACTGATATCTAGTGATCCAGTACGTATTCAACTATAAAAGAGGGCGTTGCTGCTATCACTGCTATAGTGTAAGTAAAAAATTAAATAAATGAATATTTTTACTTACTAGATTGCGTCATTAATATTAATAATAATATTAATATTACAAGTGCCTACTTCGCCTATGTCCACAGGCATATGCAATACTAGCATGGGCATTATCAATATCAATATCAATATCAAACCTTTGAAATCTGGTGGTAACGGCCTTTCCGAGCTCAGAAAGGCCCTTTTCTGCCTTATCTGTAACAGATACCAACACAAAGAAGAGAGGTGGTGAATAGCGCGGCATATAAATATTGCGACAGCAATGTCTAACGTTCAGCACTCAGGTACTCGTATACTAAAGCCGTAATTAACACTCAATAAGAACCAATAATTCCATGTACGTTAACTAAAGAAAAGCAAAATTTTGCTTGACAAAGAATCGTCCGTACAGATCGGTGATATATAAGCATAAACGTGAGTCGCGACCTTAACTCAAGAAAACTACTTTACGGCAATGCACAGGTATCACATATCTTCCTATAACACACAAATCTGAAGGATACAACGTGATCAAACTAACATGAATGAATCTTCGGAGTAACAAAAGTATAACGTAGGCAAAATCGGAATGCCGGAAGGTGATATCTTCGTCCACAAAAAGTAATGTGTGTAAAAATGTTCAAGCGATTCACAAGAGCAACAATCTCCAAAGGGTTTCGTTAACACTGGCGGTTGCAATTCAGGAACTATTATTCAAGTCTCGATGTAAGTATGTCACCAGGTAATGTACCACGTGACATCACCCATGTCGATTTCACTAAGAGGACGAGTCCAGATAATAATGCGCAGTCATTCTGGTTTTACATCGATATATGTAAATCGAAACACTCAGGTAGATAATGACGAAAAAGTAATCCAAAAGAGAAAATTAAGAGAGAACGATGAGACCCTAGGAGAGAAGATAAAGCCTTCAAAAAATTACGTGTTCAGAATAATGCTGAGTCATAATCTGTGCATACCTCACAGCTCACAGCGAGTAAATACTTGCAAATATAAATCCGCTAAGTGTATTCAATGGAGCAGCCACCACTCATCAGAAATAGAGAGAAAAACCCCAAAGAAATATGATAATATCCACTACAAAGAGCCAGATTTCTGATAAAAGTGCAAATTTAAAAAAATTATAAAATAAATAGGTTAACTTTTCAATTTAATATTTCTCAAAAACTAAGAAACTCACACAAAAAGGGTAACAGACTTTTTTGTAGTTTTTATGCCACATTAGCCAGTGTATGCGACAAAAATTACAAACATTTGTTCAAGCCGTTATGGCCCTTTTAAACCTTTGACACCCTGAAGATGGTAACTGGCTGAAACTAAAATTGGACGTTTGCGATTCCCCATGCAAACCTATACACTTTCCAAAAACTTTTCCAAAACTAATAGCAACAGCATCCTTTTCTCAATGTCTGTAATATTGAAGGAAACGCCACCTGCCTTCTGTAGGATTTTCAATAAGACCGGTAATCACAATTAGACTAGATAACGTCCGCTTCGAAACACCTTATCTTTTAGCAACGATAAAACATGGACGTCAATTAACTTTCGCCTGATAAAACTCCTTCTCGCAAACAACCAGATGTGTCTCTTTTCTAACACCTTATCTAAATTAAATAAATTACAAAAGCGATCTAATTTAAACAAGAAAATATTACACAATTACAATTCTAAAAGGAAAAATAGACACCGAGATAACAAATTCAAGTAAAATAAGTCAACCTTGTACCCCCCTCCTGATTTACCCTTAATAAATTGAAGTATTCTCATCTACAGGGTGTCCCGTCGCTATTTTTGGTGTGTAGACCGAAATAACGTCTACTTGACGTTATATATGCTAATTCCCTTCAATAAAATAATAAACCAAAATACATATGGCCCGACCCGTTGCAAGGACAATTTATCAATCTCACTGAACTTCCTGGTTTTTTGATGGAAGATACTTTTAGTATAGTCTTGGCCTAAGTTTTGAAGTAAGGTAAGATTGTACTGTAAGGCACTTTTTGGAGGTCAGTATTCTTAATTCTGTGGGGAATCACGTAAGCACATGACGGGCACGTAGTCAATATTTAAGTTTGTCTTCTGTTGGACTCCAAGGTCGTTGTTGTGGGCGATTCCTGTTATGTTAAGTTGATACTTATCTGTGTTTATGCGGCCTCTTAGAGATAGCGCTTTTCAAATTAGGTCTATCTGCCTTTCAACAGTAGAAAGCAAGGATGGTATACTCGTAAGGGAATGTCACTCGCAGTTCTGCAGTGTGCTACTTTTTTTCATAAAACTTATAATAAAAAAAGTTTTCCATATGGCACCAACTTAGACGGTATATGGATTTAAAACATAACTTAAGTAATTTGAAGCTCGACTTCGTGCTTCGAAATATAGATCGCGATCACGACTATCCTCAGTATAGTTCAGCGCTTGTTGGAGATAAATCTAAGTGCCCGCATAAAATTAACTCGACAGCGGTTATCGATTAACAGTAAGTACCCGTTTTTAAGTAGAATTTGAAATATACATCGGTGTGCCATTTTCACTTTCGGCATATGGCACAGGTGTGCGGAAAGAAAAATGCAAACTGACAATTTCATTGTGTGGAAGTCTAATGGTGTTCAAGATCAATATTCTCAAAAAAACCGCAGGTGTAGTGATACGACAAATGATCACAATTTGTGCGCATTGAAATCCAGCAACGCCTTGAGGAACCGAAGAGATATAAATTTGGTTACGAAACTTAAAAAGTTATACCATGTGAAGATAAACGTAATTAACCTACTAGTTCAACTGCTACAATCAGTTTTCAAGCGAAATTAGGTCTATAAAAATTTGTTCATTTGGAAATATGCAAAAAAAAACTTCATACCTACTACCAGCGCACGTTCATTTCTATTTATGAATTGCTGTATGAATCTTTCACGAGCGGATGCCATGGGAATACAACACGTGTTCATTAAAAGAGATGATTTGAAGTGAAATTCTAAAATGCATTATCTCCGAAAAAATACCTACCATTCGGTATAGGTGGATGTATTGGATAGAGAAATATATATACGAATACAATCTGAGAATAAGTTAGAAAATCTGTAAGATCTGAAACGGATTACGAAATCAGGAAGCGGAAAGTCGAAAAGCACAACTTTTAGTACAAATTCTTCGCACGATCGGAACAAACTTTATTCTTTCCAGCGATCTTATCAAATGCTTTTATCGACGGCGCGATAATATGACAGAACCGCTCAGAACCACTAGACGTTTTAAGGGTAACAGTAACGATGGAGCACGCTTTCCCCTACACGCATTACTCCGAAATACTTCATTCCTTTTTATCTACTTAACTTCCTCCATCACTTATAATCCTTCCTGCTTTTATATTTTTCATCTGCGGACACGGACGGAATAATTCATCGCCAAAAATCGAAACAAATTGAATTAATGAGGGGAATGCCTTCTATTATTTAATGGGTCCGAGAGCCACGTTCTCGTTTTGCAAAAATTTCACTGTTTAATGGGCGCCGAAATTAATTGATCGTTTGAAAAGAATGCGCGAATAAATTGAAAATAAGGAACGATTCATTTATCTTTGTTGAGGCTTCCGTATAAACGGAGGGCACTATATTGTGTCAGTTTTAATGTACGTAACTTCTCCCAACGTCAGCGGTCATTAATTATGATTGGTTGCTTGATGGTTCTTGTTTCAGTTCATTTAAATTCAAACTTTGATATTCTTGATATGGAACAACGGACCGTAATAGTGTGGAACCATGAAGTGCCTTTTATTACACTGGTAACTGGTATTGCGGTGCTATTTAGACACCGCAAATAAAGGCGCATGTGAAATTTAAACATATGTAATGGTCGTGTACAGTTCGAAATATCAGAAGGCATATACTGAAGATCGTCCCGGTAACTGGTCTTGAGAAGATAGTAGAGGATTTTAGTGCTCGTCTTGAAGTAAATCTCTAAAAGCACATAAGATCCAACGAGTTTAGAAAACGTGGAAGTTTTTGCAATTTGGTTGGTTCCTTATGGTGTGGTTTCACTTAAATGACTACGTTAGGTCTGAAAACTGCAGTGTAGCGTGAATGATCTTCGTTTTAACCTCCGAAGACAACGTGGAGATTTTGGAGCAGGTTTTGCTTAACGATACTGTGAACAATGATGAATTCCAAGAATAAGCCCGTGACCTATAGGAAGCTTTCTAAAAGTCATTAAAAAATTACATAGAGCTATTATAGAAGAGGCCGCAAGCTGCAACATAAATCTGAAGTTACTGTGACGTTGACAAAGAGTTTTGATAAACTGAATTGTTCCGAGTGAGGTTCGAAAGTTGCTAGACAGCTGCTTAAAACTGCTTCTAATGGTGGGCAGTTCGGCCTCGTTATAGTCCAGGAAAAATCTTCCAATGAATCGCCGCTTGCCTTCGATAACAAACAAAAAGTGTCTCCCTTCCGCGTCTCCCGTATTTAAACGGAAATCTCACTTAAATTTTTATATCAAAAAAATTTTTATAACCATTAACAACTGCATAGAAACGACGATAACCATAAAACTCAAATCGGTACGTTCACACTAATTCTTAGAAATTTTTCTTATCTAGTTTTTAACAATTTCTACCTAATAATACAATTTTTCTTAAAGATTAAAATAGCCACGTTATCTCAAACAATTACCTTTATTTCTCTGAAATAAACGAAAAACTTAATAAATCACATCGAAACTGTCACATTTGCATTAATGAGCACCTTGATAATCAAATAAAAATCAGAGGTACAACGTTTCTTAATCTATCAATTCCCAGAAATCTCTTATCATTTATATCGAAAATAAACAAAGATGGCAAGTGCCTTTTTGACAATAAAATCCACATATATTGAATTACGTAAGGAGCAGGCCGATTTGGCTAAAATTTTGCATTCCGAGAGCATGGATACCCAACAAGTTGAAATTTTGTACCAATGTTCTCTCTAATGGTCCTAAAAGATTTTGGAAACGATTGGAAAATGTCGAATGTCCTTTTGGCTATAAAACATACTCTTGATCAAGAGAAAGCCGTGGAAATTTTGGATCACGTCTATTATTAAATAATTTTACAGCTCGCGTAAAGAAGTTATTACTCAGTGAGTTGATTGTGTGAAGCCCGGTACGCGTGCCATTCTCGAGGGTCGAAATCTAGTGCCCCGTGCTACATTCTCTTGCAAAATCCGTTTCTCGGCACCTGCGCAGAATAACCAAAGTCAAAGACGTATTACGATTGTCGTATAGAGCATTTCGTATTTTTTTCATAGTGCCAGATGTAAATTACCTAACCTTATCAGTATTAACTGATGTGGTTTTCATCGCACATTGCGGCACATACTCAATATAAGCTAATTGAAGTACCTGCCGATATTTTTCCACCATATGGAAATCGTAAAAGTTACAAAATTCTTTTTTTCCAAGTGACGCAATTTATCTCGCTTGGCACATTGTTTGCATTGCATTTAGAACCGAGTTTGCCATGTGGTGGCGCAATGTAGCTTTAAATACAGAGACTGTATAAAGATAGTGTGGCCATACGGCAAAACATGATGTATTTCCCAACTACCAATAGAAAGTAGTACCACTGTATGACACCGAAAATTAAGACGAAACATTCTGTATATGAGAGTATTTAAATTTTATTAAATGTAAATCTGGGGATTATTTACGAATAAGCACAAAGTTGGCTTTTTGTATTTGAATTTGTTGTCTCAGTGTCTATTTTTCCTTTTAGAATTGTTTGCACTTGTGTATTTTCTTGTTTAAATTTTATCGCTTTTGTAATTTATCCAATTTATAGTAAGATGCTTTAAGTTAGACATATCTGGTCAAAGGGATTATTTGGATTATTAGAAACTGTGATCGCCGTCTGCGTGCGGGGTATTATGTCAAAACAAGCGTTGTAAGTTTTTCTTTCTTGCAGAGATTTTGTTTTAATTGCTTCATGTGTTTCGGATTATTGTCATTGTGAATCAATTAATTGTGTGTTTATTCGGATCCTCTGTGCAACGCAGATAGAGTCTTCGTGTCAGATTTTTTTTATTCGTGCTCAAGATTTATTTCAGGTGTCAACGCCATTCCACACAGCAAAATTTACTTAAAGAGTGAAAATCTTTGCAGCGAAATGTTACAGATTTACTAACCGATGGGGAAGAGCTTTGTCTTAACCTTGTCCGAATTTTACTACCTTCTTATAGGATACTAGGCACCGAGGAATCCTATCATGTTGGTGTAATGAATAACCTCATACTGCAATAATTTATCGTACGGCAGAAATACAAATTATATGATTAGACTCTTTGGGAGCAGGTCGAAAATAGATCAGGCGTGTACAATAACTAAGAAAGTAACGCAATTGTGTACCTTAATTGGGTAATTAGAAACGGAAACGACTTTTTGAAACCTAGTCTACTGAAACGAAACGGCAAGAACTCGAAAATATCAGAATCGATATTGAGCATGAAATAATATTATGAAGGATTTCCCAAAGTCCCTTGGCACTAAACAACTAGTGGCTTGCATTAGCAACAACTCTGACATTTCCTCATAATTAAACTGCTCTTGTATTGACTGCGTTGACAGTATTTTAAGAATTGGAAATGGTATTAGAGTTTATATTTTGTTTGCATCAAAATAGACGAGTGCAACATTTGTTAAAAATCCCCCTTACTCGCACCAAATTTGACGTATAACTAATTATGAAGTCCACCTAATCGCGAACGAATATGACAATTCGCTCATCAGTCAACCAAATCAAATCAAATCCTTTCCGCTTTCCAAATCATAAACAATTCAATAAACGAATAAACGTCATATTCACAATTACCGTTGTTAATCACACATTGCAGGATGGAAACTGAATTCATTCGCGGTGGGAGGATCACGTTTCTGGAAATTATGTATCTGAACGTATCTACAACTTTGATCATTTAAGTTCCTCTTCAAATTACCGGGGCGGAGTACCACAAATTGAATTAATAGTGAAAGTTTTTCACTCACGACGATCGGTTTTTTTGTCGCATGGCAAGGCGCACCTCTAATGAAAATTTCTGGGGAGAAGTTCGTCCTGAAACCCTTCGGTTTATTTCCGTAGTTAGGAGGATACAAATAAAATAGATACTTTGTAAATGATAAAGTTTAGATGAAGTTGTTCTGCGGTAAGCTAAACTAATTAAACATTCTTTTGATTACTTAATTCATTATAATTAATGATCCTACAAACAAATTGCCCCTTTACTATTTTAGATGAGTATATTATTTTCCAAACTATTTGGTTTATACGTATGATATCTTATATCAAATTAACTTCACATGTCGCGTAGTTTAAAAAAAAGTGTAGTCAATTCACATTAATTTTGCTCATAATAATCATCTGAACTTATCGCTGGTCACCTTGAGTCATTTATGCTTTAAAAAAATGCTATATGTGCATTCGCACCTCCAGATGAAGTATGGTGAAGAAACGTTACGAATTTCTCTAAATAAGTTTGTTTGAAATAATTTTAATATTCCTAAAGAAATCGACCTATGAGTACCATTTGCATTTTGTATTGTACTTATGGATAAAAATCGAATCCAAACAAATAGTTTTGGTTATTTGGGTTAATTTTGCATTTATTTCAGTAATACTAGTTCTCTGGTTTGCTTAAAAATGTATTTAGTATTCAGGGAATTCAAGAAATAGGCATTGTAAATTAACTAAACTTAACAAAAAATTAATCTTCACAACACTCGCAACGTGTGGCGTTTGATTTGGTAATAACGACATTCTAAACGAACATGAGAAATTGGATGCTACGATACCATTGCTTGTAAAAGAAGCGTCTATAATTGAAAAGCGTCTACCGTAATCGGTCATCGGACATAAAAATTCCAAATTTCAGTGAATCTAGAGATATTCTGATACCTACATCGGCTACATCTCCCAAAGATAAATATATTGGTCTAATTAAAACAACCTCGTATTATTGGCATTAACGCGTTGCATAAGTACAAAACTACAAACCTCATATACGACCAATACAATTTCCATTAAATTTTAGATTGCTTAATTTCAGACGCACAGCATAAATTCATAATGTAGAATATTTGTAACTAATCAATTTCGTATGAAAAAAAACTTATTTGTTTTACTGGTTGATTTACGAACTCGACGCAATGTTTGTTCCTGTAAAACCACCTAAACAATTCCCTAGATTTCCAGCATTCGTATCACGTACCTGCCCTATGTATCTTTCGCTTATAGTTTCTGATCAAGCTTCAATCAATTAATTGTTTGATTGATACAGAACTCGACAAACAATTCGAAATCGCTTTAGTAATTGTTGCGACAAATCTCGTTTGCGTTTTCCTTTGGAGTTACTATCAAAAAGGGAGATTTAGATATTTCATTAATAATATTGTAATCGGAGGGCAAGATCAAAGTAAACGCTCCCCAAACAAAGTTCCTTCGGTTGTGTTGTTTAGAAAATTAAATCCTAAAGTAGAGAAAGCAAAATATAAATATCAATCGCAAAAAAAGCGTGCTTTAAGGTATGTTAATATGGGGCACGTGGTGGTCATGTACCGTGAAAGTAGGGGGTAATTTCATGTGGTTTGTAAACATCTGCCATAAGAAATTAATGACATTCAAATTACATTCTGTAATAGCCGCTAATAAGCGTATAAAGTTGAGGTTACATGCAAGTACATGCACGTGTATTTAAATTGCGCAAGGAAAGAGTATTGTAAATCAGCAAATGAAAGATAGCAAATTGGCCAATTAATGGAATTTCCATATGTAATTTTTCCATTCAAAGTTGCTCATTTTTTTAATCTCTATAACTTTTACATTGAACATGTTCGTCAAAAATTAATAGTTTGGCCACTATTTGCACCACTTTCCATCCCTTTCAACCCCCGGGATTTTACCGGCGGAAAAATTCAGCTGTTTTAATTATTTTTTCCCAATTTCTATCCATTTCACCTGCCTCATTCTGAGGTTCAAAGATTCACACAATAATTCTTAACATGAGAAGACTAAACGGTATTACAGTCCAGTCGACAGGTTGGAAAAAGTGGGGTTAGGCGGAAAAAGGTCGAAAGTTTAGGATGTTGTAGAGGGATGGATAATTAACTTTTTCTCAAGTTTTGGACCTTGAGAACCCTGTGCGAAACGCGGAGGAGGGAGAAAACTGAAAAATTGTCTACCTTTCTCCTGGTTTTTCAAAAACTTCTTTGCCTTATTAGTACTACAGCAAACTCCTATACTTTTGTGTAGAGCATTAAATTTCCAACAGTTTTGACTATATGAACGTTTGTGTGTCAATTCTTTACCGAAATCTAGCACTTCGAAAAAACGTCATTGTTCAAAATTCGCTAAAAAAAAGCATGGTAGGAAATTTAACGTTCTACAAAAAATATAGAGATGCTCATAGGACCTAAGGGAAAAAAGCTATTGAGGAAAACCTGAAGGAATGTGGAAAAGTTTGCTGTTCCCCCTCCCCTCCTCTCTTCGCACAGGGTACTCGAGAGTCGAGGTCCAAAACTTGAGAAAATGTTACTTAACCATCCCTGAACAATATGCCAAAGTTTCATTAACGTTCAGCCTTTCTCTATCTGAAACTATCTATGGACTGGACTACCAGTGTGGTTGAGGGCCACTCAATTTCTTTCTTAACTCTCCCCGTATGAAATTTAGAAGATACAAGGGTAGTAATAACAGTAAAAATCAATTTAGATACCAAAATAACACTGGTTTATTCTAAATATCAAATCAAAGTATCTCCAAAATAGAATCACGATGGGACCCGGTGACCTATTTCTGTTACTGGTTTCATAGTAAAATGGCCGAGCAGATGTGGAGATAAGCGAAGGGCGCCGGCACTTGCAGGTAACGGCGAGTTTTACCCAAAGGTACAAACGTGGTACATCGAACAAGAATTGGTATGTAAAACGTGTATGGAACTTGAACCCCAACAGTAATCAAAGGTAACATCCGTCATTGATAACATAACATTAATATACCTCTTAGATGAGAGGGCTAATGGTATATGAAGTAACGATTGTCGATGGAAATCACGTTACAACCTCGGTTACAACAAATTAAAGCCGAAACCAAAAGAAGGTACACGATAAGTAAACGAAATGCAACATGGCGGTACTTACGTCTAAAGAGTAAAACCACGATGTAAGATGAAAAGGTAGTCCGACGAGCGCGGTAGACGTGTCCCATCAATGCGACGGTCACTGAGCGACCGAGATAAGACGAAGCGAGCACAGTCCATTGCACTCGCCCTCACAGATTCGGCGTAAGAAACTTTTGGGGGCATCATAAATGACCTGTAGGTTTAATTTCCACAAAGAAAAATGCTTCGTCGAAAGTGTGTTTATGGTGTTTTCTTATTATAAATGAAGAAGTAAGGACAGACATAGTTTAACCATAACCATAAAAATGTATTCAACGCTAGAAAACATTAAACAACACAATAGTAATACTTAGAAATCAGTGTATTTAGAGTTGCGATTATTTTCTCTTTTCCTCGGATTTCCGCTTGTACCACTTTTCTTCCTGTTGTTTTACTCTAATTAATGCAAAATGCAAAAAAATATGGTTTGTGCAATATATGGACCTCGCTTGGAAAGAAAGTTCGTTGCGATACAGTATGCTACCTTTTTTTAGAAAACTCTAAAGATTAATTTCGGGACCGATAATTTATACTGAAATTAACACCCTTTATACTCCAAACAAATTTCATAGATTAATGTAATGGTGGCTTACGTAGTAGGTGTCCCTTCTAATTACCGTAATAATGAAATCTTTCACAAAATTCAAAAATTCCAAATTTAGGATACCTCATCTCTTCCATAGTACGCATGTCAGCTGTATATAAGTTTCTTCTGCCTTTGATAGCGTTCAAATAAAATTCTTTATCATACCTTCGCACAAATTTTACAATTATGGGGGTGAATTGTAAATTATACCACTTTTCCAAGCATCGAGATAATATCGAGAATGTTTTCATCTCTTGCAAGGGGAATCCCACAAACCTCAATACCATTACTTCTGGACTACTATTCCGGCTGATTTAATTTGATTTTTAGAAATTGCACTTCGGGTGACAATTCCACGTTTTTTTTTCAAGTAGATTTTCCGATATCTTGACACAATTCTGCATGATAGCCTCGTGATTGCGGAGTACGTTTTTTTAGTTCCTCGATGGATGTTTGGCACGCATTGATTTGCTGCGCCATGTTTACATTTGATTGCCTATTAACATCAACTCTTGCATGATGTCTTTAAGGGTAGGCTCGGTGCAGTTTTTACATACCCAGTTAATTGAAAAGTCCTCCGACTGTAATTCCCCACATTTACAGTGACTGTAATTATTACACTTGCCACATGCTTTTCACGCCGAATAAGTCGTAGAGAGAACGATATTTCATCAATAGGACTGTTTAATGCTTTTTACACGAAAGATGCCTCCAAAAACTACAATACAATACAATAAATTAATTGAAACTTACGTACTCGATTAATAAATGGGTTTATGATTGCGATATAGGTAAAAAAAAGATAGGTAATGAAATTAACACACATGACAACCTAAAAAAAGTAAGATATAAGAGGAATCCTATGAAAATCCCCATTCTGCATTCAAGTAAATACGTGTAGAAATATAATTTCGGCAATCTTAACTGGATGGCTTTAGATTTTCCACCTCGGAGTTCAACATCTTCCGAAAAATAAGTACCTGTTATTTGAATGACAAAAGTAAGTCATATTTCCCCATTCCTTCCCCACTCACATTTGTACCAACTTACTCGCCTAACTCCACCGAGGCGCATTCTCAAACTGGGGATACATTCAACGCAAAAACGGAACGTTCAGAAGTTCGTTATATATTTATATTTAAATATTTAAAATACAGTTACTTATGAGAAGAGAATACAGGTTTTTATCTCCGTTTGGCTTTTCACTGAGATAATTCTGCAACATCGATAAAATTTCCTCTACTTTGGCCTGGGATTTTTTTAGGAATCCCTGATGTGGATGGGGTTGTTTGAGCTGGTGCCAATTGTTTTTTTCTGGAAGAGCATCTACCTCTGACTCATTCATTTCAGTTTCCTGAGTGTGCATCTAGAACTGAGTCTGTGTTACAGGAGGATTTGTAGTCTCAGTGATGAGTCCCATACATTAACTGGATTTTCAATTTCTATTGAGGACCTGATCCTGAAGGAGTAATCGTTCTTATTTTTCTTTCTTTGCTATATCTATCTTTCAAGTTTGTCCACAGCTTTTGAGCACCGTTTACTATTAAACAACACTTTATTACTACATTACACTTATGTACATACCAGAAGTTCCCATGCTGACAGCTATGGAGTCCTAGACTGCATTTTAGAAATTTTTTGTAGGAATCCCTGATGTGGATGGTGTTTTTTTCTGGAAGAGCATCTTCCTCTGACTCACTCTTTTCAGTTTCCTGAGTGTGCCTCTGAGTCTGTTACAGAGGATTCGTAATCTCGGTGATGAGTCCCATACATACATGGATTTTCAATTTCTATTGGGAACAATAGCGTCGGTGAGCATACTGCTGGAGAGTGCCACATTTTATGTACGTTTGAAAGTTTTATTTAAAATGATTACCTAATTAATTACTTCTCATTAACACTTACTTTGTTACTAATAATTCTGCCGCTCGCACATTCATCTACTCTATTACATACTTCCTTGTGAGCATATGAAACCCATATATTTATATAGTGACCAAGTACTCCCTGATCGTAAAGCACCTGATCCTGAAGGAAGAATCGTTCTTATTTTTCTTTCAAGTTTGTCCACAGCTTTTGAGTATCGTTCACTATTAAATAACACTTTATTACTACATTACACTCATATACATACCAGAAATTCTGGTAGCTATGGGGTTCCAGACGGCATTTTCCCTATCAGCTTCTTTGAATTATTTTAGTCTTTTATCAAATAAGTAGAGATTTCTTTCACTCACTTCTATAATTCAGCCCTTAACTACGTAACCAATTCGCTTTTTTCATAACCAATTCTAACGCTAATTGCTTTTTATAAATCAAAATAATTTCTATCTTATACGCTACAGTTTACGTGACCGTTGGCAGAGAGCGAATGAATAATGCTTTCTTTACATTACCTGCTTCATGAGTTAATCGCGACATAATTCCGAATCCTTTGCTTACGATGGTAAAATAAAATTACGTACCTACTTCAATCCATACACTGTTAACTAAATTTAACATTAAGTTGTTACGTTCACATTGGACAAAAGTAGGGGTGAATTTTGTGGTTGTTGTCCACTAGCAAAACTAAGCAAAAGGGAAATGTAGTACTTGTAAACAGGATAGGCACCACTTTGTTTTAGTCACTTTCAAAAGAGAAGAGAGAATACTTACCAAAAGGGGAAACAACATTGAAAAGCTAAAGAAACAAAATACTTGATTTGGATAGACATAAACAATAATTCACGTCACAATCGGGGGATATTGATTGATTGATCTCAAAAACTATAATCTACTATGTCAATGTTGGAATTTAAATTGATTTTTAGTAAAAGGGGATCAACACATAGTCAGAGAAAATATTAATATCAAAACATGGTTCCGCAGAAAACAACGGAGCTATAATCGTTAAGTGAATATCAAGCAAATGTAATAATTACAACTCGATTGTATCGAAAACCAGTATGTAATTAAACGTTGGAGTTGACGCAATAAAAAAAATTACCTTTTGAACTACAGGTCATAACGGACTTGTTGAGCTAAAGAAGGACGCTTTCTGCCAGTCTGTAACAGACAACACAAACAAACAAATGAAAGGAGTAGTAAATAGCGCGGGATAGCTTTTAAGATAAACATCTAGTAGCGACACCGCCGTAGGGGCGGACAGATGGACGGACGGACAAAGTGGCAAAAATGGCGCATTTTTTATTTTTGTGGAATTGCGCTAAAAAGAAGTAAAACAAGCGCCTTGTAAACGGGCTAAACTGTATTTTTCATGAGATCATTTTGACCCTCTCCACCCTAAGTAGTGTAGTAATGGATTATTAAATTTAATATTTTCATTAACATTAACAATATTGTTTCAGATATGATGAGCTATTCCATTGTAATGGCACCTAAATCGACAGTACAACCTTCTATTACAATGTAAGTACTTTCTGTTGTGTAATTTCAAGTATGAGTTGTTTTGTTTGAAATCCTAAGTAACATGTTAATCATCTCTCGTCGCCGATATCCAAGACCAAAATAATTTGTAAAATCAACCGCGTAACAAACTGCCCCGGCTACTTGTACGCCGCAAATGATCCTTCGTGCATTGCAATCTAATCTCGATTAATAAGGGGAGTAAATAAGGAAGACACGTAAGCATCGGTAAGTATACCGGCAGATGGTTCATTTACTAATGTCCTGTGAATAATAGAGTAGGGTCACGTGGCTTTTAATTGATTACGTCACGAACTCCAAACTCCGTAATTGAATGTTCTTGCGAAAGCGAGCAAAATTATTAGCAACCGTTTAGGAATCATTGGGGAGTTCGCGGAGTATTTTATAGTTGTCTGTTTAACTATTAATAATGCCTTCCGCTAAAAAATATATGAAGGCTACCCTCCGGTATCGGGGTAATATATACGTGACAGATAAAACTTACATTAAACGGCAATGGTTCTCACCAGCGGCGTTACGTTTTTACTGACGTGCCGTTATTTGCTCTCTCTTCCTTCTTTATGCAAATTGAAATTTAAATACGCAAATATCGACACCATAAATTGTTATGCCGTAATTACAAAAGCTAAAAGCGTCAGTCTTTTTTACAGACATCAGCGTACATGTAAAATGGTTTCACTTGAATTAGATTGACCTCGGTAATAGTCGTCAGATGTCCTTTTGGGCACGTAAAATTAGAATCGGTGGTAGCCAACGTTTTGTAATTGAAAAGATGGAAGCTTCATCAGTTATTTACGCATTGTTGATCAATTAAGAAATAGACATTTACTCAGAAAAATAGGTGCTATAATGCAAAGTAAATTCAGCGTAATCCTTTTTTAGAAAAGAATAGAATATTAGTCAAGTCACATTTAGAAACGTCAATTATTAATTGTCAATACCTACTAAATCACAAGATTGGCCTTATTTCGAATAGTTTCTGGAACTTCTTCCTCATTCACGACGAATTGAATTATTTAAAATTACGTTTGACGTTTGGATGGTTTCAATCGCATTAACAAATTCGTAAGGTAAATACCGGAGTAGTATAGAACAACTTAAGACCTTCTGCAGAGGCACCTTTAAAAAGCATTATGCGGGTCACTCTGTAATTGGGCGCAAACCTGTTGAGGGCCCAGAACAAAAGAGGGATAATAAATAAATAAATAATGAATTATTTTGTAAATAATATTTACTTTGACGAAGAAAACTATTTGTAAGACATAAAATTTTGTATGTACCACGGGCATAAGGTGATGTTTATACTCTCGGGCGACTAAAAAGCTCTCGGGCCATAGGCCCTCGAGCTTTTTAACTCGTCGCCCTCGAGAATATAAACATCACTATTATGCCCTTAATACATAAATAACTATTACGTTAACTAAACAAAAGCAAAATTTTGATTGACAATGAATAGTCCGTACAAATCGGTGAAATATAAAAAGTATCTTGACGTGACTTTAATTCAAGAAAGCTACTTTACGGTGCATATATAACTCAATTTCTATACAAAAACAATGTTCTAATTAATTCAAAATGTAAATAAACTAACACGAACACATTCATTTATTAGAAAAGAATAGACACATATTGACACAACTAACGGAAACAAAAATGGTAGATATCGATCTCGGGATAGATCTCGGTATTTCAAAAATTTTGAATGCACAGGTAACTAAATATCTTTGCATAAGAAACTGATCTGAACGTAATCAAACTAACACGAATGAATTTTTGGAGTGATACAAGTATTATGTAGACAAAAAGTGGCAGTAGAGACAAAAAGGCAATATACGTAAAATCAGATATATCAAAGACAATAGCTTGTAAATATAAATCCGCTAAGTGTATTTAATGGGGCAGCCACAACACATCAGAAATAAAGAGAAACGCCCCAAAGAAACATAAGTGAAGCAATAGTAATGGCGTATTAAGAAAAATAGGTTACAAGTAACCACTATGAAAGCAGAATCTTGTATAAAAGGAACAAGTACAGCTTGTGCGCAAGACAACATGTAAGAAGAAGGGATAGAACGAAGTGGTGGACTAAATTCAGGATATGATTGCAAAGATCGGCAAAGGCGTTTTCAAGCCCACTCAGGTCATAAGCGGCCCTACAAATTGAAAACGACATCGAACGAGATAGGTTGAAAATTCGACATCCCGAATTCAAAAGCCGAATAGATACGGTCCAGACCTTCAAAAGTGCCGTTCTAACAGCAGTCATCGAAAACGACGAGGAAGAGGCAGAGGAAAAATAGAGGTACATCTTCATGGCAGCATATACGAACAAAAACAAGATACAGCATCATACATAGCAGCGGTTACACAACATCGGCCATCACAAACAATACTTGAACCATCCTCACGATCAGTAAGACATTATTTCTTTTGTGGTGG
The DNA here is from genome assembly GCF_008802855.1 of Photinus pyralis. Taxonomy (NCBI): domain Eukaryota; kingdom Metazoa; phylum Arthropoda; class Insecta; order Coleoptera; family Lampyridae; genus Photinus; species Photinus pyralis. The sequence goes on from NW_022170249.1 coordinate 31,076,884, forward strand.
TAACGTACATCAAAGGTTTAAGTGCCCAGCTTTCCTTGCTATATGTAACCTGTGTTCTAAAAAAGGTCATTTTTCAAATGTGTCTAAATCAAGAAACGCTACCAGCAACTCGGCTTCGTCCAAAAACACGGTCAACAGTCATATCGATGATGGTTGATCTCACTGCCGCTTCACCGTCAAGCTTCAAAGGCAGAACTGTTCTAATCACGGTGAATGGTTATAAAGCTGATGCTCTTGTTGACACTGGCAGTTCTGTCAGAATTATAAAAGCAAGATCGCGCGCCTGATGAAGTTACGTCAAAAACATGTACACAGTCTGTCAACTTGACCTCGTTGAATCAAGTATCTGTTGTCGAAGGTATTTGCTTCGCCAATATTACCATGAATAAACACAACTATAGGCAGATACCACTTCTTATCATCGATAATCTCTGCGCGGATGTGATCGTTGGACACGACCTACTAAAAGAACATTCTAAAATTGAATTTGAATTAGGAGGCCCACATGAACCATTACGCATCTGCAACGTAATGCAGTCCTCAGTGCCATCAGCATCGGTTTTTACTAATTTGTCACTTAACATGAGACCTATCGCCCTATCGATGCAGTATAGAAGACGAAGAATTTATATAATAATAGTAATAACGGTCTTTATTGGTTTTGTTTTAGCTAGCCACGAAAAATACACTGCCAAAGGCGAGATTCAGGAGTAGAAAGTCTACCCCTGCTCTTCCATTTAACCCATAATGATTCCACTTAATCGACAATGTTGTGGTCATTGGTATGTAGAGATATAACACGGATTCTACAAGATACTGAATCACAGAAAAGAAATAAAAATATTAACAATAAGATAAAATAAGAAACGAAATTGAAAAGTGCTCTAATTATTATTGCCGTAGCAACTTCGAAATAATACGAGTTCTAAATGTCTTGAAAGTGTACTTACTGTTAAAAATTTATTTATGAATTTATGAAGCAAGAAATTTCTGATGGTAGAAGTTCGTTTTTCATGGCGAACGGACGTGTTTTGAGCGAGCTCCGGCCTTTTTAGTGGTTTTTTGTGTTTGTATAGGTTTAAAAATGTATTATCTTGTGCATTACAAAATTTGTAATTGTTTAGTGCTTATTTCATCGAAATCGGTTCAGTGATTGAGATTTTACGAATTTTTACAGTTTTAAGTTTAATCTCAAGATTAATAACGCGCGAGACTAATTAAATCGTGAGAAGACAGGGCAGGAACCTCCAATCAACAGGACAAAAAAGGGCGTAAAGTTAAGATAAGTGCTTACTTTCTTACTTACTCACTTACTTACTTAGAATTAAGGCTAAATTTAATTAAAAAATTTAAAAGTGAACAAAGGGGAAAAAGATAGAATAGAGAGGCGCAAGTCACTGGGAGCTACATTGAATATACCTACTTCGAATCGGGGTGGAACAAATTGACCCTTGGGAAAGGAAATATAAACTTGTCAACCGGAGACATATAAAGAAACTAAGCCATAAATTACAATATTTAAGCTCTCAAATTTCGGTCTAATAGGCATGATTGACAAAAAAAAGGAAACCTTTCTTACCAAATTACAGCGGCTTTTTTTTCCTGTTTTTTTGCGCTTTTTACTTTCGTTAGTACCTTTAGTTTAGAGTCTCCCAGACACAATAGAATATACGGGGCGGTCAAAGATAGACTGAAGGGGCACGTTTCGGTGACTTAACAATTAACTTAACTAAATTATCTCTCCTAGGTATCTCTTTTAGCGATCACTAAACAGCACCCACCACCCAAACCAGGATTAAGACCTTAAAGACAAGTACTCGTAACAGCGATCAAATAGAAGTGCGATCATCAAAAGAATACATCCTAGAATGCATCAGTATAAATAAGGATGGGGATTGCCTGTTTGGAGCGATTGCGCACCAACTGAGGCGACTGCCAGTGACATCAGTGCCTCACAGGAAATTAACCAAATGATTAAAAAAGAAATCAGCGCATACATCATGGAAAACCTGGAAGATTTCTACCCACAATTGATAGGAGACGTAGACGGATACGTGGAGGGAAGAAGGAGAGAACCAGCAGGGTTGCGGAAATCGTAATCAAGAAGCGTGCATTGAGGTGGAGAAATTTGAAGGAAAAGCAAGAGTATATCCATGGCCCAAATCAAGATGAAAATAAGAAGACTAACAATCATAGGATGCCACATCCCCTCGGACAAAAGAGGGCAGGCGGAACTCAGAAATCGAAGTGAAACAACAAAAAAAAAGTGCGAAAAGAACCGGGGTATCATACTAGGCGACTTCAATGCACAACTAGGCAGACTGGACGGAAGTGAATAGGAGGAAGGGAACGGCAGCGACCTTTACGAACATGGTACACCTACATGGACTGAGGGTAGAAAACATATTCGGCAAGTCCAAAATGTAATCAAAGTAAAATAAGCGTCACGAACACAGCAGACATATGGGCAAAAAACAGTAGGATAGGACCACAAAATGGTAAAGGGGAAAGTAAAGAGAGGGGAGGGGAAGAAGAGAACAGAAAGGAAAGGACAAGGAGCACAACGGGGAGACCGAAGGGTGGAATGTGAAGGGGAGAAGAAAAGAAAGGAGTACAGAAAGCAGGGGTAAAAGATTAGAAGCAAAAAGGGGATGGGGTACCATATGAAAAAAGTTCGGCGAAACGATCAAAGAAGCAACAAGGAAAACACTAGGGAAACAGAAACCGCCCATGTGACCGAACAGAAAGTGGGCCAAAACCCACACTAACCTGAAACAAAGAAGAAGCTAAGGGAAGCCAAGGAAGAAGAAAACAGAGCCTATGAGCAACACGAAACCAAGGAATTCGCCGAGTTCGCGGAGAACATCACCAAACTCAGACCAATGGAGAGGAATACGGAAATGTAATGGTATAGGCACATCAGAAAATATAAAAGGAGGAAACAAGGGGGAAACAGAAAATATATACCAATGACAGCGTGGCCGATGCTGGGACTACCCAAATTCATAATCAACAGAACAATACACGCGTGGCAAAGGGAGTATACTAGTATACAATGGTTTTGGAAGAAAACCGAACACCAAAAGAAAACCAGGGGGATCAAACAAGGATGTCCGTTTCCACAAGGCTCTTCGCGATAGCACTTGACCACGCTATAGAACAAACAAGGATGGTGGCGAGGAACCTTAGCATAGGCGACCAATTACAACTACCGACATTACCGTCGTACGCGGACGATCTACTCGTAATCGCGGATAATTCGTCCAGGCCATCGGGATACCAGGCACTCGGAAAGGGTGGACCTACAAATATACAACGAAAAGAGCTACATGATGACAAGAGTGCCAGCAAACAACACCCCCAGTACAAAGAAGGAGAGAAGACCATAGCCGGGAAGGGGATAACCATGAAGCACAAGATCAAATATCTGGGAACGTACATAAACAGCACCCTCAGCAGGCACAACGCAGTGCAAGACAGAATAACCAACGCATTCAGAATCACACACGGAATCTGGAACTTCATACGAGCGAAGAAAATACCGGACAGCTTGAAATGATGATTTACAACACGATCGTAGCACCGACAATCTTATACGGAATTAACACTTCAGCGCCAACAAAGAGCAACAGACGAACATTGAGGAGGGCGGAGTGGAAGGCACTCAGGATACTGAAGAAAACAGCAACCTCACAAGAAAGCAGAGAAGAGAACTATTAGAGGAAAAGACGATTGCCAGGAGACTGAAGATGAGGCAGATGAGATACTAGGGACATACCAACAGGAGGAATAAAGACCATATCATCCGGGCTGCCAAGATTCTATGTGCCTCGGAATGAAAGGTAGGCCGACCCTGCCAAACATGGAACACCACCATAAACCAAACAGTAGAGGTCTCGGGGATTACCATGGGAAGATGGGAAGAGAATAGCAGAGACAAACATCAAAGGAAGAAAGAAAGCAGAAGAATACTGAAGGTGGAGGAAGAATCAGCCACAAGGACAAGTAGCTAAGGGGAGGAGGAAAAGGGGACAGAAAGTAATGCGGGGAGAGGACAACAATAAAAAGAGCCTAACACGAGGGAAAACAGGGAAGGGAACGAGACCAAAGGATAGGAACATCGGAAGCCAATGAACGCCCGGAGAAGAAAGCAGAGTTCCCTCTAAGGCAGAATACCAGTGGCGAAGCTGTGGCCGTACCCGTTCGGGTCGGATAACACCCAGTTAGCCGCCCCCCCACAACCCCCCCAATCCACAAAATCCACCACATTGTTTGGCATATGTCGCGGCCCAGCGCGATGGCAACAAAGTAGTGGAGAAACGTCCCTGATAGTGTCTACCAGGGACGCATCAAAGTTTCAAATTTATGAAGCAAGAAATTTCTAAATTACGGTGTAATCGAACCAAACCTAGTAGCTACTACTCTATTACCATTAATAAATGTACGGAATTGGATGCAGTCCCATTACCAATCAACGGTCGTCTCAAAAGTATCAAATTACAAAACCTTCAGCCAGATAGACCTAAAAAGCGCATATCATCAAATGCACATTTTGGTACATGCCGTCTACACTGATTTTGAAGCCTGCGGACCACTTTACCAGTGCACAAGAAGTCAATCGGTGTTACCAATGGTGTAGCAGCTCCCATTACAACACAAAACTCAAACGCGCTTTGGGAATCTTCGTCCACTATGCGAAATGGGTTGAAATATTTTCAGAGAATATAAAACCTTTAACTTGTGTTTCAAGCGTGATGCTCTAAAATGCTTCCAATATATTAAATCCGGCATAAAGAAAGCTGCTCTTATAGCTTATAGATGATGAAACTTTCACTGTCGAAATTGACGCCTTGGATTTTGCTATAGCCGCTACGCTTACGCAAAAGGGTCGCCCAGTCGCTTTCTTCTCTCGAACGGTTTCTAATCCAGATTGTCGACATTCATCAATAGACAAGGAAGTTTGAGCAAATGTCGAAAGTCATAAGAAATGGAGACATTTCCTTATTGAAAAACACTTTATTTTTATTGCGGATCAAAAGTCAGTAACGTACATGCCGAATAAAAATCAAAATAGGAAGATTAAAAATGAGAAGATAATGCGCTGGCGGCTAAAGCTATCCAAAGCGTTTATCAATTGGAAACTGGGAGGAAGTACCTACTTATAGATGCCTTTCATTGTATCCGATCACTAAAAACTATTCACGTGCCTTCGAAGATCACCAAACGGGGATTCGCTACCCTCATGGCTTTCAACGCCTACTGTTCATGTTCTAGTAAAAAAGAATGTCCGACTGATCCTGTAGTAGAAGAAACTGAACTTATCGTGAGTAATCCTTACTACTCTTTAATTAGAAGAGCTAATGGAGAGATATCAACCGTCACAAATCGTCATTTAGCGCCCTTCCCAAACAACGTTGACGAGGGTGAAGATTACGTTAGTCCTGAAACTTCAGGGACTTAGGCCTCACAAGAACTGCACACTTCTGATGGATCTTCGACGGAACAAGAGGTTAGAAGGTCTACTTGAATTAGAAGGCTACCATCGCGCTTTAGCAACTTAGTTGTAGAAAGTGGAATTGAAAATTCTACAGGGGAAGAATGATATGATATTTTTTTATTATACCTGCATCAGAGCCTGCCGGAGCCTGAAGTGTTTAAGAAGTGGTTGGAAATCATTAAGCCACCAGATTATAATTTAATAACTCTGGAAGACATTTACAGAAAATTTTTGATTTGTGGGCGTCGGACAGTGATTTAGAACAGGGAACATGTGGAGGTTTAAGGCGTTTGGCGGTTCCCAAATTATATTTACCAGGTAATAATAATTGAATCGTAATAATTTACTACATATTTTGTTTATTTTAACGATCTCAAGAGCATCATACAGCAGACTTGCGTGCAGTGGACCCTGAACCTCGTCCTGGACTAAGTTGAACACAAATTCCTGAGCATATTTCTTGGGGTAATAAAAAAGTTCTTTAAATAAAGAACTACATGGATATTATCGAAATGTTTAACTTCTTTCAGATTTTACTAATGCTATCACTAATAATAATACACAAAGAAATCAAAAACCCCGAAAAGTAGTCACATTATAAAGGTATATGAGCCATAATAATGTGGCAATGATAATTTTAATTTACATGTTTTTGTAAATAAATGCCCAAAAGAAAAATATCTATGCAAGCAGATCATTAATTGGGGTGTTAAAATGAATAGAGCAAAATAATATATTAAGAGTTTAAAAACACGTTTGAGAGAAGCTGCAGATGTATTTCTTTCAAAAGCATTTCAACAAAATGTAATGAAAAGGGTAAATGCAGTAACATATAATTTTATTGTGTCACAACTCAGTAACCAAATAAAAAAACGCAAGGAAAGAAATATACTTTGGATGACAAGATTATAGCATTATCATTATACAAAGCTATTTCTATTTTAGTTTATAGACTGTTATCAAAAATGTTCGCTCTCCCATCAACAAAAACATTAAAAAACTTGTAGACTTCCTTTAACAACCGGAATAAATGATTACATCTTTTAGACTTTGTCCAAGCAAGTGCAAAAAATTGATCGTATCTGCATTTTGATGTTTGATGAGATCAGTATTGAACCTTCCATTCATTACGATCAGAAACGAGATCTCATCTTAGGTTTTCAAGATGATGGTTCTTCTAGAAGACCTGAATTTGTTGACTACCTATGCTAATGTATTTACGTTGGGAGGCTTGTGTAAAAAATGGAAACAAGCAATCAGTTTTACATTTAGTAAACAACCGATAAAGACATGTGATCTCAAAAGGCAGATTATAGAGGTATTGTCTTTGTGATATTATAATACTCGAATTAAGTGTAATTCGTTCATATCTTTAGCTAATTATGAAGTGCCAAGAAATTGGTTTAGAGGTTGTCGCTACAGTCTGCGACCAAGGTGCAGGCAATAGGGCAGCGATCAATAGTTTAAAGAAAAATGATAACTATTTAATGGTAGAAGATTCTACGATCATTCCTTTATTTGATGTTCCCCGCCTGTTTAACACTCCAGTACTCGCGTTCAAACGGACCGTGCATTACATTTAATGGACCTGTTATGCCTACACCCCCTTCTAATCCTCTGGACTACTTTCTGTTATAACATCTATGTAGTAATGCGTTAGTCCATTTGTACCGTTGTTTTGCAAAAAAATTCCTTTATTCAGTGAGGGTACAAATTATAACCCACACGACGCTTTGTGTTTCAGTGAAAATTGTCTGATCTGGGCCAATCACAGCGTTTCTTACAGATTTTGACTTGTAGAATCCAAATCGACCTGATTTTTGAAGTTTGGACCAGTAAGTCAAAAGTTATAGCCCTTTCTTTAAAATTGGAAAGGTTTCTGACCTGCAGTTAATTTACGTTTTTAGGAGGATATATTTATTTTGTTGACTTTGTAACTAATTAAATGAAACTACAAGGCAACAAATTCGGTAATTTATTAGTACTTAACCATTTTTTCGTTTCGTCGTGTCCTACGCGATCAAACAGGCGACATATCCTAACGCGAGTACTGGAGTGTTAAAGGATTAAGAAATAATTTGTTGACAAAAGATTTGCATTTTGATTTAGATGGACCAAAGATAGCAAAATGGGAACACATTATAAAATGTTATGAATTAGATAATGAGGATCCATCTACTTGCATTTGCAATAAATTAGGCGATTCCCATGTTTATGGAGACAAAATAAACAAAATGAAGGTGCAGCTGTGAACCCAAGTTTTTAGTCGTACTGTGGGTTCTCTTATGAAAAGACTATCTCGATGGGGTAAAGAACGATATCGCATACTTTTTTATTTGATTTTTTGAACATAAAATTTTGTAGAAATAAAAGCTGTTAATAGTTTGGAACCGGCCGCTGGAGATACTGGCAAATTATTGATGTTCTTCGACGACCTCTTTGATAGTCTTAATGCCAAGTATCCTCCAGCAAAACCTGATAAGGAGTTGAGCCTTCAACGAGGAGTTACCTCGTACATCAGTGTATAACGAGTTTTGGCAGAATGCTATTAAAAAATTGAATAGTATGCGATTTTTCGACACAACTAAAAACAAATTTGTGAGTAATCCTTCATTAAAGAATTTAAAATTTACAATTGAAGGTGTCTGTTGGTTGAAAAATAAATTATTAAGAAATGGCTTGTCGTACTTTGTACAGGATCATTAAATCAAGATCCGTTAGAAAATTGTCTTGGTTCCATAAGAAGTCATGGAATACGTAACACCAATCCTGACGTACACTATTTTATAAATAGTTATAAAACTCTGTTATTGAATAGTGACAGCAGTAGTTATTCTCCTGGAACAAACTGTGAAAGCGAAGCCTGTGTTGGCCCAATAGGTACTTTAAAAATTGTATTATTACAACAATTACCAGAGGATCGTGACAACGAACCAGTTCCTTCACTGAACATCCCTGGCAATTTATTAACTATGGTTAATTTATCAAAAACAATAAGGTGTACATATTATTTAAAAAACTACTAAACATTGTAAGGTGAGATTTATGTAAACATAATTTAACTGCTTACCACACTGAGAAAGATTTCGACTTTATAGTATGTCGAGAATATAAAAATTGTAGGCTTACAAGACCAGGAAGTTATTTTAATTTTATTGCAAGGCAAGCTTGCATATATTATTTTATGTCCTACCCCATGTGTGAGAAAAGCTCAACTTGAAACATATTTTATATCAAATTTTAAGTAAATTAGTTAATATTAAGCCACTGAATTGTAAAGATCATGATCTCCAAAATCAAGTTCTGAATATTATCATTCGTTGTTCAATTTTTGGTGGGTTAAAAGTATAAACAAAATACTAAAAGGAAATCATTGAATGGACAAATAATCAGGCCCTAAATTAGAAATTTATTCGAGTATTAACGTCAATATGATTTCATTGTATTTCCCTTATTTTTAAATATGTTGAGGTATAATACAAAAATACTATAAGAAAGAAATATACAATTATCTAGTTATCATCCGATCGTCACATCGTTATTGTCAAAGTTCATGAATTGTTCTAGTGATTTATTTTAAAGTAGTTAGAGCGCCTAGGTAAAAGTAACAAGAAGTTAGTGAAAATTTGGTCACTTATTCTCTGAGAGACGCACTTTCTAATGGTCAAAAGAAAAAGTGTTCCTATGTGCCGTTTCTGAGATATTTGACAGTAAAAACAGGGTATTTTAACATGGGCTCTTATGGACATACTCAGTTTTTCTGAGCTAGCGAAGGTTTTTGTATCAAGACTTAAATGAGATGGGTCTCATTAGAAGCGAAATTTTGTGACGAATCTAAATATGCACGAAAAAGTACATGTTCATGATGAAATAAGGAAGATATTTACCGCCGGAGCGGCGTCTGCTCTGACGCGGCGGCACGCTATGCAGCACGCGTTTAAATCTGATGACTTTTCCACTAGGTCTAGTATATAACTGAGCTAGGACAATCTTTTCCTTCTTCTGCTGAGCACTTTTCTTCACAAAAGGCATGGTGTCTTTCAGAAAGAACACCAAAACCAGCGATATTTATAAAGGCCTGCACACGTCTTGTTGACACACTGATCGGATCGAGATCAAGAGCGGCTGGGGATCTCTGGCGCCAACATCGAAAAACCAAATCCACTACACCGACTTCACGTAAAACGCCAAATTATTTAGTTTCCCGGCTTTTACATACGTCTCGCATACGTTTTGATTAAGAATATACAGGGTGACAATTTGAAAACTTACCACCCCCCATATCTTAGTAAGTAAACGAGATATTTAAAAAAATCAAAATCCGTTTCGGTAATTCGGAGGGGGAATCACAATGACATAGTTGGCGACGCACCCCCTCACACCCCCTGCGCCCCAGTCACCCCAACTTTTAAATCTTAAATAATGACCCCCCATGTGTGATACGTCGTTGGAAAGCTCTGAAAAAATGCTTTCCAACCATACCAAATAGCATTACATTTAGTTTAGTAATTATTGTGCAAATCAAAAAATAAACATGGAAAATCGTATTTAACTTGAACTTCCAAAGCCGACTCGACAGCAACTCATTTTTGATCGCCAGTTATAATCTATTCTCAAACTCTTTTCGAACCTTTCCTATGTTGGTTTTGCAATATTTCGACATTCTTGAATTATTCTCTGTCTTAGTTCGTCTAATGTTCGCCGGTTGCGTTTTAAATACGACAGATTTCAAATGTATCATATTAGTTTATTTTTTGATTTGCACGATAATTACTAACCTAAATGTAATGCTATTTATTTGTATGGTTGGAAAGCATTTTTTCAGNTACTAGAAAGTTAATTTGGATTTAACACACTTGGCGGTGAAATCCAAATTTCGCGCAGCATATTTTTACATGGCGTGATATATCTGGAGTATTTTAATCTGTGCTAAAAGGAAATCATGGAATGACAAATAATCAGCCCACTTAATTAGAAATTTATTCGAGTATAACGTCAATATGATTTCATTGTATTTCCCTTATTTTTAAATTATATTGCAGGTATTATACAAAAATGCTATAAGAAATAAGAAATATACTATTATCTAGTTATCATCCGATAGTCACTTATCGTTATTGTCAAAGTTCATTGAATTGTCTAGTTGATTTATTTAAGCTAATAAAAGCAATTTTTCCAGTGGTTGTACACGTATTTATCACGTATCATGTTGCTTGCGTCATTAGTCTGTTGTAGTGTATTGCTAAACGGAAGAACACGTTTGTAACGAAAGAAACGATTTTTAATCAATTCAAGATAGCTTTATAACAGTATCTATCTTGAATTGGTAAAGTACGTGAAAGTCGCTGCATGTAAAACTAATTTGAAAGAAAGATTTTGTCCACGTTTTATTCGGTCAATCAAGTTAGTTTAAATTCAATAAAAAATTGATTAACGTAAAGCGATCCAGTTAAATCCCCAATGAGTAGTATAACTGCTCGGAGATATTTGAAACGCACTCTATATTTATATGTTAGCTTCGACCCCACATAAAACAACCACGATTTGGCTAAATTTTGTTTCCAAACTACCGTTGACTTCCCCCGGCGGTACTATGTTAAAAACATCATTGACTCTACTGCGCCATGAAAAATGTATAACAATTTGGGAGACAGTGTGGGGTGACGCAAATTGACAGATAACGTGCCACTAACTCACGTATTCGCCTTTCTAGTCCTCGTTCAGCGATAGAAAAAGACAATGGCATTTGAACGTTACGAGTAAAGTATGATGAAAACGTGGAAATGTAAGCCTGTTATTTCGCTATCTCAACTTCCACCCATCGCGTTTTTCTAAATTCGATGTTCGGTGAAATTCAATTGGGTGTTTTCGAAACTCTGCTACTTTTACCTGTAGGTATACGGCTATACACACGAATTTGTCGTTGTTCCTTTATATCAGTATTCGACACTTCCGACGACTGATGTGGATTGACGATTTTCCATTGGCCATTTTATGGAAATACCTAATTTATTTATATTTTTCATTCTACGAATAAACTGGTGATGTCAGCTTTCACGATGTTTAGGATTAAACTTTTAATAGAAGGGATATCGGAGGGTAGAGCGTCGAGTTGAAACTATCGCAGGTGGTCGTTCAACTTTGCCATTTGTCCGTCCATCGAAAGTGTAGATCCGCTGTTTTGGGTAAATTCTTTATTGCGTATTTACAAGACCCACTTTAACATAGGTATAAGTTCCAAAAGTAAGGTTAACCACCTGGGTACGGGATTAAGTCTCTTGTCCTAAACTTAGAAGATATCCTTTTTTTGAGAGCAGAAGTGTTGTGTTTCTATAACGGAGGAAAACTGTTATCTTGCGTTTCTATAACTGAAGGATGCAGTAAATTCAAGTCAAATACGCGATTTGTACAATTTTTAAACAACAAGCTTATATTAACCTTAAGCAACTATTTAAGAATTTAAAGACAAATGAGTAGATAACTGAAATTCATATTCTACTTGTAGCTGATGTGATTTAGATTTAAATTTCAATGAAACGGCAGAATGTAGGATAAACTAATTGATCCGACTTCGATGCATCTCCTAGATTACATAACTTTTTATGGAATGGTCTAAATATTAAAATTATGCTTAGCATAGATCTGAATAAATAACACTCTAGCATTGAATAACGAAATCAAATCACTCAACGACTCTAGGTAGAGTTGTCCATCTCTATGACTAATCTTACTTCGTTCAATAATTTGAATTGGGGTTTTTACCAAATTACACTGTTTTACATTGACAAAATAAATTAGGACATCTCGGTGAACTTGCATTTACTTGGTAATGAACTTTAAATGGAATTCGAATCTGATTACGTAAAATAAAGGGGTTTCTTTCGATAATAATACAGACAGCCATACTAATAAACGCCTCATGAGTTATCTAATATACATTTTTTTTTTCAAAGAATCAATTCGGTTTCATTAAAGGTCTTGGTACTGAAAAATCATGATCTGATCTTTACAGTAATATTAATAATCGGTTAAAATCAGCCGGACCCTATATTAATGTTCAAAATGCATTTGATTCATTAAACGTTAAAATCCTTCTGTATAAATTAGAACGGGCGGATGTCAGAGGGATTGCTAATCTTAAAACCCGACGATATAAAATACTCATACTGCAGATTTCCCTTTAATAAACCTTTTACATTGGTTAATTTTAATTGTGGCGGCACCAAAGTAAACATGAATATTATCTAACTTTGCGGACAGTTTTCTTTATAGCAATTTCACTTTATACGGGATATTAGAGTATCTTTCTTTCAAATTTGGGGTAAGGCGTCGCGCGCAGTAGACTATTTGCAATGGCAGCGATTTCGTTAATTTTCATTGGTTTGCCATCTCTAAGGCTGTATACAAAAACGCTGATACAACAAGAATCTACTTATCTTTTTCCCATGAAGCTTAATTGGCAGTGTCAGAAATGAAACATTACATAATCTTTTTTTATCGTGTAAAACGAAACAATTTCCTGTCAATGGGGCGCCAAATGCGATTAAGCTGGCTGATATATACTGACAAAATAAAATCTTGAACATTGCATAATAAATATTGTGATTGAAACATTGACCGTCTTTAAACTCCGGAAATTTCAATGCGAATGGAACTTTATGTAAAATCACCCTCTCGTTACAGACTGCATTGGTTTTTTTTTAATGATTCAATCTTTATTCCCTCGCTCCATCATATCGATTGAAGAACGATTTTTTAATAAACTCAGATCTAGATTGTTTTTCAACAGCCACATATACAGGGTGGTGACTTGCGTAACGCATCATAGGGATTTCAATGTAAAATTCATAACATGCGATTATTGGCTCCCCAAATTATTTTAGAGCAAAAATGTATTAAGGTTTTTTGTAGAAAAAAAATTTTTACGTCAATCAACCGCATTACTTTTCAATTTTTTGCATAATAAAGACGGAAAATTGGGAAAATAAAACCCGCATGTTTTTCAATAATCTGTGATGCCATGGAATTTTCTAAAACAAGAAGATGTCCAGTTATCAATTAGCAGCAGTTCGAAATGGATTTTATGATCGACTTGGTTACTGTCTTGCAGATAATGGTGACTTATTCGAACATTTATTGTTAATTGTTATATTAGGAAACCGTTTTTAATAATTTGGTCTTTGTTTATGTTGAATTCGCTGTTCTAAATATAATACTTTGTGATAGAATTTGATTTGTTTTATAGCAGACATTCCATGGCATGACGGATATTGGCGTAGTTTTTGTATTATAAAATTCCATGGCATCACAGATTATTGAAAAGATGCGGGTTTTATTTTTCCAATTTTCCGTCTTTATTATGCAAAAAATTGAAAACTAATACGGTTGATTGACGTAAAAAATTTTTTTCTACAAAAAACCTTAATACATTTTTTCTCTAAAATAATTTGGGGAGCCAATAATCGCATGTTATGAATTTTACATTGAAATCCCTATGATGCGTTACGCAAGTCACCACCCTGTATATAAGATAATTCGTCCACGTATTGTTCCATTTCACATAGAAATATTGTTACTTTCCTGGACAACGCTTTCGCCAAATAATATTTGCACAATACCTTTGATGGCGGGTAGAATGAGTTTCTCTGCCATAGTGTATTTTTTTTACAATATTAAAGAGCTCCTAGCGAGTTCATAATTTCGCGGTGTTTGCCCGTCTGTCCTTTAGCCATATAATATGCAATTCCAAGCTATATCCATACCCAGCACCTCGTTTGCTGTATTTGTTTAATTCCCCTTCTTCATAAGCTACTTTGCATGACGCAAGGAGTTTTCTTGTTTACTGCGATCGTCTTCCTGGGATTTTCTTTGTGTAGAGTGTCCGATTAATAAAGGTCACAGGCCATATCTATGGAACTGTTAATTGCACACCTTAGGGAAAAAGATTTGGCTTAGAAAAATGGCTGGAAATTATTTTCAAATAGAAAAATGATTTTTTTCCTAAAATATACCCAACAATCATAAAAAATACATGCATCGCAATATAGATTACGTGGAGCTTTTTTCAAAGCCAAGCAATTTTTTGATTTTACGTTAGTTAAATTACGGTACTCCGTATGAGAAATGCCTTCCTTATTTAAACAGGCTAGGGATCCTTGCGGATAAAATTCTTCTTACAATAATAAAGCGCGACAAAGTGTAAATTGAACCTCCTGTTGGATATTTTTTTTACGAATTTCACGAAAAATTGTCCGCTAATTTTTTCCAAATGTTAAGGCTGATTTATAAACTTTGTCGCCTGCTCTCGCGCTGGCAGTTCATAGAATTGAGCAAAGGAAAAAGAGTACCCATTTGGTGTGTCAAAGTCAAACTCTGGATACTCTTTTTCCATTGGTCAATTACATGAACTGCAAGCGCGAACGCGGGCGACAAAGTTTATAAATCGGCCTTTAACCTCCAATGCTCATAATTGCTAGTAAGTTAAACCAGAAATTAACGAGTATTAAAATGGGTTTTCAATGATTTTGGAGTAAATAAAAAAATAAGAAGGAGATATTTCCCTACATACAATATTCTTTAGTTTTATGAGTTTCTTTCCAGTACACGTGCTTGAGATTAGTTGATCGCCATTACAAACTCAAAATTAGGTCAATACTTTAATGTTACCTACTTTAACATAGGCGCAGATATAATTTCGCACTCCACATAAATAATAGGTCCTTTGTAGCGATCAGATAACTTCGAAACTGCACGTTTAATCAATTCGTCCTCGACTGAATACGATTGTCTTCATTTATTTCAACAACTAAAGCCAAAAATATTGTTTATCGTTCCCTTCTTCTTCTACTGGTACATATAATTTGTTTATGCTTACCTCTTGCCGACGGAAAATCTGTTTTTACTTTCGATTGCCTTCGCCCGTTTTGTAATTGTAACAATTTAGGAAAATTCGCGGGAAATTGACGTTTCACAACGATTCCCGAAAAAATATGAACTTCCGCTATGGTAAAATCGTAACGAAATTTTCTTCGGCCACTTCCCATACTATCCCCTGCCTGTTCTTACTTAACCCCACAAAATGGCGAATTGTTTTCGCGGACGGGCATACTTAATCCTTATAAATCGTTGCTTAAATAAAAGATAGGGTGATAAATCATTCTCACATATTTTTAAAATATGCCAAATTTGTAGTTTCCACGCTGCTGCATGACATCATGCCGAGTGTGCATTTGTAACTAAATAGCCTTAAGTAAAATAACTGAATGTGATCCCCATTCTAGACATCTGGTCGCCTTAATTTCCGAAACGAATTAAGAGAAGAATGCTCCATTCAATTGAAAATACACAGCAATAAAAGGACGATCTTCAATTCCAGTACCAAACGCCCACGGATATTTTAAATTCCACCAAATTGGAAAATTAACTCTCTAATGTCTAAATGTAGGAATTGGTATTTAAAATTGAGCATAGTAAGCGCTTTAAAACACTTTATGGCAAAAAGAAGAGTAGGAAAGAACCCTTAAAGCGCGTTTAGACACATATCACATGCTCCAGGTGATCAGCTGCAGATTACTGATTTCGTGTGAACGCAACCTGCCTCAAAGAGCAACGTTGTCTCATTTTTGTAACAGGTTGCACTTATTCGAAGCCTGCGGCAGGTAACCTCCACAAAATACCTACCTAGCAAGTGGCATCGTGTAAACGCGCCTTTAGGCACTCCCCTCGACCTCACTTTACCACGCGAGGAAGACAGTCAAACTTGCTGGCTTTAGAAAAGGAGAAAGCATTGTACAGCGTGGTTCAAATTCGTGGCTCACCAATGGGTTGTCCGTAATGGTAAGACATAAGAGATAGTTAAATGGGGGCAAAATTGGCCCTTTTTGTAACTAAGAAAAACGTAGTTGAAATCAAAATTTCCATAACACGCTATAGATGTAGAAGCTACACGCTACTATTTTCCTATTTCTTATGGGCTGCATATTGAATGTATAGGAAATGAGACAAGAACGAGTTCTTTATTCTCTATCACATGTCAACACTTTACCGAGAAAGAGACGGTAATTTGAAATTGGTTCACAAATTAGTGACGCAGAGCTCACCGTTCGTGAATTCAACTGTGCATAATTGAGTATCGACGTACGTACGTATAACTAATAGTGGGAGCGGCCCGTGAAAACAAACGGCATTTCGTATTAAAATTGTGCCACTTGGAACACATGTTCCCTAGACCTATTGGAGTGATTTGAGTCGCAGAGCCGGAAGTTCCGTCCTTTAGGATTGAAAATGGCGCCAATTTTCAAAATTGAGGCGAATTTCAGGAAATATCTATTTTTAGAGCGATTTTTACGTTTAGGGTGACGTTTACGAGGTTTCCGAGGGTGAAAACGACAAAAACAATATCCGAAGATAATTTCTGTGTGGGAAGCATGATTGTATGATATCTTTAACGTCCGACAGGATTCGAAAGTTTCTTGGAAAGTTTGACCGATTTTCGTGGTTGAGGTGGCGTTTTTGCGATTCTTTTGGGTGAAGATTACCAAAAAAGACCCATTAAAGACCTTTTTCTACAATCGATATCCAAAGTAGGCATTTGCGCTCCTATTTGGCAACTCAAACGTCATATTTTTCGAGGAATGTCAATTTGTCGCTTAGCTCGCTCTCCAAATTATAAACTATAAATCAAATATGCATTGCTTAGAGTATCCAATGACAACAAGTAAATGACATCTTTCATTTGGCCATAAGATTAAAATAATAATTTATATTTGAGTGAAAAATTTAAATTTTTGGAAATATGTGAACTGCTCGATTGTAGAAAAAATCTTGTGTGTAATTCGAGCGCAAATTGATTGTTGATTTCAAGAGATTAGCGCGGAAAATGTCTCTTTCAGTCGACAATATATCATTTTGCGCTCTTAATACACAAATAGCTATTTTTATGAATTTTTAAGTATTTTGAATAAACAGGTCGAGGTAAACTAAGTGCAAAGGTGAAACTTGTTCATCGAATTCGATTTTTAACTAAAAATTGTTGATTATTGAAACATATTTACAAGTAAAAAGTCATAACCATAAGTCATCAAAGGGGTATGCCTCATCGCTCAGATCTCCTGTTGCAGTCGAGATATAAAAAAATATTTAGTTAAGATCATTAAAAATAAAATCTGACAGTCATGTTTATAAAATAAGCATGTACACTTTTGCAGTGTTCTTGACAGTTAGACTGTAGGGTGCACGGAAGGCTGTTTCGCAAGCATGAAGATCTTATTGTCTCACAAGTTCACTAGCAGCCACATTTCCTTAGGATTGTGAGCTCCTTTCATATTTACACCTATTTGGTATAGTTTGGTTCCCAGCCCACTTTGCCTCGTGTCCATCCCCAAGTTGACGGATGTGGAGGGCATTCAGAAGGATAGAAGCAGTGCCCCCACAACACATGACCTGCTTGAATGGGGACATGAACCTCAGTAATTTATTTTTGGTACAAAATAAATATTTTCCCACATTAGTAGTGGATTTCTCCTGTGCTTCGGGGTCATAGAGAACGGTAGTAAATTCTTACAAAGTTTTAATTGTTTTTTTTTTGTTATTCCTCTTTGTGAATTGGAGAGTTCAAGTAAAGCTGGTGTCACGTCCGGGCGTTTCATCCAAGTCATAAACGGCTTCTTGTTTCCAATAGAATTGAAGCAGGGCATTGTGGTACAACCTGTGTACCAATGAAAGCCTCGTAGGGCTTGTGAATTTTATTCTCCAAGTGCTAATACATTAAAATGGGTCGCTATATATCGACGCTTGGCCCCAACACCTAACAGATATCCTTCTTTCAGTCCGAGTTCTTTCAGAAAAAAAACAAATAATATATGACCATCAGAACCTCAGTATCTCAAGACTGGACAAGGATGTTCTGGGCTCCATGCTCCACCATATCTTTCGCATGGAGGATGATTCGTCCGTCCGCCTCTTCTTGCGTAACTTGTATCCCATTAAAAGGGAAAGCGTTCTCAATCGTAGGAAAATGCGGCTGCAAGTCAACTTGTGAGACCATGAGGTGCTCATGCTTACGAAACAGCCTTCCCTGCACCCTACAGAGTTCTAACTGGCAAGAACACTGTAAAAATCGCAGCCGAGTATGTACATGCTTATTACCTATAAACATGACTGTCAGCGTTTTACTTTTAATGATTTTTACTAGATATTTTTTATAGCTCGACTGCAACAGGAGATCTGAGCGATGATGAGGCATTCCCCTTTGATGACTGATGACTTTTTACTTGTAAATACGTTTCAATAATCAACAATTTTTAGTTAAAAACAGGATTCAATGAATAAGTTTCAGTTTTGCACTTAGTTAACCTCTATCTGTTTATTCAAAATACAAACAATTTCATAAAAAAGGCCTTTAATGGGTCTTTTTTGGTAATCTTCACTCAAAAGAATCTCAGAAACGCCACCTCAACTACGAAAATCGGTCAAAACCTTTGAATCTTGTCGGACGTTAAAGATATCATACAATTGGCCTATATATGATAAATGAAACATGCTTCCCACACAGAAATTAGCTTTGGATATTATTTTTGTCATATTCACCGTCGGAAACCTCGTAAACGTCACCCCAAACGTAAAAATCGCTCTAAAAACATATATTTCCTGACATTTTCAAAATTGGCGCCATTTTTTAATCCGAAATGCCGAATAATACAAATATTTATCACGAGCCGCTCCCACTATAAGGAAAGGCGTGAATTTAAACGATAGTGAAACTAAAGGAACTTTCGTGTCAGATTAAAAAAGCTTAAGAGGAGGGTAGAAATAATAAGGTGCACAGCATTGACAGAAATACTGTCCAAAACAAAATTGCTCATTAAATCGCTTCATCTTCTCCACGTTTTCCTGATTAAATCCAACAATTTCAAAACACGTTTCTGCTTAAGCTTAAGTGCTGATTGCACAGCAAATAATATGCAAATCTAATCACTACTGAAAATCAATTAAATTTGCTTTTGGAGAATATGTTGATCGCGACGCACGTCTGTTCCTGTCACAATATTCTGGCAACCCTCGTCAAAGCAAAAATAACTCCAAAAATTAGCACGTAGATAGATATTCAAGCCTTTTTTTACCAATTTAATACACATTGAGTCTAGGTAGTTCTTTCAGTTTAACTGATACTTCTTGATTATATACTTGTACGTTCGTTTGAGTAAGCAGGTCATTATCCAATTAAGCATCAATCAGAATTAGTCTCATTAGTGACGAGATAAACACTAAGTGTGCCTTAATTCGCTTTCTCTTAACCTGGTTTATTCTCTCTGTGGGTGCAGTAATGGAAATTAGACATAGTAGAACTCTGAGTAATGGAGAACTGACGCTGTGCCGTTGCTACTTCAATTATCGAGACGATTGTATGAATTTTGCTCATAATTGCAATCGGTTCGATTTATTGAACGTACAATGACGGGGCGGTTTTCTTAAGCACATCGCACCCGTTTTGTTAAGCGTAATTTATTTGACATTATGCTAAATCACACACGCTCGCAAACAATTTCGTTATTGCCTTTCACTCATTATTGCCATTTGTTATTGTATTATATTAATATACTTCTGAAGTTCTCTATGCACCATTCTGTCTTGCCGTGATAAATTAGTTTACCAAAGATATTAATTAGTGTACACACAAACTTTGAGAATTTCATCCGTGCCAGAAAATTTATTCTATTAAGTAATGCATTATATAAATTTTGGGGTGTACTTCGTGTAATGAAATTGATTGATTCGCAGAAGAAAATTAAAGTGACGTGTGATTAATTACTTCTTTAATTTTGAAACAATTACGTTCATATAGAAGGCTTATAGGTACTAACAAACAGGGATTCGAATAGAATAACGTAACAACATAAGGATCAAGATTTGTTTCTGAAACTGTATCTATCAGAAAACATATGCCGTCAGCAGTAATGAAATGTGTGGTTTAAAAGTAAAGATAAAGTTTCGATATGTATGTGGAGTGTATATACAGAGTATTTGTGGACAACGTAATAGGGGTTATAAAACTCGTCAAAACTTCCACTTCTTTAAAGTAAATTTTTTTCATTTAGGCTTTTGTTTAATAATAATAATAATAAGAATAAATAGTCTTTATTGTATTAAGCAGAAAAATAATATAAAAATGAGGAAAATTAAATGCGAGGCCAGATTCAGTTACAAGGGGTAGCTTCCCTGCAGCTGCTCTTCCACCTAAACCCCACGATAAGACATACAAATTCTGGTGAAAACAAAATATATGGCGGTACTCAACATGATTTTCAAAATTTTACATTTTACACGAATGATAATAAATCCGAAGGACACTATTATGGACCTTTTATGGCTATTTTAGAAATCTCTATATCGCCATTACTGGTAGTTGGAATTCAAAAAATTAAAGTTTTTTTAATCAACAGTTTAATATCTCCAACTTTTGTGCACACAACAAAATGGTGGTCATTTTCAGGTTATTAAAATTGAATTGTGCTATTTAATTTCCAAAATTTAAATGACCGCCATTTTGTTGCTGTAAATTTTTAGTTAAAAAGTTTTGCACAAAAGTTGTAGATATTAAGCTGTTGATTTAAAAAAAAAACCTTGATTTTTTTAATTCCGGCTACAAATAATGGCGATATAGAAATTTCTAAAATAACCAAAAAAGGTCCATAATTCGCAAACAAGCCAAAATGAAAAAGTGTTAGTTTTGACGAGTTTTTTATAACCCCTATTGCGTTGTCCACTTTGACTTTGGGTATAGAAACACCCTGTAGAATGCTTGCTGTTTTTCGTAAAAACGGAATGTTGAAATGATATCGACACTAATGAGTAACGTGCTTATTAATTAAAAATACAAATAAAGTAAATTGACTCTAATCTTGATATGCGTATACGTACTATAAATCGGAATAATTACGAAGTAGGTTCAATAAACAAAGGCGATAAACGATGTGGTTGGCGATGTTGCCTTTTTTGTTAGCGAAAACGTAGCTTTTTCGTTGCTCAAAACGACAAAGGCATTGATTTTTACACGTGTTATATCATATTTGCGTGGTTTGCAATTTTTGTCTCACTACTTCGTATTACACGGCTTTCCGGAATTTATTTCCCTATTTCATGTCGTGCTAGTTTAATTACCACTGTAAGTTTTGTGGTTATCCACTTAGGTTCTTTTAATTGTTGACTTAGCTATGTTATGGGCTCAGAAGAAGTAACAAGTAGTTCATGAAATATTAGCTTCTAATAAATGAGTTGTTTTAACTTGTTCAATTGGACTGACCTCCTTACCTGATTAATTTACACCATTATAGTTACGTGGATTTGCGATCGAAGACATTTCATATAAGAATTGAAAGTAATTGTTGATTTATCATTTTGGTCATTGTATAGTTCATTTAATTATATTTGTTGTATCTAGTTTATATGATAAATTTAAAACGGGTAACTTAGGGAACTTTTAATCGACATTTTACATGGGTTTAAAGTTTTATAGGGTCAAGTGTTGATAAAAAGTTGTTGGTTGGACAAGAATGAATTTGTGTTTCGCCAAACGATGTCACGTGCGAGATAAGCGATGCAGGTCTTTGAACAGTTCTGGTGGTGACACAGTAATACGATACTGACACAAAACTGTTTACGTAAACGCAATACAAATTTATTCAATGATTGCTGTAATGAAAATAGGCGCCAGCGACAAAAGAACACGCATGCAAGCGCTGGATCAAAAGAAATTTTAAAAAAGTCTTAATTACTTTGATACTTATAACAGTAGGCAGAGATTACCTCAAACCCGCCGCATAAACGGCCAATAGGCTCAGGGTTAGACAATAAAATATAAGCTTGAGATCTTGCACAGCGGTAGTTCGTTCTGAGCATATGATCTTCGTTACCACTTATCAATGGAATTGAACGGCACTCAATTTCTATCTTAACTCTCCCCGTATGAAATTGAGAAGATACAAGGGTAGTAATAACAGTAAAAGTCAATTTAGGTACCAACAAATACTGGTTTATTCCAAATGTCAAATCAAAGTATCCCCAACATTGAATCGCATTAATTACAGAAAATATTTTCATATACATACGCATTTCCCCAAACATGTACGTTAAACTCCCCAGAAAACTCCCAATTAACTTCCCCTAAAAGGCTAAATCCCAAGTCAATAATGATTGCTTAAACTAATTACTTTAAAACAACTTTCCACAAATAAATTGATATTTGGGGCAAAAATTCGCACGTATTATACTTGGACCTATAGGTCCAAGTACAAGTAAAACATATAAGGTAACTCTTCTTACCTTGAATAAAGTTAGACGTTGACACCAAGAAGTGAGCTCAGTTCTCGCATCCAAAACTGAAAATCATCAAAAAGAAAAACCTCTCAAGCCGCAGGGCTCGGTATATATAATTAGTTGATTAATGCCTGAAAGGCCTCGCTCTACTCGTAATCTGCTTCTATACCAGGTACGGTACTTAATTGGCCAACCGGTTCAGAAGGAAGTGGTAGTCTATAATAATATTCGCGTTTCAAACTCGATGATAACTTAACCGTGATGGCAAATATACTGAGCATGTACTGAAGTTCACAAATTGCTTAAATGTAATCGAATATAACCCTAAAGGGACAACATAGTTGTCAACTAGGACGCTAAAGAGTTACGGAAGTTGCCCCCTATGAGGGTCGATTTTAAACCTTCTTGACGCAGTGACCTATTTCACAACTTGTTATCAGCAGGTAGGAAGATAATCTAAGGGCGTCGGCACTCGCAGGCAACGGTGAATTTACCCGAAGTTACAACACTTGTACGTCGAACAAGAATCTTATGTAACGTAAAACGTGTCTGGAACTTGAACCCTAAAAGAAATCAAAGGTAACCCATCTTCTTTGATGACATAAAATTTACCTATTTCTTATACCAGAGGGCTAATCGCAGATGAAGCAGCAATTGTCGATGGAAATTACAGTACAACAAATTACAGTCGAAACCTAAATTCAAGTACACATAAAGGAAGTGCACAAGGCAGCACTTACGATAAAAAGGGAAGAACGCATATGATCACATCACTGGGGGCACAGATGAATCCCATCCAAAGTAATTGCTTCGGAATTCCCAAATTATGAATCCAATCGCCAGAGATCAATATGTTCGGAAGATGGCTATTAGAATTCCATGCGCTCTACCTTACGCTTTCAGTTGTTTTTTTTTAAATCGACATGTACTACAATACGGCTTACGAAGACAAAGGCAAGAAAATAAGCGGTCATTCTGCGCGGCAAAATTCCGTGGTTAAATTATCATCAATAGATGGCGCCATCTATCAAATCGCTTCAAAAGTTATGGGGGTTTGTCAACAATAATCAACCGTAAACAATAATAATGCTTCGTGGTAGAGAAAATAAAGCGTTACATACTGTTAATAATCCATAGATCAGTCTCATCCCATTAAAGAGGCGCGTACAAAAAACCTAAATACTAAACTGAATTCGTCTCAGAAACTCCACTTATTTATTACGTAACACAAACTTGATTATTTCAATTTTTCCGACGTACTCATGACCTTTTAGTTTACTAAATGTTCCTTTTATGAACTTTACGGACCAACAAACTGACTTAACTTTAATTAAAGTTTAAGAAGAACATCTTACAACACAAACCGGCCAAAGGCGAACCGCCAAAACACGATGGCAGCGGCTCGGGCTTCACGTAAATGGTCAAAAGAAACCGGCCACGCGTAATCAGCAAAAAAGCAACCGACCTCTTTCTACCACTTCCTCTTCTACTTAAACCATTTCCCCTTCTTCGATTCCACTTCCTGATTCTATTATTAAAATACGGACAATTATCTTATCACTAAACGCGCACCTGGCACAAACATCTGTTTGCAAAATTAATTAATTTTAAGCAACGATAAGCGGAGAAAAGCATGCGATAAACTTTACAAATATGACACAAATAATTTTCCTTATGCTACCAACGTAAATTCTTAACAACTAAATGAACAAATTAAAATGCTCTCTTCTTGTAGTCAGAATTTTTAGTAAACGTGATGAGTGGTAGACGGCGCGGTTTGACATAAGATAGACTTTGCAGATTTTCTATATATTGTGGAACTATATTATTATTATATGACATCATCAAATAAGACCAATAAGTGAAATTATCAGTGACAACCGAATTTTAATATAATTTAATACAGCGAAAAAATACACACTCATAAATTTTTAATTACAATATTTATAATCATCCAAGTTGTCTTTGAAACAAAAGAACCCATAACAAGCGATAATTAAAGTAATAGTTGAAATTAACACTCAATATACCTAAGCTTTTAAATTATGAGCCACAAATAAATTATTCAAATTTTAAATCAGGGAAATATAAATTAAATAATAAAAAAAATGATAATTATCACTAACTTAAATATTCAAAATGTCTGCCATCTAACGAATAGTTTTTTACGTGGTAATGTGATTCTTTTGATTCAAAGCCAACTTTGATGAATATTGCAATTTAAATTTGTGAATGTGTGTATTTTCGCCATATCTCTGCTTAGGAAATAGATATCAGATTCATCTTATTTGGAAATATCCTATAATGGGTATATCCTGCATTTGAAATTTTCAAAAAAATCTGCAAAGTCTATGTTAATGTCAAACCGCCAAATCCACCCCTCATATTTTATGAGCTAGTTAGAGTAATATGTGCCGCGTCAAAATGTATACAAAATTGCGATGCAAGAATTTTTTATGCATGTTTGTTAGGTATATTTTAGGAAAAAATTATTTTTCATCTTAAAAATTAATCGTGTGCCCTCTAGCGACAAACCTAGAAACTTGAAAAATAATTTCCAATGATTTCCCTTGGCCTCTTTTGTTAACAAAATCTTTTCCCACAAGCTGTGCTCCGTTCCATAGATATGACTTGTGACCTTTATTAATATGGCACCCTGTACATTAGGAATAAAGGAGGTACTGTCAAACATGATTTTTATTTTATTTAATATCTGGTTTGAATTGGGAAGCTGTTCCGTCAAGAATGTGGCACCTGGTTGTTGTTCATTTTAAGTTTGAGTAATCAAGTGGATTCCGATAATATCATTATACTAGACGAAGAGAACGTTGATGTGCTAGTAAATGGAGGAAGACAGAACAAACCAGCGGATTATATAAAATAATAGTTCTTTTCTTCTCCCTTTACAGAATTAAAAAAACTAATTAAGGCTAAATAGATAAGTGGGTGCGAATACTACCTATCAGACAGAAAAAGCATACAAGTACTCGTGAAAGAATTATGATTAGTTTGTATATAACCGATTTGTATTTAATCAATCGTTAACGATAAGGGCACTAATAAATTAGAAATATTTATAATTTAAGGAGCTTTAAATAGAATCTGCAGTAATAAAAAATTATGAAATTAATCTTTCACTTAAAAGCCGAAGGAATTGAATATTCCCTTAAACGTAAGCTTAATCCTAACAAATGGCTGTATGGATTTTGCTTTATTGAAAATTGGTAAGAGGAAGTGTAACAACAGGTTTTTATAATTGGCTTCTTTATTCCCCCGTTGAAAATCTAATTTATCGCAAAAATTTAATAATCCGTAAATTTATCGACTGCGTTTTCCCTTTTTTTTCGTCGTGTATACCTGCGCGTAATTTTTGTGGTGTAGGCCTTTATTGACTATACATTTGCAATTTGCAACTTAGGAAGTTATAAAGTTCCCGCTTCTGTAAGGGCGCAATATATACTACCAATTTAAGCACCGAAACCCTGTTAAACTCCATGCATACTTGAACAGGTGAGCAAGAAAGTTTCTATTTAGGCTTTCAGGACACGAAGCCGCTCCTCATCGATGGAGGGCAGGTCGCTAGGCAACGTCTGACGTCACGCGTCACGTCCATCTCGTGGTGAATTGTAATACCACAACGCAGTCGTCGTCGCGACGCTCGTGTTTATCGCTAATTCGCAATTTACTAATGGGAAAGAATTTTTAACGACGCACTTTACGCGATGTGTACATGTGACTAATTGCCCTCCTTCTCGCTAACCAAAGTGAGACTTCCACTCGCATGGGAACGCAGCAAGTGGTCGGTCCATCATTCACTTAAGTTATGAGTGCTGTCACTGCTGAAGTAAGTTTTCTCGCAATTAGAGAGCTCATCAATTTTTCCCATCTAGAGATTTTCCCAATCGCAATTTGATTCAATGGCATGGAAAATAGGTTAGAGAAAAGCAAGGGAATGAGTGATCCTAATAAGGGGGTTGTTTACTTCAATAAAAGTGATACTTACGCTGTACCATTTATAAGGTTAGAAACTGTTGCGCGAAACGACAGGGGCATGCAATTCAATTAGATTGCGCAACATTCAAGACTCTTCCTTTGATTAAATTCGGTTTGTCAATAGATCAAAATCAAAGATTAAGGTTAAGTCGAAATACTTATTCAAATATATTCTCATTCGTAACTGATATTGATTTTGCGAGATTACACTTACCTCGGTACTGTTTTCTGATCTATCCGTTGGATGAGCTTAGACGAGACAGATGACACCCTTACGCACATCCCCATTTTATCAGCGAATGGATGTACATAAATAAATTAATCTTTTAAAATTTTTACTTAAATTAATTAAATTTAATTGACTTCAGTGAGCCGTATCCGCTTTGAAAAACGAGTTGCTTAATTCGCATCGTATAAACTAAGTTTCCAACAAATCCCCTTTTCGGATAATACAATTTGAAATAATAGAACATGCTTGACAGCGAAGCTTACATTATTCGTTTAATTTGTAGGTACCGGGTGAATTTTTGTTGTTGATCAGTCATTTCTGAATTTTGTTTATTAATTATTAATAATTAATTAATTATGTGTTTACAATCCGGAAATCTGTAAATTGAGATGAAAATGTCAAGTCAAAACGAAATTTTTAAAAGATTCTTGATGAAGAAGTAACTTTAACCCCATTATTATTATAGAGCTAAACTTTTATTATTCACCACAAGTCCATTTTGAAATGCAGCGTACTTGATTTTTAGAAGAGCGGCTCGCCGAATGAATAATGCAAATTGTGATACCAATATGTTCAGATGTAGACCCTGCCGGGAAAGGTTTCGGGATGTAATGGCGTCATCTGATCTGCTGGTATCGCCAATTTCTCAGATACCCTTAACGCCTACGTTATTTCGTCCGATTACAAAAATCGTTAGGTGGAGGTTTTTATGGAGAACCATTTGTTGCGCTCAAATTAACTTCTTAAAGATAAAAGACCACAGATAAACGAAAGCATATCTCATTTCATTCGTCATTCTCAATAAATACAGTATCGTGAAAATATGATATCATTTGAAATGCATTTACTATTGATCTAATACTAAGACAAAGTCGGTAAAAGTGCAATAAAATAATGTTCTCCTGTGCTAATTGTGTCCCAATCAAGATTCAGCACGTCGACCATTCAGTTTTTTGACAAATGTGTTATCTTTGAAGCAAAAAGTTATCTATATTACCCGTTTCTACAACAGAATCAAAAACGGCTAACTCTAGTCCATTTGAAGGGTCACAACACACGCATAAAAATTCGAACATCGTACATTTGGGAAAAATTAAGGAAACTGTAAGCTAATGTTAAAATCTGAAAACCTACCCACTATTCTGTTTTAATAGAACTCAACCTAATCAGATCATTCAATTACCCCGAATCTAATTTTGATAATTATAACCTCCTAATAAAAAAAACCAAGTAAAAGGAAATGTAGTAATAGTAAACCGGATAGGCGCGCCACTTAGTCTTTAGTAACTTTCAAAGGAGAGGAGAGCCAAACCAAAAAGAAAAACCAAGGGAGACTAAGAGAGATCCTGGTTCTGGTCTTGATAAGCTAAAGAAGTAAAATACTCGATAGGGATAGAACATAAACAATAATTGATGTCACAATCAAGGGCGATTTAATGAAATGATCTCAAAAATATTACAAATCAGACACTGTAATATATAGATCTGTAATGTCAGCATGCAAGTTTAAATTAATTTTTAGTAAAAAGGCGATCAACACATAGTCAGAAAAAGAATTAATATCAAATCAGGCTTTCGCAGAAAACAAAATTATTTATTTATTTATTTAACGGAAATACCATTTTTACAAAGAAATACAAAACATAATATCTATAGCAAAATGTAATAACAAGACGAAGTGTGACTATAAATCAAAATTACTGATAAACTTAACAAAAAATATTTTAAATAAAAATCAAGTGCATTATATTGAAAAAAGGAATGGTAAATTTCATTGTTTCTAAAAACCCTTAAGGAAACACCTACGTAAAAAAGAATACAAACCCAAATTATACCTACTGTTAACCGTTGTGTAACATCAGCTTCCTTCGGAATTCGATAAACATAGTACCAAAAAAGTTAATATTAGTACATAGTACATTTGCGGAATTGCACATTCTTACTAGAGGAGAGTATTGTCCGTATATTGTTCTGTGGAAGTGAATATCAAGCAAATGTAATAATTACAATGCGATTGTATCGAAAATCAGTATGTACAGTACAACATTCTGTACAATCAAACTTTATATTAAGGAGTCGTAGAAACATAAAAATTACTTTTGAACTACAGGTCGCAACGTCCTTGTTGAGCTCAAAAGGGTGCGTTCCGCCTAATCTGTAACAGACAACTACAAAAACAAACAAACAAAACGGGTAGTGAGTAGCGCGGTACATAAAATATTGCGCAGGCAATTCTAACGTCCGACACTAAGGCAATCGAATATTAAATCGTAATTAATACCCAATAATTCGTTACTTACGTTAAGTAACCAAAAGTAAAATTTTGACTCGACCACGATTGTCCTTACAGCATCTGTATAAAAGCATAAACATGACGTTAAATTAAAAAAAAACTATTTTACGATGCACAAATAACTAAATTTCTATTTTCAATAGCAATGCAATCTGACTAATTCAGAATGTAAAGTTCTTCGGAGTAAAACAAATAACGTAACTAAAAATTGTGGATATCGGCTTTGAAGAAAGTCTCGGCGTAGCTACTCTGAAGGATACAACGTAATTAAACTTACAGAAGTAAGTAAAAGTAAAAAAGAAAAGTTGCATGCAAGTACAGAAGTCAGTAAAAGTAAGAAGAAAATTTGTATGCAAGCAATGCGACGGCAGAAACTTCACTGAAGGGAAAAGAAATACAACTTCCCGTAATTAAAGAAGGAATAGCAACGACCTCCGTCGACGAAACAAAGAATACCGTAATAATACTAAGATCATAGCAATTTTACTTACTACATGGTACATGACAACTAGTGGATTACATTACAAAAGAAATGCCTAGATGGCGTAAGAATATCAAATACCTATACATTAGAGTAAGAATAAGAACACAAATCAACTAGTTACTTAAGCGGAATTTAAATCAGGAATATCAATCGGTAAGAAAATAACGTTACAACAGTTTGTATTTTTAGAACGTAACTTACATATTGAAATCGTTAGATAATTCTAACTAATACCTTACTCATATCAAATAGTATATTAAGATACAAGTGTATAATCAAGTCTTTAAAGTACGCGCAACGAGTTTAAGGGCACGACGCAAAGCGGAGTGCCTTTAACGTTGCAAGTGCTTTAAAGACCAATTATACACGTGTATCTTATAGTATTTTTTTTATACCTGCAGTATAATTTAAAAATAGGAAATACAATGAAGTCATATTGACGTTATACTCGAATACATGTCTAATTAAGTGGGCTGGGTGTTCGTAATTTCACGATTGCCATGGAAATGTCACTTGACGTTTGCTTATAAAAATCATGGTCTTTGTGAATTAAACGATTTCCGTTGAAAAAGATAATACACCGTCCATTAAATCGATTGTTGTAAACTCTAAACAAACTCTAAGCACGTGACGTGTGTTTTAAAGGCCCTTTTTCGCACGCATTTGAGTGTTTAAAACGGAGATTCTGATTCAGGTATAATAAAAAATACATTAAATCTACGTGCATGTACGTGTCGATTTTTAAAATCCTATATTTTTGGCCACCTACTGGGTATTTTTGGAACTTGATGTCGAGGGTTTCGCAACGGCCAACGCGTTGAACGAATATTTGTCTTTCTTTCAGGAAAATGGATATGAAATAGACAAAAAGTATTATGTAGTGGAATCTTTGGGCCACCAGTAACGGAGAGGTTAATTAAAATGTGTAAACGCGACGACCATTACATATAATTTTTATAAATGCGGCGCTATGGATAATTGTGCAGGTGTATGGATTACCTGAGTTGATGGTCTCTGACCGCCAATTCACGCAATACGGGCACATTTTGTTCAACAAATGTTATAGTCAGTAAAAAAAGAATGGGACAACACTATTGTAGAATATGCGTAAATGTGGTATAATACCAGACTTACGTCGAATGGGTAAGATAAGGAAGTTTTACACGAAGAAAAACACATGCAAATTTTCAAAATGTAACGTGGTGCGTGTCAAGAAACTTTTGAGCCTCTTCTCAAGACGATAATTGAATATAGTGTAAGGTCATAACGTAAATAGTATAAATTATTAGTATAAGTTATTACTGAAGTTAGGCATATTGTTGTTAAACGTATTAAACATAGAGGTTATACGTGCAATCATTGTGGGATTGCATAAGTAGATTGTTTATTTTAACAATTTGCTGACGGGCTGTAAATTTTTTTGCGAAAGATTACCTATCCATTATTTAATAACAAAAGTATGTGTAAAAACAGCTTGAAAATAAAGGCTACAGAAGCCTCTAATCTTATCTTCAATCATATGAAAGTTATCAATCTGGTAAACTCTATATGATGAATTGCTACAAACATGTTGTGTACCTTTTCCATTGTAGACACTTTGTGCCCATTAATCGAATATTGCATTGCTGTTTTTGTTATTTAACTTTTTCCTTAGCTATCGATTTCGAACATTATGGTTAGTTCATAGCCTAGCTATACTGTAATCATAGTGGGTTGAATCTTACAATTTCTATGATTTTGTTCTGGGCGAAGTTCTTCGTTTGCAGTTTGTATTACTCTTCTAACGTTACTAAATGTTACATAATGTTACCATGTATTAGTTATCGGTCCAAAACCCACAAATTCCACCCACAAAGAAATAGCAGTAGGAATTAGAAATGATAAAAGACGCGATAAAAAAAGTTTCCTCGCACCTGTCGCTGGAAATATAAAAGTCCCCAGCAATTTTATTAGCTTTTATTTTTAACGTGCTATGCAAAACCCAGGGAGTGTGTAAAATATTTTAATATTAGCACGAACACAAAGTTTGCACACATTTTTGTAGGAATTTTAAATAACTATGAAAATATAAATTAAATCGTCGCACGTCTTCTCACGCTTTCCCTTCTGACGGTTTTCGACTTTACAAATTGTTTTGGGCGCGAAACTGCTTACCTCATTATCACCTTTCCATTTAAAAATATCCCCGACCCAATTTATGATTAATATAAAAAAAGCGTATTAATCGTTTAAATTACACGTGCAGAAAAATCGGCACACTTATCGTATAAATAATCGCCATCTTCTACGTTGTTACGACTCCAAGGAAACCCTTCGCGTCTTAAATAAATTAAATTTCCAAAGTGGCTTCATTTTTTTAAACAGCGCAACAATTTATATTGATTCTCCATTCAATACAGTATATTAAACGACGGACTTCCAATGATTCCTTTGAAACGGGATTATTAAATTGCTCATGGAATTCTTTGGATGATGGGAAACTTCTCTGATTCGTTTTTAATATGTTTTTTCAAACGAATAACTATACAGATTGCCTCTCGCCGTACATAAACTAATATAACAATTTTACATATACTGGATTCCAACCGAAATTTCAATTCCGACGCCTACTAATAATTTTACGTAGGTACTTTATTAAACGACGGTCTAGCTACGCATCAACTTCTATGTATGAAAATTACGACGAAAGATGTCCATGGAAGAACATAATCCGAGGTTATTCTAATCAGAAATCTGAAATAAGTCACGGTAAGATCGTAAAGATCATACTGACACAAAACTAGTAAGGATTACTTCCACTCGATTCCATACAGTTGGAATAGCGTCGTACCGAAAGCGAACAGAAATTGACTGATAGTTATCGAAGTGGAGAATACAATTTCATGCAACGTATCCTACATAAAGTACAATACCTATTTACTTACCCAAACTCTGCAGTTGTAAATAACACTTCACAGTCAACGTAGCACCTGCTGCTTACGTAATTATGTAATTTAATGCTACGGGGCGATCAGTTAAAATTGCTCTAGGGAATTATGTATTATGAATTGATCGCAATACAAAGCTTCCCAAAGTAATTGCCTCAAAGTTAGGATAGCTATTTATAAAATATTAGTTTGAAATGGAAATTGCTTGAAATTTATTTTGACTTGTATATTAATTACCTTCATATTTCATGCGAAGCATTATGGTGATTTCTTCGTGCATAAATAATATCGCATTAAGTTATTATTTTCTAATTGATGGTGATTAATCAATAATTATTTGTTTCCGTTTTAAACGCGGATGTATCTATCTTCTCCCACCAAATATAAAAGATTACTCTGGAAAATTCCTGTATGCATTCATGTATGAATGAATATGGTTTAACCTTTTTGAAAATCCTCTTAAATCTCTTTCTTTGGGGACTATAGAAATGAATCTCTCATTATGCACTCCAGTTTACTGCTTACTGGATGTTATTCTTGTTAATTTGTGTTGAACTTCGTACAGATTTGTAACATCAAAATAAGCTTAGTCAAATCAGAGCAGCGCCAATGCCAAACAATACAAAACTAAAAAAACAATCGTCCTTCTAATGTCATTTATTTCTTTGGTTTTAATGGTGGTACGGGAGAAGCACAAGGGGTGGGAGGTCGAAAACTTGGATTCTTAACCACCAGATATTCTTTCATGACATGCAAAAAAAATTGGAACTACTTCTCGTTTTGCAGGAAATGGTCCATTTTCGGTCTCTATTTCCTGGACTAATATGAATGTCCGGTTTTCTGTGTTAGTAAATATTCCTTAAATCTCAGACAACTATGCAGATGGATAAAAAAGAATTGCGATTATGATATTTAAATGAAATTTCACACGTGTACATACGCACCTCCAATAGAAGTAAAACTAATTCCGAATAAAAAAATTTGTTTTGCGCATGCGCAGTCGGATTTTCTTTCGCGTCCTATTGTCCCGAGCCGGAATGGTCGTCGCCCAATCGTCCTCGCGCCCTAACGGTCACACCCTAGTGACCTAGAGACATAATATATCTTGGAGAACGGTATTAAACATCCAAATCTATTAAGATGCTAGCCATCGTCGTCGTTCGTCTAACGGTGTAGCTGCCACGCGAACAGCCCGGGTTCGATTCCAGGTCGATGCAGGATTACACTTCTTACTAGGTACACTTTGCAATACGGGCGAAGTATGCTTCGAAGGTTCGAGAAGTACGTCTGAAAAATACACTTTAGCCAATTGCGAGGGTAACCGCTTTATTACTTGCTATATTTTAATAATACAAATGGAAACGATATTTCAGAATGGCCGAATGTCTTCTACTAATTATCTTCAAGAGCTTTTTCCTGAATGGAAATGGGGTAATACATCACCTCCCAACCTAGAATTTACCATTCCCTCAAACGACGGTGTTCAATCTCGCACCACCAACGGTACCGGTGCAATTCAGCACTATGTACTGATGTTTTAATTATAAAACCAAAGAGCTAGAAACACAAATGTTACGCTGTGTTATAGCCATTATAAAAAACGAGCTCCACAGCAAAAAAAGGGAAACTGCATTTACTTTCATTTCGCGTAGACAATAAAAATATTATATTTCTTTCAATTTCTCATATTTTAGTAATGTGCTTCCCACATGTTGTATGGTTCTGAAATAATGAACACATAACGTATTTTCCCTGACTTGCGTTGTTTTCCCCGTTTTATTAATACAATTTATTGCTTCCATTATTTGGGGGAGACCTCGAGCGGTATGAACATTATAATTAGAATCATTTAAGTAAACCAATATCATTGTATCTACGTATTGATTGTGTTGCCTGATAAACTAAGCGAGGGTTAGCGATGTTAAACGGGTATTATGTACATTCGAGGGTGCCAAGTTTCCTTTTACGTAAATTATAATGTGTACGAAATTGGTCTTTAATTTTTTATACTTTCTATTTTAGTGCCTTTATGCGTATCAATTTCTATTAACCAAATTGTGGAGTTGTCCGTGTTATTGTATCGCAGTTTTTTCGAACTAAGTGCTAACTTACACAGATACAATTTATTAAATTATTTATCCATTGGAAATGTATGAAACGTATAGGTATAGTTTGGGTTGATTTTCTGCACCCTCGCTGGACACACACCGTCTCTGGGGTGGGCCGTGAATTGCGTTGAGTGTAAATATTGCTCAAAGGACAGGGGAGCTCAATCTCATTATTACATTTGTGCGTCAATGATGAATGAAACTTTAATCTTGTAATGCATCGCATCTAAGCAATTTATCACCATAATAAAAATCTTATTTCTTTAAATATGTTTTAATTTAAAAAAGAGGATTTAATATGCGTTGTCTATACGCATCTACCTGAAAACAAACCCATATTTACAAGCTCGTTCACAAAAGGAATGCTTTGAGATGAAAAAATGTTTCATAAATTATCGCATTCTCCTTTTTGATTTTCTTTGCATATTTGCTTACTTCTCAAATTTCAACCTTTTTCGAGGACGTAAATAATATTCTGTCGTTCGAAGAAATACTCAAAAACGCCACAGATTGTTGATAGCGTTATAATGCATATATTGATTTTATACGTTATCCATTAACAAAGCCCATACAACGGTAACACATACACAACGCATTTACAAAGTTTAATTTAGTACGGACAAGCGCGCGATAAAACCTTCAAACTCAAACATTATCAGAAAGAGGGTAGAACGAAATTCACTTGCCCTGAAATAATGTATATAAATGATTTATTTTTAAATTGATTGTGGAATTTCGAGTCATTTACTTTACCAAGAAGAATTAATGATTTTTTCCCTTATGGATTTCTTTCTTCTACGCCCAAACGCTTTTTATATATTAAATAGGTAGCTACCTACCTACTCTTACATTTTGAAAGTTAGTACATAAAGCAATTTATTCATGCTTAAACACAATAGTAGTTTGTGGTTAGGGATTTTTGCAGAAATTAAAATGAATGCAACCGCGTTAAAACTTTAGGCGGTGGAAATGACAGCAGTGTTTATAGCAAAATTTGTACGTGCTTATTCAAATATGTAACGAGTTAGTTTGTGGAACGTTTATAGTTTAACAATTAATGTTTGTGCTGTGGGCGACACGTAAACACGATCTTTGGTAGTCGATGCTTTAATTTGCAATTTGAATCCGACACCAATTTCATTACTAAACTCCTTTCAATTTTGGTAATTTACTTCAATTATTTTTGCTTTTCCTTATTTTTCTCCAATTCCACTTTGTTCTTTTCAATTCATCTTAATTACTTTCAATTCCCCCCTTCGCTGTTTTTCGCTATAGCGATAAACTGGGGGAATTGTGTTATTAGCCATTTGGTTACCAAATCCAATGAAGTTGCCAAAAGAAACTATACGATAAGCAGTGACCACGTTCTAAGCAAATGGGATTAGACTTTTTCAAATTTTCACTAAATTTCGGTTAAAAGCCGGTGCGGTACACTTCGGTTCTGAACACTCCGTCTCCGTACACTTCGGTACTAGGTAATCTCGGCTCTGAGACATGTCGGTTTCGAGACATCTAGACTCAGGAATTTGTCGGCTATGGGATATTTATGCACTGGGGCATTTTGGTCCCAGGGCAGGTGCTACCATAGACCAACGAAAATGATCCATACTCGAATGGTGTTTGGGAGCAGAGTTTTATTTATTGTAGAGGTAGATAGACACAAGAAGGAAAATCGCGGGTACAAGAGCCTGCTATCTTGTTTAGGAAATTATACTAAGAAATAAGTAAACCTTTTAGGTAAACTTTTTATTATAACCATGGGTAAACTGTAATTTTTCACATTATTGGGCCGTAACTAAAATGTAATTTAATGGCACTTGATGTTCCACAATGTTTACAATAAGAAATTGTTAATGTCCAAAAACACTATTACAGTGTTTTGGCCAGGTACCTATCATTCACCTGAAATTAGTGATTTTTTTTAGACACATACAATGTGCAGTAGCAATATCCAACAAAAGCAATGTCCCGTTGTTTTAGCTGTTATGTTTACCCTCCACTCCGTTCTATAGTTTGCCAAATTTCCAGAAAATGCAATTTTTTAAATTTTTTTAAGTGCATGACATTTATTCTCTACAACATTGAGTGGAACTCTTTTGCAGCTAAAATGCACCGAAAAACGAAGATAAGCGAAAATCTTCGTAGAGGGAGGAATTGAGCATTTTGCATTTTAAACACTTCCTAACCATCCTAGTCAGTATATCAAACATTTAGAACTACCGGACCG
Source organism: Photinus pyralis (assembly GCF_008802855.1). NCBI lineage: Eukaryota > Metazoa > Arthropoda > Insecta > Coleoptera > Lampyridae > Photinus > Photinus pyralis. The sequence goes on from NW_022170249.1 coordinate 31,113,955, forward strand.
TTTGTAAGAACGAACTCCTTGATTAATTCAAAACCAATAACCAAATGTACATTTAAAGAAATTGGTATGCCATAATAGGGTCATCCCGCCTTCATTTTTTATTTCTGATCCACAAAGTACATTAAAAATAAAAAGACCCGTGTGTCCTCAATTTTTATTTGCGAGTAAAATAAACCCAAAATAAATTATTGAAAAACTGTGTTTTTAGTCCGAATTTGAAACGCTTCAGACTAAATACGTCACAAACCTACAACCAATCACGTAGAAGTGAGCTGGCAACCTTACGCGAGGGTCTGACGTTTGTCACATTTGACGTTTTGAGAGGGATGTTTAACTGCATCTAGCACGAAAGTGACAAGTGCCTGTGACAGATGACGCAAGTTATAAATGAAATTGCCAAGTGTTATGTCATCTGAATGGTTCTAGGAGCTGATTGGTCGGGCTTATTACGTCACAGAGCCCGCCACAATCATATCGTTTTGAATAAACCTTTAAAACCGCACATGTTCATTATTTTTTTGCTAATCAGCCTCTATTTTTAAATAAACTTTTACTGTCCAAAAAAATGTTTTATGGTTTCAGGTACACGCTTATTAAATTAGAACTGCGGAATTCAACTATACTGTAAACCCCCATTATTGTAGGTAGCGAGCCCAAACCAAACGACTGCACAACAACATCTATAAAATTTTAATTACAATTATAGTACTGTCTCTTTGATGGAAGACTCTCTTTAACTGGTAGCTTGAAGACCTTCTCTTTAGCGACAAATGCTCGATAACCACAGCACTCCCATTAAACTTTTGCGTAAACGGTAAAATGAGTTTCTACTTAAACACAAAACAAACTCTTGACCAACAAAAGGCCTCGTTTAACGCTCGTCTTTTTTATTTAACTACTCCTCCCTTTCGTCACTTCCATTAGTCCTTTCTTCCACAAAATATTGCACGTCTTAGAAGAATCAAATCACGCCTGTGCTTTCCTAACGGCAATAACAAGCACATAAGGAAGTTGGCTGCAGAGAAACGCAGAGCACGGGGTAAATGGCAAAGGTCGAGAAACCCACTAGATAAGACCGCCCTAAACAGACTAAAACACAGACTCCATAATGCCATAAAACAAAACCGGAATGAAACATTTAATCATTACATCACTAGCCTATCACCAGAAGACCGTACTATTTGGAAGGCAACTGAGAAATTTAAACGACCAACATTACCAATACCACCATTAAGAAAACCGGATAGAAGTTGGGCCCGCTCTAACGTCCAAAAAAAAATACATTTGGAGAACACCTTGTCCAAGTCTTCACACCAAATCCAGCAAATAACGTAAATACTGACGTGGAAGTAGAAGAATTCCTCAACTCGCCTGGTCAACTGTCCCTTCCCCTAAGATCGTTCTCTCCAGTTGAGGTCTACAGAGAAATAAAGCTAACAAACTCATATAAAGCACCAGGGTACCATCTCATAGTTGGTAAAGTACTTAAACACCTTCCGAGAAAGCGATAGTTCTCATCACCACAATATTCAATCGCATGCTCATCATGTCCCACCTCCCCGTGCAGTGGAAACACGCACAAATCATTATGATAGCCAAACCTGGAAAGCCTCCGCAAGAGACCAATTCATACAGGCCAATCAGCCTTTTACCATTACTATCCAAAATATTTGAGCGGCTCTTGCTACACAGAATTGAAGAAACAGTATCAATCGATGAAATAATCCCACTACGTCAGTTTGGTTTTCGATCAAGTCACACTACCACCCAGCAATGTCACAGGATTGTAAACTTCATTCGAAATAGCCTTGAGGAAAAGCAAATGTGTGCTGCCGCGTTTTTAGACATCCAACAGGCCTTTGACAAAGTGTGGCACTATGGACTACTCTATAAAATAAAAAAGACACTACCTCACCAAATCTACTTGATACTAAAATCATACCTAAATGAAAGACACTTCCAAATTAAACTTGAAGACTCTCTATCCAACTACCACCCTATTAACTCCGGAGTTCCACAGGGCAGTGTCCTTGGACCCTTCCTCTATCTCCTATACACATCAGATGTTCCAACCACAAACGACACATTAATTGCCACCTTCGCTGATGACACAGCTATAATGTCTTCAGACCCAAATCCTATCACAGCATCGCAGAAACTACAAGTACATCTAAACTTATTACAAACTTGGCTAAACCGGTGGAGAATAAAAGTGAATGGTGACAAATCTACACAAATAACATTTACAACTAGACGAAGTGCCTGTCCCCAAGTTACCATTAACAATATGCCCATACCAATTAAAACTGAAGTGAAATATCTCGAACTTCACTTAGACCAAAAGCTGACCTGGAAAGCTCACATAAAAGCAAAACGCCAACAACTCAATCTAAAAGCAATAAAGATGTCTTGGCTAATTGGGAGAAAATCGCAACTGACCTTGAATAACAAATCATTACTGTATAAAGTCATCCTAAAACCCATATGGACATACGGAATTGAGCTATGGGGTTGCAGCAAACCCTCAAATACCAAAATCCTTCAGGCATTTCAATCTAAGATTCTGCGATCAATAGCTAATGCTGAATGGTTCGTCAGCAACCAGACCCTGCACAATGACTTTGGAATCCCATATGTCAACGAAGTAATCAGATCCACAGCCAGAAATAGTCGTGACCGCAACTTACACCATAACAATCGATTAATAGCTAACCTCTATCACCATCAGCTAGTGAACAGACGATTAAAAAGACAATGGCCCGAAGATCTGACTGAATAATCATGGTGACCCATCAATGGATGGTGCCCAACTCAAGCCACCTGCAAAAATATCATCCTCTTTACTTATTACTCTGTAGTTTATTTGAGTAGATTGTAAATTTGCAAAAATATATTTAAAAAAAAAATAAATAACACGTCCTTATCGCGATGCTTAATCAGCGTACGCAGCGATAACAACTCTTATCTCTTACCGGAGAAACTTTTAACATGTACTTTAGATTTACATTTAAATAAAATAGAAGCAACTATTTACACACAATTAATTCATCATTCTGATACAAACAAAATCGACTTCCAAAAAAATTCACATTTAACGTTTAATATAAAATTGAAATGCACATACCAAATAATGCCAAATAAAACGCCTGCATGAACATTATATTCGGCTCCTAAATAACAAAGTGCAACAAACAACCCCACTACCCGCTTCTAAAGCAATATTTAAACCAACTTTAATAATTATGTAAAAGCCCAAAAACCCATATCTAACATTTCTCATAACCTATGGAGTTATTCTCCGGAGTTCGATGATAATTCTTTGTTGTATACTAAACTACTTCTAAACTCTAAATCGGAATGTTTTTCTTGCATCGTGATGCTCGGGTGACAAATGCTTTTTAGTGTAAAATTTGGTTCTTTGTATAACTTAGAAAACTCATTTTACGTTTTCTCGGGGCGGCAATCATGATATTTGAAGGATAAAGTTACATTAGCCTCGTCCAGCAAAAAAAGCATAATAGTTTTCTAGTAGTTCGTAGCTCAGAAACTAAAGTTTTCAAGAGAATCGTCTCTAGAATGTAGAGTTAGCGTTGTCAGGTGCAATAACCCTCCATCATTTATGATGGTAGCAGCTCTTCGAGACAATAAACCTAGATATAACCAGCTTGTGGTCAACAAACAACTTATAGTATCAGGTTTGAACGTAATCTTAACGTTGTCTTATAATAATATAGTGACATTGAACGTAAGTATGCTTGGCGTGCTTAAGCTGCTAGGATATTTCGGAGCTCTACAGGGATTTGAACCCAATCTCCGGACTGATAATGCTATACTAGAATATGCGTCCAAATTACCACCGTAATTAGTAAAACTTATTAACCGCGTACTTAAAAAAGAAACAAAATGAGAATGTTGAATTTTAAACAATTCCCCATGGGCCAAACTTGTATGACACAACATTTCCAGCACATTACGCAAATTTAAGCTTACGTTAAAAACATCAATAATCTAGAACTTTCTCTATATTTAGTTGACCCAATTTGCGCCTCTGTTTATAGAATCACCAATGTTGCTTTAATTTGCAACAGATTTGAATTTGATTTCGGTCGTTTCCAAGGAGACCGAGAGGGAATCATTAAAATGTACTTCCTGGAGCAATAAAACACGGATTTATAAAACCTATACCTACTATGCTCGTGCATATCATCATCATATTTAACGATTGTAACCGAAATGAAGGAGTTACCTAACAATAGCCGAATTATTACAATAATGGCATAATTTGTAAAATATCTTGAGCGTTTTATACAACTTTGCCTCGAGTTATTTCAAGATTGGCAAAGGAAAAGCAAGAGCAGTAAAGCTTGCTAATTCCTTAGTAAATTCCCGTGCGACTTCATCTCGACAAAATCAATGTTATAGTTGTCTTAATACCCGCAGGCCAACTTGGATTGGTATCTTGGTATCGACTGTTTCAATACAGGGCAACGTTTTTATTAAATCAACAAAATTGTTTCCTTTCGAAATGGACTTCTGTTGATGAGATAAAAAACACAATAATCGTGTAATACAGGACGTATCCTTTGATTATTATATTGAATGCGAGTTAAAAAGCTATTCTACGTGATTACTATTTCCTTTCACTCGCATAATCGCACCGTTATTTCTCTAAGTCCCGACATAATTTCTATAATAAGCGGTAATCTGAAGTTCTGTTTTACGTCCTCTTAATGGTAACGTTATGGATTCACTTACACTACAAAGTTCGTAATTAATGAGACACATTGTTAAGCGTTAATAGCTTCGGATCTTCTTAACTACTTGTAACAATTTGGTTTACACGTTCAGGCCGAATTCCATTAGACAGATTAATGGACAAAGCAGTAAAAAAAATCCAATACTGAAAGATACCAGATCAATTTTCTTCTGTTGTACTCTGTACCATTGAGTAATTAAGTGCTATTCGTCGTGTTGTAAAACATTTATTTGGATGATATATATAGTCCATTTGTCATTACCGTTCCGATATGTAATTCCCCACTAAATGCAGCGTCAGCGTTAACATTTTCTACCTCACGACGTCGATTTAAACATAAACAATTCTCTCAAACAAACTGCAACGCGCTATTGTTGATGTGCAGAATAAGAATGAACAAAGTGCGGTTCCGAAACGGTTAATCGATTCTAGATCGTATTGCTTACGTCAAATAATATTAATTGAACTGAATTTCGCTTGAATCCAGTTTTTGTTTACAGCAATGTTGTTTATGCCTACTTGATGCCATGCCACGCAAGCGAAATTCACTTCAATTAGCATTCTTTAAAGTAAGCGATACGAGCTAGAATCGCTTAACCGTTGCGGTACCTTACTTTGTCCATTCTTATTCTGCACGTCAACGCGTTGCACAGTTTGTTTGAGAGAATTATTTATATTCAATCGACGACGTGAAGTAAAAAAAGTTAATGCTGCATTTAGTGCGTTAATTACTTATCGGGATAGTAATAACGGTTGGACTAGCGGTTAACGAAATTAGTGTCACATCTACATATTCATTTTGTATGGACTTTTGCTTTTGTGGTTTAGATTTCGAGGATAGGTATACATCAAGATCAAGTTACATCTTTTTTAATGGAAGATATAGTGTATAGATGTATTTCTTCACCCATGATAAGAAAAACTCGTACTGTAGAACGTGCTGGACGTGCACGTTTTCAAGTGAGTGGGGTCTTTAACAGGCGATTAGGATTGGTAATAGAAAAGGAATTAACGAAGGAAGGTTTAGACCCCGCCATTTTGAGTGACAATCCGCCATTGGGGGCGTCAATAATTTTACTCAGTAATTGCGAGGGGGATTGGTTTTGGAGAACTTCTAAGGAATCGCGCTTTGAATTTTGAAGCAACCAGTACGGTCCTTTAGAGGGATTCCCGTTTTTTGTCGTTGAGTGACACTTTTTCAGGCGGGGGCCGTCCTCGGACGGCTCAAGTGGCCTTTTAGACATTCTTTCGAGAGAACAATACCCAGGGATCACATCTTGTATTCATCTACGTGATGCGTGAGTCTTACTTCCTTTCTATTTTTACCTTTAAATCGGCTCCGCAGTTTAGGTTGCCTTTTCTTCTTTTTCTCTGCATCTCTGTTTCCTTTTGTATATATTTTTGAATAGTCTTCCCTTTGTCTGGGCTTTGTAACATCAATTGATCCTGTACAGATAGGTCCTGACTTCCGCGTGACCTGGTAGGAAATGAGTGAGTTCATACGATAGCTCCCCATGTCTACGTTTTGCCCATGTCCTCACTTCTTGAATGAGCTTTTGGTCCATAACTGTCTTGTTTCCCATTCTCGTTGCCATTCTTCTTCATTCGTATTTAATATTGCTTTTTCGAGGATTCGATCGGTAGCACCTATCGTTAGTTCGTCCGCGTATCCAATTATGTACACCTCTTTCGGCACGGTAAGTGGTCCCGCCCGCCCCAGCACCGAACCCGCCATTGCCCTCTCCGCTAGGGAGTGGATGCGTCGAAGCGCGTCCCTTGTTCCCTTACCTTTGCGAAAACCCTATTGCTCCGGGAACAACTTAACCTCTTCCTCTAGTCTCGACGTAATAATCCTCTCAAATAACTTCCCTAAATGACCGCGCTGATTTGGGCCCGACGCTTTTCGTTTTGACATTTTTTGCAGCCTGGATAATTTCTGGAATCTGTACTGACCCTGACTTGGTCTTCCCTTATCTCTCACTCGTGCTCACGCAGCGAACATGTGGCCTCCTGTTGGTTGTTTAGAGCTTTTAGTTTCAGAAGTTGTGTCCTGCCGTCTATGGTCCAGATAATATAATGGTGGTCGCTGAGGAACACCTCTTCTTCCACCTTCCAATTAGTGATTTGGATTGCTAGGCTTGCGCTGGCGATCGGGAGGATGGAAAACATTTAAGAAGAGGTAAACATATGAAGTAAATTCATGTTTATTATATTGAAACAATTCACCGGAATGAAGTTTTCTTATTTGTTATTGTATACAATGTGATTTTTCCTTTCTAGATAATATAATACAATTTGAATAGGGACTATAGTATCAAATTGAAATTATCCCATTTACAGGCAGGTCAAATTTTCTGGTATCTACCTGCGTAGGTAAACGGTAAAACGCAATTTTCAAAGAATGCGTTCTTTGCATCGTTGGAAATTCTGAAAGACGGCTTATTTGAGCTTCCTTGCATATTTCAACCATAACAACCACTTTCGGTACCTAATTTGACAACCACTTCTACAGTGTTTCATTGTTTATGTCCAAAAAAAAACAAAATGAAAATCAGGTTGGACAGACGTCGTTAGGTGTGCATTGCCGAGAAAGTAATAGTCGCCGGAATAGGTTGTGGCCGGGTATAAATCGCCGGGATGACCAACGCCGGGATAGTAATGACCGCCGGGATGGGTCGTCGCCGCGAAAACCGTGCCGGGGTGTACGTCGGCGGGATTTATTTCGAAGCTTACTTCTCTGCAGTTGAAGCACCGCACCGCTTCTCCCTGGGCGCACCTTCTCTGCATCTGCGGCCATCTTCCTGAATCTCCCAGCACTTCTTGCACTTATTCGTTTCCGCGCTCCTGCTCAATCTGCAGGGTGCTACTCCCACCCAAATACATAGAAATGTGTCTAATTTCGTTGAGGTGACTAGATTATTGACCTGGTATCAGAGGTGGCCAAAGAGTTAAATCATTTTGACCGGAAATCGTAATCTCCAAAATGTAAAGAAAGTCAGATCTTAATTGGTGGAAGTGCAAGAAATATTGCGTTTCGATACCTGAATAAAAGCTTCGCCTTTGCTTTTTAAAAGTGCGTAACGATTAAATTCGAGTCGTAATCAGGAAATTAGCGTAACGTAAGACATTTAATTCACATCAAAACCCACATTCTATCGTTATTGCGTATCAAGTGACAATTTCTGGGTGACAGACTACAAATCTACGCATCGTCTTTGTCAAGGAACATTCTCGCATTACTAATAATTTAAGTATACGGTGATGAACAGAACCCTTTTTGTAAAAAGGGTTATTTGTGATAATTATAACTACAATCATTAAATTATGTGCTAGTTAAGGCAACCAGTAAAGAAAATTTCCTGATCATTAAGAACGTTGAAAACAACCACTAAAGTTTCGCTATTTTCACAATTTTCCCCGGCGTCTACAAATTTCAAGGATTTTAAGAGAGCAACCGTTCTTAGCAATCAATCGCTAATGTAAATTTCAAGAAATTGCAACTAGCAAACGTGTTGTAACCATTTGTATCTATACAGGGTGTTTACGGTCTTCTCTGTATCCTTTTAAGGGGCGGCAGTACAGCTCAAAAGGAGTCGACAAACCCCAAAACACCTTAATTAATTTAAGTGGACAAAGCTGATTAAGTAGTAGATTGCTAGATTTGTACACAGATTAATCGTTTAATGTAAAAAATAAAACAAAAATATTATCTCGCTTATTAAATAACTTTTACTAAGGTGTTTTGGGGTTTGTCGACTCCTTTTGAGCTGTACTGCCGCCCCTTAAAAGGATACAGAGAAGACCGTAAACACTAAAGTAAAGTATTTCACAAATACGTTGGGAAACACTACTATTCGTAACTCGCTTTCTTTTGCGGAACTGCTTTTCCCAACTGGTTACACAAATAACTATTGTAAACGAATTGCGAAAAAAATTAAAAATCCTCTTTCATTGTTCGAATTTACTAAAGTAGTAATTTGGAGTATTGTTATATATGTCGGTTGTTTTGGTTGCTTAGCAGTGTTACTTAGTTATATATTTATTATTTTTCAATTAGATTGTCTTTAGAGATTCGACTCTGTTCCAAATAAATAAATTGAATCAAGAAAATACAATTATTACAGTGTATGTACAATTGAGGTACCACGAACCCAAAATATACAATACAAAGATTAACAAGTATTTTATAAATGGAATACAATTATCACAGAACTAAAAAGTACATATTAGAGGAGTTGAAAGCGCACAGTAAATCACTAGAAGCACCAGTACATAGTTTGAGAATCGAAATGGCACAGGAGGGAAAACAAACTACGGAGACAATGGGTGCACGAATTTAACGTACCGAATATAAAATTAAGTTTGAGAAAGTTCAAAGTTTGAAAGAAGTAGGTAAACTCTACGTAAATGAGCAAATTTTTCAGAAACCTTCGTAAGAGATTTGCCGTAGGAAGTGAAGTATACTGTGTAAAAGACCACATTATTGTTACTTCTTACACACCTTACGCAGCTATTATAAAATTGGTGTACTTTATGTCACTGTAATCAAGAATATTACAATTTTAATCTCTTTTAAGAGACATTAAAAGATTTTCGTCACTGTATTAGTACTTTACTTGAAACATTTTAGAAACTTGCCTGCGGTGTGTTAACAAATTAAATGGTCCATACTGCTATGTTTCACACGCTAACAGCTAAACAGTGCCATACATTCGAGATTTCTACTCGTATGCAAATACACTGGGGCAAGACAGAAAGAAAATTCCTATGTCAAGATTTCTATCATGTTTCAACAAAAGATCTAATATTAAAAAACAAATAACCTACAATTCGAGTGTCATAAAATTCTTACTTAATTAAGTTAAATGCTAATTTAGAGTTTTTAATTTTATTTAAGACCTCGTAATTACCACCAAGACTACTCAAAACGACATATTTATGTTAGATATTATTATAAACTTACACCACTTAAAAACGTGATGTTACTGTCAACCGTATATTGCCAACTTTTTTAATTAATCTGATTTTAATGTTACACTAAAATTTTATATTTACATATGATTCATATCTAAGGTACCTCTAGCACTAAAATTTGAGATTAAAAGTAGCAGTCAATTGAACTTTTTAATCCAGGTTCTGCGTCGATGAGCTCGTGGGACCTTTCACCTATTTGTCGTGCACTTGAGGGTTATGACGTCTTGAGGGTGTCATTTTATTTTTTATAACAGGGCAGGCATAAGAGGGAGCTACACATGATCTCCAACACACAAATCTGCGTTTTGGATCCCTAGGAACTCGATTTCAATTATCATCAGTCCGCCTGTTTGTGAACTTATTTCCTGCCAAATCACTAAACCGAAAATAGATAACAAAATTTGGCACACGTGTTCTTAGGTGTAAGATGAAAAGCTTTCAAAATGTGCTTATTATTTTTATTTATTAAATCAATTAAGCGTTATGCTACCAAATTATGTGACCTGTGTTTTGTAAGAACAAGTGAAGTAAAGACAGTACTACTAAGTACGTGGATATTTCCAGCGCAACCTACTCATATAGACAGATGGAGATATACAAGTATCATTTGTTGGGCATCGATCAATCCTAACAAAATTGTTGCATAAATAAGGATTTAGATCGATATTGGGCAATAAAGTGATGGACGCTAAAATGAATTTTTTATAGTTGCACATCTGGAACGCATAAGGTTTCATATAGCGAAAACCAGAAGTCGATACGAGTTCTTCTTCCCAACAAAATCTGTACATAAATAACGATTTTGATATCCTTTGGATAAATAGATTTTGATCACTAAAAATTCACATGTACCATTTCTTGGTCATCGAGCAATCGAGTTTGATCTTTTATCCAACAAAATTGGTGAATATAAATAACAATTTTAACCGATTTAGGGCGTGATGGATCCCAAAGAACATTTTTGATAGTCGATGCGAGGTCAAGGGACTGAGCTATAGTACGGAACGACTGACAGACGGACAGAAATGTCAAGTCATAAGCGCTCTACTTTCGTGGGTTCCGCAAAAACGAATTTCTTCCGCGAAACACGGCAAATTACTCTTTCGCCCGCCTGCTCTGATTTATTTCCCTCCTGTGAATAACTACCCTCGCAATGCAACATCTAAAACTAGTCATTGGATAAGGCGACAATGATCAAATCTGACAGAACTTAGTGTTCGACATACCGCATAAGAAGAAGGTATGTTCGTATCCTACAACCACGTGACTGATAATTAGATGTTTTATAAAAAATGAAATATCGCAACTAATACAATTATTATTTTCAGGGTTCCTAATCGGTTCATTAAAATACTGGTCCAATACTGAACATGACAGAGGGTAAGTATTTTCATATTATTTTTATCCAACAAAGGTACTAATTTGAATATTTGGCGTCAATTCTAAATCGTACAATGAATTTCACCCCCGAACGTTAGGCAAGAATACATACGCGAGTGTGTTGTTCAAACAAAACGTCCTAATTACTTATATCCTCCCCCACAGTCTTTACTCAATTACCGCCATTTGTGAAACGTAAAAATCAATTTCATTAAATGAAATTCTGTTCACTTACTCACGTGTGCTGCACGTTCTTGGCGAATTGATTTTAGTAGAGACCAAAACGTGCACCGCGAACAATATCATATTATTAATTTATTCCATTAGCATGCGTTATCTGTTCTAAACAACAAAGAGAAGATTGCTTTGTGCACAACTTACACACTAAATACGTGTGCAGGCGGCGAAAGGACAGATACAGATGGAAATTTCAGAGGGATTATTTATATACTGCTGTACAATGTACCTTTACAGATACAGAATATACACAAACCCCAACGCGGATGTATATTTGGTGAATAAATATTAGACATATTAATTTTGGTCCTATCGGGAACGATGAAGTTCGCTTACATTGTAGGTATCTAAAATTGAAACGAGAGAAAAAATGCACCTTTCGAATTCAATTTCGATCCGGAGATTGTAAACTGGTGCGCGCATATGATACTGCTTCAATAAAGGAAACTACAACATTTCAGTTATGTAAAAACGATTTTATCGATTCATATCATATTCAGTACATTTTTACGTTTACGTATTTATTGTATGGATTGCTCAATTTGTTGTCTGGAGCTTACACGTAGCTAAAATTTCACAAAGATTATGGGGTAGGAAGTCATGACCAAAAACGACTAAAAATTTGGGGTTAGTTGACCTATAAAACCAGAGGGATACTGTCAAAGAGGCGGAAATTTTGAATTTAAGTTACAAATTGATTTAAGATAGAATGCCCACGCCCTTACAAGTAGTACTAGATTCCAGAAACTTTTCGAGCAGCCCATATGTACGTTTTGTTAGAAGTATTTTTCTAGCGGTTCATACCTTCTAATTAATTTCATTCATTGTTCTAATTACAACACCAATTTCAAAGACAAACTTAATAAAATTAATTTTTTTTGCTCGTTCGTTTCGCACTTGAAACAATGCTACCTCGGGTTTATTAAATTTACTATTAAAACAGCATTTTACAATACTACAGTAAGGTTCTAGACTCATATTGAGGGAAACACTGTGACAGAAACATCTGTTATCAGTAGTAAAATTCTAGAAACAATTGCCGACTGGTTACCTGCAATCAAAAGTAATTCATGTGTAAGACGTAGACTGTTAATGAATAAAATCTGACCGCTACGTTTCGCGTTTCGCCGTTCTATAGAATCTTCGAAAATCACTACAAACTTCAAAATGGAAAGGATATCTCTTAAGTTGCCAAATCTTGAAGCATTTTTACCCTCAGTTTTCATGGGAATTCAATGAAACGTAGATTTGCATTTTTTCTAGTTTTTTGTAGAAATACTTTTCAGTTACGACATTTTTAAGAGAAAATCGAATATCGACAGAATGGTATGCGACAGCGAATTTTGAGATAATTTTTGGTGTAGCGATTTTTCGGGAATTCTACCGATTTCTATACATTTCTACCGAAATCAGGTAGGTACTTCTTATACCTAACTAACCTAACTAGTAATTGTATTGCATTACATTATTCAGTGCCGAACTGCATCAATGTTTCAATATGTTCCAAATCTGCTTAGAAATCCGATATGCCAGATCGCCGACATGCCGTTGTGCGCCCCTGTCCTGGCGCGCTCTGTGTTTAAGTAATTTAGGTACAGGCACTAGATCATTAACTCATATTACATTATAATCAGCTTTATTGTTATTTAACTCTAAGAGTATATGCCCGCTATAACAGTTGGTAGAGTTAGCGTTCCGTGTCCTCAAACCCGGCACACAAACGGTCAACTAGCTCAGGGTTGAACAAGAAAATACAAGCTATCACGGCGGTAGTTCGCTCTGGGCATTTGATCTTTGTCCTTCGTTGTACTTACCAATAATTGAGCGCCACCCAATTTCTATCTTAACTCTCCCCGTATGAAATTGAGTAAAAACAGTACAAATCAATTTAGGTACCAAAAGAAATACTGGTTTATTAAAATAAATGGCAAAGATAAAAATTCTCTCGGCGATGAGATAGCACAACCCACAGATATTCAGAATACTCCCCCAAAGAATCAAAAGTATAACTTATAGTTATTACTTATAACGTTACACACAAATCTTACTCACTATACAATTAAAATTCCTTAAATAATTAATGATCGGCAAACTAATTACTGAACCATAAAACCACTTTACACCAGAAAATTCCAGAAAATGACCGCTCGTTATCAGCAGGTAGAAGATATGTCAAAGGTGAGCACACTGTGCTCGTTCTAGAAAATTGCTTAATATTGCTTAACATGACGCAATATAGCACGCTTATAAATGATCAAATGTGAAGAAACCTGCTTGGTATTCGGAATTTTAGAATTAAACAATTTCACGTTTGTGTAGGTATGAATTATTTTCTCTGTACGGGGTGGCCAAATTTGGTCGTCAATATTGGGTGACATAATTTCTGTGTTTATTAAGTTATTGGAAATGTGTTTTACAAATGATTGTTGCATAATCTACTGTTTTTAAAATAAGTATACGGGGTCAAGTAAAAAAGTTATAGTATCCAAACTAATTTTTTTTAATGAAACACCCTGTATATTTTAATCTAAACAGACAGCATATTAAATACTATTATAGCACAACAGGGATGCGATTAAAAAAGATTCAAAATAATACACAAGAATTATGTAAATTTCTGTTTAATCTGTTTGAATTGAATCCATTTAAAAAATGAGGTTGAGTCCGATAACTGTTTCACCTGGCCCCGTTTACTTATTTTGAAAACGGCAGATTATCATTACAAAGAAGCTGGTACAAAACACATTTCTGATACATTAATAAAAAAAAGAGTACATTAGGCTTTTATTTAAAAGTTGAAAACTGCAATTTTTGCCCATAACTCAAAAACAAAAGACTGTAGGCCAGTCGTTGTGAGGGGGTGCACCATCCTGTTGAAATCAACAGTTTTCAAGTTTTGTCTTTTTTTGTGTGCCGTACATCGTCGTATTTGCAATACAGTATGTACTTTTTTACGGGTCATATAAAAAAATAAAATTGATGATTCCTCCCATATAAAACGTTGTATTGAATATCTCGCAACGCTAGCTTGTAGAGCTGAAATAGTGGAAATAGGAATGTGTTTTTTATTTTGTTGTATCTGTTCCAATACCATCACGAACATTTCACATCGATGCGCCATGAAAGATTAGTCATCAGCAATAAAGAACGAAGGCGGATGTGACTCGAAAACCTTCGGGAAAGCGGAGGGCGTTTGCTATTACAGGGTGTCAATTTTAAATCTTGCAGTCGGCCATATTCTCTAAAGTCTAAACTAAAGAAGATATTGAAAATCGCGCAAAACCGTTTCAGGGGTATCGAGGGGGAACCAGAATTACGTTATGAGTGACAACCCACCCCTTAACCCCCCAGCCCCCCTCTTCAAAAATGGCAACCCCATAATTGTGATACATCGTTGGAAAGCTTCTGAAAAATGCGTTCCAGTGGTTCCAATAAAGTCAATATTCATTAAGACAATTTTAACAAAAATTTAATAATTAAAAAAAAAACTAAATGTTGAAATTGAGGGATTTAGGGCAAATTGGCCCAGAACTTCAACCTCAGCTGCTTCATTAAGCAATCTTGGTTGCTTTCTTTTTTTTATTACAGTACAGCTGAACGTGTGGAAATAACATTCATTTATGGCTCCGAAAATCGACCATCTTTTAGAACAGCTAGAACGTTTAATGAGAGACATCCCGGGAGAAATGCAAGCCATGCGTATGTTCAAGGTTTGGTCGCTAAATTCGAAGAAACGGGATCTGTTATCGACGGTTGAAATTCCAATATATCGGATATTTTTATGCCAATTAAAAATTTCTTAACGTGTTCGCTATCCATGTTTTCTTTTTTATAAACTACCAATTAAAAACTTTCCATCGTTTATATGCAAACATCAAACATTAGTCTTAGACCGGGAGATGGTGACACTTTTTGTGGTGTGATTTGCTACAAGTATGGCGACCATTCAAAGGGTTAATTAAGTATTCCTCAAAACGAAAATGGTGCTAACTCTCTGGGAGTGGGGCCGTTATTGCGTGACGATTGTTTAAACATGTCGGAAAATTTAATGATTTTGGACAATTTGCTACACAAAATTCTTTGGATTTTCTGGTAGTCGGTGACAAAACAAATGACGGAAACAAAACGCCATACTTTTCCGGTGGGCCTTATAGCCCGCCATACTCATTTGAACGTGTCGATTGTTTTTTCTTTTTTTGGGTGATTTGTTACAAGCTAATTTTTTTATGAGCATCAAGCCTTCAATCAGTCATTCACGAAAATCAACCTGCCATACCGCAGCGACGGGCCCGCATAGCCGCCATACCGGCATAAAGATGTCATTTTTGTTAATAATTTTGGGTGATTTGCTACAGTATGGCATTTGGATTTTTCGAAAGTTCATGCTCCACTTTGATCCATGATATATGTGCCATACCCGTCATGAAGGCTAAAGATGGCGCCATACTCGAAAATCTGTTCTCCTAAAACATCTTTGTGCTATAACTGGAACAAGCAAGGAACCTTGAAAACGATCTTCTCGCGAACTTCAGAAAAATGATTTTATTATTAAAAATTGGTAACACAATCCATTCAAGAGAATAATGATTCTAAGTTGATTAACTTATCCCGACAAGGTATAATATCGTAATCGCGTTTAACAATTACTCGTCATCGGTATCGGATTTCTCAACATCGTCATCGGTTTCTTCTGTTTCGTTCCCATTGCCCTCGTCACTACTCAAATCGATTTGATCTTCATTGTAACAACAGGTTCAAAATTTGGTTTTGCACATGCTATAGCCATACCCATGGAGCTTGTATGCTGTATTTGTTTAAACGTTTATTATTATTATTGTTATTATTCTTAATTATTATATAATGTTACTTTAATTTGTATAATGTTCAAATTTTCATGGTTTCTTAATATGAAATAAATACAACTGCCCTTAAAATTTGATCAAAATTGATGTACACTGGGTGTTCAGATACTTGACGGCAGCTGCTACCTACTACCTGCGATCAATTGAATGCAATGCAGAACACCAACGACCCCGATCGGGACCTCTACAACTTGACTAAGAGCAAAGAGTGGGTACTCTTTGCTAAGAAGTTCGAGGGGGCGGAGAATATTAAGCGACATAACATCTAGTGATCAAACAAGATTGGCCCGGAGTTCATGTTTGAAACTTGATATTTACTTTTATTACACCTCAAACTGTCACGAAAAATTGATGCCATACTGTAGCAAATCGCCCAAATTTTCCGAAAATTCTTACATTTTTGGAAAAATATTATACATAATTGGCCCATGCCACAGGTATGGCGTATCGAAATTTCTATTTCTGACTATAAAAATAACTGGTGGAAAAATGTATAGGGTGTAGCAAATCGCTCAAAATGATTAACAAAAATGACCTCTTTGTGCCGGTATGGCGGCTATGCGGGCCCGTCGCTGCGGTATGGCAGGTTGATTTTCGTGAATGACTGATTGAGGACTTGATGCTCATAAAAAAATGAGCTTGTAGCAAATCACCCAAAAAAATACAAACAATCGACAGTTTCAAATGAGTATG
The DNA here is from genome assembly GCF_008802855.1 of Photinus pyralis. NCBI lineage: Eukaryota > Metazoa > Arthropoda > Insecta > Coleoptera > Lampyridae > Photinus > Photinus pyralis. The sequence goes on from NW_022170249.1 coordinate 31,130,857, forward strand.
GCGGGCTGTAAGGCCCACCGGAAAAGTATGGCATTTCGTTTCCGTCATTTGTTTTGTCACCGACTACCAGAAAATCCAAAGAATTTTGTGTAGCAAATTGTCCAAAATCATTAAATTTTCCGACATGTTTAAACAATCGTCACGCAATAACGGCCCCACTCCCAGAGAGAACCATTTTCGTTTTGAGGAGTACTTAATTAAACCTTTGAATGGTCGCCATACTTGTAGCAAATCACACCACAAAAAGTGTCACCATCTCCCGGTCTATCTGATTTTAATACGAGTACACTTGTTGCCTGCTGCATCTGTCTATAGCGAATCTTTTCAATTCACACCCTATATACTAAAAGATGTTCGCTACGACAAATTTAAGACAAATTTACCATCAGATGATTTGTTCGGGAATGGGAAGCAATCACCTAATGTTTATTTTTGCTTTCAAAAGATTAAAGGCACATTTGAATACATTTTTAAATGATTTCAAATTTGGAATTAATTGACGAACTCCTCGTCTAACAAGTTGATAAGAGGAAGTAATAATTAAATACGAGCTCGATCATTAAAGTGTGAAGCAATTAAGGATCAATTTCGGGATTGTGATTTCGCATCTGAACTTTAAGGAGCATCGTGAAGGGAGAACGCTAATGAAACCTATAGGAGGTTTTATTTCACTTTTGAATGATGAGAATCGAACATATGTTACTGCTTTTTACACGAGCGTAAAAAAAATAAATTACATGGGATAACAATGAAAGAATTACCTACTCTTACTAACGAAATTTAAACCATTTATATTCGCAGCGGACATTTTTTAAATTAACCTAAACTGGTCGATCTTATGTTGTTGGTAAGGGAGAACATTAATTATGGAACAGAAAGAGACTTGAAGTAAAAATTGGTTTAATCTGTACTCGTCATTTGTCTAATTAAAGCGTCGTACAGTGACAACCATTGACAAGTGCAATTTAAATGCAGGGTTACGAAATGGTTTCTTTGCGTCGCAGATACCTACACGAAGTTTCGTAAAATAATATGGTGGCTCCATAAAGTAATTTTTATAAAAATGTTTACTTAGGTCAGTAGTGAAGTCTCCGTAATTGAAATGCAAGGCAAACACGACGTACGGCAATGCTTATAAATGACCAGCACCGTTGTCATGAAAGGACATTCATATAGTGGATAGTGGATATAAAGGATATAAAGTACGATTAAGAAAAATTATTTGAAATACTCATCTTAAAAACGCGGAGGAGAAAACTTCGTTACTGAAGAACAAGGCGTAGAATAAAAAGGAGTTGTCGAGTACTCATTAATTGGGTAGAAACCCAAACAGACAAAATAAAAAAGAATATTTGTGATTAATAATGGAAGAAGACTAGTAGTAGTCCCCTACGTGGGTGAGTTTACACTTTGAATTTTATATTCAAAGGTTTACAGTTTTTTTTTACCATACTCTTAGTGCGCGTTCACAACGGCGCACCGCACATCGCACTGCACTTAGCATCGTACATAGCATCGACCGGTCGAGGCGAATAAAAGCATACATTTAAATGCACATGTTCATAACGAAGCATCGCACATAGCATCGCACATCGCACGCCCAATGTTGGAGGCGATGGTACCATGCTATGTTAAATGAGCTTAGTATTTTGCATAGCATCGTATGGGTTGCACGAATATGATGGACAAGGAAAAGTTAATAACTTTAATATTCTCAAGAGAGGGTATATGGAATAAGCGTCATAAACATCATCATAATAGCTTTATGGGATGAACAGTATCCTTTCTCACATTTTCAATGTAC
>NW_022170249.1:31132760-31252832 GCF_008802855.1 Photinus pyralis
AAAAACAAATTAAGAAATCTCACAAATTAATCACAACAAAAACAACTTACTTTTAAAACACCACAACTGGCTCGAAGACAATAACGCTTAACTTGGTGGCTGTTCGGACGGTAAGACTTCTCTTATATAACACTAATTGACTTCATTCCTGATAACACAAACTTTCTTAAACTCAAAATTCCATGCGTAAAAACTTCTTGCACAACATTAAACTTGTTTCCGCATTATTTTACTAATTTTTTATTAAATTGCGTAGCCGGTTGGATTACCGATACCAAAATAACCGTCACAAACATTTCTGCTCTCTTTCAAAATGATCCGAGACAGCCACGTTTATTCTTCATTCTCCCTATTTAAGCAAAAACCACTTCACGTAACTAATTCAACATCGTTATTAACGCAACGACACTCGAAATTCCTCTACGCTACCAGAACTGATAAAACACCTACATCGCTTATCTCGCACGTAACATGTTTGTCGAAAAACCAATTAAATCGTGTCCGATACCAACTTTTTATCAACATCTGACCAGGTAAAACTTTAAACTCCCGTAAAAAATTCGATAAAGTGTTCCCTAAGTTGCCCGTTTTAAATTTATCATACAAACTAAAAACAACAAATAGACTTAAATAAATTAAACAATTACCGATTAAATTTATAATAATAAACTAACATTAAAAAGATGTTTCCGTCTGTGTCTTTTTGAAAAAGATCTTATGAAATAACTTGAATTATGTTACATATAGGCTGTCCTGACTGTTACTTTCGAAATTCAGACGTTAACAAGATGTATTTTTACACTACAAGGTAGTTCGCTCTCACCTCTTATCCCTTTCAATAATGTCAACCAATCAGGTGTCAAATGTCAATCTCTGTTTAAACGTCAAAATGACCATAATTAATAGTTATTTATTATACAAGTCGGTAAAGGGATGTTTTAACCATCGAGTGAGTACTGATACTTCACGAGTGGCGCAGCCACGAATAAATTAACTTTCACGAGCTTCTTGGTTTCCCTTTATCGTCAAGTATAATATAAAAGTTTATTTCATAGTAGAAGCCATAGAAATCATTACAAAACTTCTGAAAATTCTGAATTTAATTTAAACCTCAACAATAGCGATTGTCACGTCGTTTCCATGTAAACAATATTGTTTTCTGTCCTTTACCACATTTTATTTCGTGTTTCGCGTCCCATTTTCAATAAAAATACCAGATGTCATTCGGATGCACAATTATTTGTTTCTCTTTGCCGTTATAGTGAGCACTTTATCTACTCTTACTGTTAAAGAGAGATTCATTCAAACCTATTAAAATGTCAATTTACCATCTGCTATAAAATAAAATAAAATACAACCTTCATGGAGATATGACGTCAGACATTGCTACGCTATATTCAACCTCTCTTATACAAATTTCACTCATCCTTATGTTCGAATTCCAGATTTTGAATATCACCACTGTAATTCCTTGCAATACGTCAGGAAGTTTTGTTTCACGCAGAGTCGTCTAGTGCAGCGGTCTTAATAGAGAATCCTATCTTACTGATTGTGCGTTGTTTATAGCTTCCTAGCCATGAATAAATATTGTTTTTATGGTTGTTTAGGTAACCTTTATACTTAAACAGATAAATATTATAGATCAAATACTTTTTGTTTGATGGTCCGTAAGGATTAAAACGTTGGCGACCGCTGGTCTAGCGTGTAGGTTGGAACGATCGGGAGCAAATGTGATGATATGTATATATTGTATATTAATGTAAATGATTTACACAGCGTACCCGGGTATCTACTCCGTGTACTTCCAGTCCGCTGCGCCACCGAACGGCATCCCTATAGGTCAGGGATTTCTAATATCTTACGATACGAGTGGATCTGCACCAAATTGTGGAAGTTCAATCGCTTGAGACAAGATACTTGTTCATTTATTGATTACGTTGTACCATGATTATTAAATTGTTAACTGAAAGTTTGCGTTGTTGTTTGTAACATTCCTACACACACACACCTGACACCAGTGTAAAACGTAAATCCTGGTTAGGGCGGATAGAGATCAAATGCGTGTGAATGTATTCAATGCTGAAAGATTCTCATCGGGAACTGCGCCATTAGACTACAGCATCAAACACCAAATGCTTGACGATAAATTAACATGTAAGGTGTCAACCGCCTTGAACAACGAAGATTTGAGTTTAACATTTATCAACTTCAGTCGAATAAACCCCTTTAATTATCAGTTTGGGGAAAAGCGGGAACCAAGCTTGGTTCTCTTATGTGGCTACTATAACGATCGTCCACTATCTTTTGCAAAACCCTTAAAAGTCAGCGGAAAAGGTGGAAAAGCGTAGAAAAATAAACAAAGGTGAAGTCATCAACCTTAAAAGCAAAGCGGTCTCTCTGCCAAGAGACACACCTGTCACATTTTTGGTTATCTCTTGAGGCAAAAAGATCTACTTCTGGTACTCCAAGATGGAAAGTCACTAAATCAAAAGCGTTTCGGATGGCAGACTTGTCTGTCAGCTCTCCAGTTGTCTGGTGAGCTGATATAAGAAGGCAGGAACCAGAAGTTCTGCTTCTCGCACCAACCCCAAATTTCTGTTCTTACACATCACTCGTATATTTGATTAAGGGTTGGATTTTAAGCTATTAAGCGGATGCGGACGGTGCGCTTCGACGGAACGGCCCTGATGAAAAAGTGAAGAAGAAGAAGTCTTGGACCTTAAAGACGGTCGATCTTGATCTTGGATCACGCGCGGAAGGTCAGCCGGTCGGGGGAAAGGAAAAAAGGTCAAGTTCTCCTTAGTCGCTTTCGTCTAATCACATCCTTTTCAAACACGAATGTCCTTGACCAACCCTCTCGCGTGTTAGAGAACTAAACAGAGCAAATTTGCGAAAAATGCATTTATCTCATTTTTAGCGCATTTTTGCAAATTTATTTGTAAAAAGTAGCTTTTAATCTCATTTTGGCTGGCTGGCTGGCAGCAAATGTGAGCGCGTAGAAGAACTCTTGTAGAAAGGCAACGGGTGTACGTGGCCGTGTAATTTGTCAACCTTAGGGACAGGGCTACATGATGTGGGGTTGGAGACATCTGGGCGTCATCCTCGAGCATAGTTTACTAACGTGAAGGTTTTTCAGTTTTTTCCTATCTTCTACTACAGTTTTGGTCCGATTCTTTTCAAATTGGTGTCGTCGGAAAGATGTAAACGTGCACAACTCCTGCGTGGCGGAATTTTGTTTTTTGTCCTAGGGGCGAAATTAACGACCTTTTGCAAGGCGCGCGCGCGTCTTCGAGAGGTAGTCTACTTCGGGCGCCTTTTACGTTCCGTTGCGAAATCCACCAAAATGTGGGTGCACCGAAAAAGGAAATGTGGTAGCCTCCGACAAGATATAACTAAAGGTGGAGTCAAATCTTCAAACGCGAATTGCGGGTGAACGGGACTTCGGAAGTGGGTACCGTCAAAGGGAATACATTCGCATGTAGCATCACGTAAGTATTGTGGATTTTGGAGGACTTTTTGAAATTCAAGTCAACGGAGCCATATGTATGTACAGGGCGCCAAAGAGAAACAGTCAAATGTCAAAAATTTTGAAAAATCTTGAATAACTTGTAGGTATAGGGAAATGTGGTATCAAATGACGTACATATATTTTCATGTAGATTTCGAAAATGAAATAAAATATTTTTGAAAAAATAGTAAGTGCAAAATTGTGGTTATTTTTGAATAAACATGATGTGGTATCAAACCGCTAGCATGGTTTACGACCTGGATGTTCGACAGAATCCTCCCATTTTCGAATTCGCCCAGCACCTGTACAAGGAGCATAGTGACCCTCTAGTTCGACCTAACAAGTGCGTTCGACCGCGTAAACAAACAAATTGTATGTACGAAAATCGAACGGTACGGTATCATAGGAAATATAAAGTACTGGATACTCTCCTACCTTACTAACAGGACGTTGAAGGTAAAAATCAAGGCCACGTATTCTGATACAACAAACATATCCCTTGGAACGCCGCAAGGAGAATATTCAGTGTTCAGGGTGTTCAGTTTACAAAAGGTGTTACGTCTAATTTTTAACTTGAAATACAATGAAACATGCAGAGTTGTATTTCGAAATTACAAAATTCTTAGTTTCTTCTCGATCTATGTCTTGTCTTGTGTCTTGTATGTGTTTCGTATGTGAACAGATGTAAACATCACCTCATAACCCATAAAGATCGTACATGAATTGGATACTCGACACCGGGAACACCTGCGACTGGATAGCCAACCAACTCCTTCTATAAGAGGTTACCAGGATATATATCACCTAGTTATATAACGCTCTTCCCGCATCTGTAAAATCGGCTGGGACGCATTCACAATTCAAGAAGAGGGTCAAGGATTTTCGTACGTCAGGTGTCTTTTACACCAAAGAGCTATTGTGTTACCGCTCTAAGGTCAACTTATAATTTTTTGTTATTGTGATAACTATTATAAATAGATTTATCAATAAACTGACTTAACTTGACTTGAAAATAAGAAAGTCGCTATCCACTTTCGGTACAACCGATGATAATATTTTCTTTCAATAGATCATGAAAAACTATGTTGGTATGTAAATTTGCAGATTTAAATTGTTAATGGGAGTTTGAATACTTTCAGGTAACGGTATGCGTCTGTAGCGTTTTGTTACAAAATACAGGAATAGGAACTATTTTTATTTTGAAACATGAACAGAATGAATAAATTATTAAATTTGTAGCACCTAGACAACCTATATTGTTTTCCTAGGATGTACCGATTGGCGTTAATGGTCGCCACAGTACTCCCCTAGCGTCCAATTTCGATTATACCGTGCTTGGAAAATTCTTGAAAAAGTTTTAGCTGCCCAAATAGTAGACTTTTTGGCAGAAAACAACTTATTAACTTCAAGTCAGTTTGAATTTAGAGGGAATTGTTCTACTACTGGCGCATCTCTTACTTTATAGCATTTTATATTAAATGGTTTTGAAGGAGGATTATTCACTGGATCTACTAAAAGGTTGTGGGACAATTCGCGCCCGGAAAATTCGCTCCCGGATAAATCGCTCCCGGACAATTCGCTTCTAGGAAAATTCGCTCCCGGACCATTCGCGGCCGGATAATTTGCTCCCGGACAATTCGCTCTCGGACAATTCGTTCTCGAACAATTCGCCCTCAGAACATTCGGTAAGACCTATAGTAAAGTGTAAGCTGCAGTATTATTTTATTTGGATACGAGCAAAATTCATCCTAGAAACATTTTACAAGGTGTAGATGGTGTATTAGGTACACTGTATGGGTATTGTATAAGAAATTTTTTTGTATCAATAACCAATGTAATCTGTATAGAAGAATACATTCTGTAGAATACATTGTGTAGTGTTAAAAAGGAACATCTACTTAATATTAACGTAACTTAATATTAAATTCACTATTAACTGACTGGTATAGTATACCAATCTTCGCTCAGATCTCGGACAACTTAGATAATTAGTTTGTACAGAAAAACGTTTTGGTGTTTAGAACCTAAAATGATATACTTAATATAAAAATAAGAATGGAATTAACGTAAAATCAAAAATCAAAAAAATCGTATGACACTTGTATCATATTTAGAGCGTTCCTCCCTCCCCCACTCTTCCCCTGAGATAAACAGACATAATTTTGCCTCAGTGAAGTCATTGAATAAAATTTTTTATTCAATGGTGCAGTAATAAATACATGATGAGATTGGTTTATGAAATAATTGATCAAGGAAATTAATTAGATTTGCTCAAAAAATCAAGAGAAGTCGAAAACAGTTAATTTTAGTTCAAGTAATCGATTTTCCAGCATTAACTTAAAAGAAGAGCCACCACCTCCTATTTTATTTGAGAGTATTTCGCATTGAGGATAATAGCTCACCATGATGAAGTCTTTGGGAAGTGAAGTGTAATGATATGAGTCTAATCGCACATCACATCTAACATTTACATAATATCACTATGTGAGTCAATACAAGATCGTACAGGCTTGCCACTTACCAGTCGTATCTATTTAACTTCTGATGGCGGTGAGCTATAAAGTCTTTATTGTACCAATATTATGGTACACACATAAAAAAAGCAGGTTGTCAGCTTGCTGGTTTTTCGGCACCGGATGTGAGCGCTTGTAAATCGATAAACGTGCACAGAAGAAATCCAGATAAAAAAGAAAAATATGACAAGGAATTGCCAAAAATTGATGCATATACAATACTTCTGCAATGACTTCCGAGCGAATGTGCATAAGATTTAAAACATTAACACCAGCCCCTTGCTTGGCAATCAGATTAAGAAATTATTAGAAAAACCTACTAACACTCTTGATAAAGGATTCTACGGGAGCGAATTATCCGGGCGCGAATTATCCTGAGAGCGAATTCCGAGTACAATCTAAATTAATGCAAAATGCTCAAGAACAAGCCAACGAATGGTTCCTTTGTAACGGAATGAACCTCAACTCTCTTAAAACCAAACACCTAACTTTTTCTCTTAGGCGAACAGAAACTCCCACACTCCATCACGAAACATTCTTCCTAGGACTACGTATTGATGACCAGTTGACCCGGAATAAACATACAGCGTACGTCAGTGATAGAATATCAAAAGTCACGTATTTAATTAGGACTATATCTAAAACAGTTTCCAGGAAAGTGCTAATGGTGGCAGATAGATACTTACTCTTCCTTCAATATACATCCTTGAATGTGCTGATTTTGTGTGCAAAAACTTTTACTTTTATGTTAACGAACAATATGCTGCTTAGTTACCCTGCAAGACAACAAAGTAACATTGTGTCAGAACTAGCGATTAGCTAGCGATTTCTATAGTGTTAGTTATAATTGGCCTAATATGCAAGCAGGAGAAGCAACACACACAATAATTAATGCACACAACACTTTTTGTATGATCAAGGGAAATGGGGTGGTTACATACTAATACTTTTAGAGGTTTTTCTTTGACCTCCGAAATGTGTCTTCGTAGCAAAGTGTTAAATTTATTTTATAAAAACAACTGTTCGTGGATTGAATTAATGAATCCGAAGCAAATCCCGAATAAGTCGACATGAGTCTGCGATTATATTGACGGGAAACTCCTTCTGTAGTTTTGGACATTCCATCACGATCAGTGACGTGGATGGTGGTGTAAGTCTTCAGCTCCAAACTAAAGAATTCCCGCTCCGCTTCAAAGATCAACACTGAACGAATAGGTAAATACTGCGATAAAATTGTACCGTTTGTTGCAACTCTCATATTTTCACTACGAACTGCCTTTTTTCTTCTAAAGTGCTTGTACATACAAAGACATAACTGGATTCATAAACTGTTTTCGAATTCAGTTTTTTTTGTATTCATCGATTGATATCTACCGCCACTTCTTGATGAACAGGTTGTTACGCATGCCTTTGTGAGAAATCTCCGAATGAAAAGAGCGGTGACGAAACACCACGACGTGAACAGATGACAGTTTAGGATATTGGAAGCTGGCCCTTCCATGTCCGTATAGGCATATTCCTCTGTTCTCTTCCTGTCTGTCAATCACGATTTCACTTCCACTTTCTACACCAAATGATAAGCATATCTGTTTTGGAGAGACTAATAAATTGAGAAAAAAAAATGCAGACGGAGGTTGATATTTACCGAGACCTGCTACGGAAAAGCGCGCATACCGCATTTTAATACGTCGGAGAAGTTAATCGCACCGTTATGAGCACGTCGAGATATTTTTGAAACGTATATTACCTATCAGTACTCTTTGTACATATACAAGTGAAATAGTGCCATAAAAGGGGGTTGTGGTGATTTGGCTCGAACTAATATTGGGCGTGCAAGCAATCTAAGGCGGCTGGTCACATTTGTTTTTGTTATATGCTTACATAGCATCCAATACCGCCTGAATGTGTTTGCACGATCGATGTGGCTTTATATCAGTTTAAGTCTACATTCAAGGTGCGTTGAATGTTGTAAAATTAAGTACTCTTTTATATCTATAACGATATTATTAAGTTATCCTCGTCGAAAACGACATTAACGAAATGGAATGGAGGGCTGTTACAAATAACGAACTTGATTTTCTATGTTATTATTTTGGCCCTTATAAATTTCATTTTTAGCATTCCCTTTTAGGTAAGTAATTTAAATAACATTTGAGACGACTATTTGCCCAATGGGATTAAAAGTATCGGTACGTGTATTTTAGCACATAGCGCATTCTGGACACAATAAATTGAGTAATCGACGAAAAGGGGTTGATTATATCCGAATCACTTGAATTTCTATCTATACATCAAATTGGTCCGTTGTTAGTTATATGTCGCTGAAATGTTTAGATAGCTAAAATTACTACATTGAGAAGAATGTGGTGCGAAATTTAAAATAAAGAGTTACTCAGACATGTGATGATCACAAATCAAACATCTCAAATCGTACAAGCAAAATACACGTAAACAAATTAATAAAATGATAGAAAACTGACATAATACATACAAATTGAAAGCGAAATTAATCAGTTTAATACAAAAACACATTACGATTCAATACATGTGAATCAACTCGTAAAATGATAAACTGCATGTGCCTAATAAACATCAAAATGGCATGGTTCTGCTCCGACATCGTCTACCATTCATTTAATACGAAAAAATGCAGGTGAGAGCAGTATTCAGTTAATTAGAGGATCCTCCTTCTTGTATTGCCAAGGCAAAAGAAGAATCGAAACTGTATTAGGTGCTTTTTTACGGTACAAACGGTTAATGGAATCATATAAGATAACAACACACTGACAATCTACTTCCACTACATTCTACATACACTACATAAATAAATACTTAATCAAATATTACACAAAATCCATCTAAGAGGGGAGAGAGGTGGGATGAGAAAGGGGAGGGGGGCAGGAGAGAGAGAATGAGAGGCGAACGTAAAAGAGCCGAACACATTTGAAGTAGGGGGAAATAAAGGCACAGTCGCGGAACTAACATGGAACAAGAAGAGGGAAGTTAGGAGATGTACGGGAAAGTTAAAGGAAAGCCGGATATACATAGACGATGAACTGTATTATGAAGGAAAAAAAAGTACAGAGAAAATTGAGAGATAGCCGAGGGAGAAAGGGCCAAAAGCAAGAACGTAAGATGGTGTAAGAGGATATGATGTGGTGGCGTTGGGGGAATAAAGGAAATTGGGTGGAGATGGGAAGAGGAACACAAGATAGAAAGTCAAGGGATAAAGAATGTAAGAAAGAGGGGGAGTTGTTACTGGAATTAAATGAAAAGAGAGGTTGGCGAATATTAAACGGAAACATGGAGGGAGAAAGGGATGAGTAATTGATTACATACTAGTAAACGAAAAAATTTTGGAAGCAATGGAAGATTTTAAGGACAAGGACAGAATCGGATCACCAACCTATGGAAATAAGGCTGACAGGGAAGATAAAAAGAGTAAGGCATGGAAAGATTCAAAGACGAAGGATGTTATAATTATGGACAAAAGACACGGTGGAGGATTATAGAAGGAGACTAGGGGGGCAAGTATATAAAATACGAGAGAGCGCATACGGGTGGAAAAATATGAAGGAGACTATTAAAAAAGCAATAACATGGATACAGGAAGAGAGAAACAGAATATCAACAATGACGACCGCATATAGAATCTACGCAACGGTACTGAATGTCAAGATGGGAAAGAGATATAGAAGAGAAGAGGATGTTAGGCAACGATCTACTGAGATGTATATCTCAGGGCAGCGTACAGAGTACTCTGTCCTGACATATACTGATATACATCTCAGTCGATCATTGCCCTCCCTTTTCTAAAGCCTATTTACGTTTTCTCCCACATCCTCTTCTCTTCCATTGCTCTTTCCAATCTTGCATTCAGTGCCATTGTGTAGATTCCATACGCAGTCGTCATTATTGAGATTTTGTTTCTCTCTCCCTTCCTCTTCCTTTACCTGTATAGGAAATGATGGAAAAAATAAGCAAACATAGACAAGAATTTAGAACAGAATTAAAGAGTTATATGGAAAGACAAGAAGTAGGATAAGGATAGAAGAAAAGGAGTCAGAAGTGTTCTGGACAATAAAACGATTGAGACAAGGATGCTGTTCACTTAGTCCAACCTCATTTAATTTCGACATAAGAGACAGAGAAAATATTAAGACAGGGTCAAAGTGGAGTTATTATTGATAACAGAGGAAAAAGAGATGACTGAAATTATGGTTATGGGAAAGAAAAGGAATGGAATTAAATGTCGAAAAATCGAAGATTTGGGAAGAGGGAGGTATGAAAAGAGTAATAGAATGAAAGTGGAAAGTTGGGGGAAGTAAGAGAATATAAATACTTAGGATACCAAATGCTACGAAATACTGGGGCAAAAGCACGGACAAGGGAATTACGAAAAAAGGAGAAGTGGCGATGATACAGGTGTACTGGGACTTAATAGAAAGGGAAAGTGAATTGGTGAAAGAAGGGTTAGCGACGAGGATGATCACAAAAGGGATTTCCCATTCCAAATTTCTGTAAATAATCCAAATGTGTGTAAAAAAAGGTAAAATTAAAATCCAAAAAAGGCAAGGCAAGAAATTGTTTGGCACTAGGCTCAATCCATTGAAGCGAATGTTGCAACAATTGCGGACAGGGTTCTATTTAGTGGGGATAGAAGTTATTTCCTCTTGGTAAACGGGGAAATAAAACTTTCCATCTGATCATGTGAATTTAAAAAGTAATCCGGCATTAATAATTATTATTAAAAACGTCTACTGAGAGTTAAGATTATCTTGATATATTGTCGCTAATGTTACAATCAAATATCTTTCAATTAACTACATAAACAATTCCTGTACGAAGTGAACTAAAAGCACTTACCTTCGTGTGAATATTTAATTTCCAATTTACAAACTTGTACTTTTAAAACAAAATCTGTAGGAAGTAGGTGGGTACCCACTGTGTATTTTCTAGTAAGTTAGTAACTTTTAGTTTTTTAAGACTGTTTTATGTGGGAGAAACCCTTTTAGGGTGAATATGTTTCTGGTACCTAAGAGCCAAGTTTGCTTTAAGTTTAAGTACTGTAACATGTAATTTTATTCAATGTTCTTTTGTTGCACTAACAATCATTTTTTTATCTTAAAAGAATTGATAAAAAGAGGGACCACTAGTACCAGCATCATCCGCTGTGTTTTATTGGAAGTGGAGAACATACTTTTTCTTTTAAGACAATGGGCCACCGTGTGATATGAACTTTGTCAAAACGGCGTTTACTGATATTGTACACATTTCTACATCTTGCATGTTCCTCGCGTAACCTCTTGGGAGCAAAATTTGTTAAGGATCATTGTCATCTATCCGGGTATTTTATAAATACGCCCAACAACTTTGCAACGTCAAGTTCAGTAGTTTGTCATTAACTCATCACCTTAGCAGATATGATTCACGTTTGATCATATGGCTACGTATTATTTTTGTTCTAGAGAAATTAGTCCCATGAAACTTTAAGTAATTAATATTAATAATTTGTATGGGAATGGAATATTATTAGTTGTAGGTAGTCGTCTTTATGTGATGAAAATGTTGGGGAAATCCAAAAGTACGAATCCGTTCAGAGTCTGTAATAAGTAATTGAATAGGTGAAGTGGAGTAGACTAAGTATATAAAGGGGTGGAAATGGGCTGCATAGACATACAATTTACAGTATTCCCTCCAATCCTTTTCTAGACCTATATAAGAGTAAAATTCGAAATTTATTTAAATGTGAAAGCAATTGAGGAAACACGAAAAGCGTTGTTCCGGCTAGAAATGTTACATACACTTCAACGAATACGCCACCTACATTGGTAGGTATTTAGAAACTGAAAAATTTGTGACAATACGTCAATGATATTGTAAATGATGGTTCCAATTCATTCTCCTTAACAAAGGCAAAGAAAGAAAGCAGACATTCCTCTCATATTCACATAAATATCAATAGGTTCTCCTAAAAACATACATCACCGGCAACTTTCTTATCGAGAATTGTTGTTTAACCATAAATTTCCATTTGTACAGACATTTCAGAGCAACTCGATCTATATGTATCGTGATTGAAATCACACTTGAACCGGTCAGCTCTAACTTGAGCGTCCAATATATATCCAGTCAGCTCGCTTTTTCTCTTACTTCTTTTTACCTTTCGGCACGTTCAGTAAAAAACCGTGTAGTTTGTTAAGCTCGATTTAACTAGAATGTAAAAGTTCGCGCCGTTGCAGTGGCTTTTCGGGATAATGGATAGTGGCTGAATTGCACTTCAATTCCAGTGCATGTTCCGCGAGTATAATATATTAGAATTTTACAGGCTCTTATTGAAATTCTTGTTAGTCTGCGCCATTTCGAACGGAGAACTAATTATTTCAGCCTTAAGATGGTGATTGAAATCAAAACGCCGTATTCGGAATTAAATTTCAAATTGGCAAATTCAATAAAAAGTTGCCATCTCAATATATCAAGACACTGAAGTTTTTATAGCAACAGTTCCTTGGACTATTTTAGACTTGCTGCGAACATTGTCGTCTACCAAACTATAAATATTTAAAAGGTTTCCTAAATTTGTTCCCTTGTAGTTTATGTGAATGTATGCGTCAGTAATTTGAATTCATCTAACAGTCCATTCAGAGTTCTTTCAATTGTTCTTTATCAAAAACTGTTTTTTATTCTGCAAAGTTTAAGAAAAATACTTCTAATAATAACGCATTCATTATATTATCGCGTTTTGCCACATTAGCCGATGAGTTAGTTTCACAACGAACATTATAGACGCACTTCGATATTCTGCGTCAAAAGTTGTATAACTCAAAAATGCCATCGGGTTTACCAAGAAAAAGTAAGCAACTTTATTTCTAATCTTATTCGTTCTTTTGAACGAGAAAGAGAATTGTGATCCACTTTTACCAGTCGCTGCAGTAAGAGAGGTGAGTGGCTACTTTAATTATATAAGAATTCGTTCACGTAACAAGTTTCATTTAATAGAGTTGGGGATGCATTAAATATTATCCTGCAAACAGTGACTTTTATTTCATACATTTCTAAATCATCTAGACAGTCCTAAAAAACAAGGCAGTGTAAGAAACCCGTTAGCGATGTTGATGGTCTCACACAAGCAGCACCTACGACACGATCCAACACAGTAAGTCAAAACACACGGTGAATGGTTGAATGTAGATAGGCGTTTATGTCAGATGCACGATATGGAACTAGATCTGGAATTCATTTCGGTTGGTTCAGTAATGAGCCGCCTTCCTTTCAGTCCCAGGTCTCGTATTAACCCCTTGTAGGTCCAAGGGTCTTGTACCAGGGCTACATCAATATGTTTGCTCATGTATGCACAGACTGTAACAGATGCCGCCCTATTGTGATGCAGATTAATTTGTCTTGGAGAGGAGTTTGAACGTCACTCTGGTGAAGTTCACGTAGGATCGATCTTGTCGCAGAAAGTTTGGTCAAAGTTTGTCCCCTAGGGTCCTCCTTGCTGTTTACCACACGCCAATTTCTGGTTGTAATTCCCGCATTTTGGATTTCGATCCTTTTATTTTTATTATTTTGTCTTTATTTTATAGTGGGCTAATCAGCTACTCTTCCCACTCAAACCACTATACAACCACAAGCAGTCATGCCTTATCTGGAATTCGAACCCAGGACCCTTGTAACCAAACTTATACTTACTAACGTAAACGCATCTGAGCTATGCTGGTCCGGTTCTACTTGAACTCCGGAGATCCAGGCGTGTGCCCTTACTTTATGTTTTGGACGGTTCTTTGCTTCAACGTGTCGAACTTTCGCCCCCTCAACCAGTCCACCGATACTTGGTGTGCGCATGTGATCAACAGCGCTCCCCCTCGGTGGCGACACTCCGTGAATGTTGGCGAAGGCTGATCTCAGGAGTATGGGGGAAATAAATGTACACACGCGCGATGCTCCCTACACACGCGTAAGGTGAATACAACGGATTAGCGCGCCCGGTGCTCCGAGGTTAGGGCCGGTAGTTGCTGATCCTCTGTACAGCCACGCATCCCCTCGGTACGGCCCTCTGAACCTTAGGATTTAGGTTATTTGCTGAAGTTGTTCCTCTTGGTCCGGGCGGTAAAGCGGAGATCCTCCGCACCATTCTGAGCACCCCAGGTTTCTTTCCTTAAATACCAATCATCATGGTTTATTCGTAGTAATACATGTGGTTTCGCCCATAAAAATTTCTTATTTCCGAAACAAACCTTCAACACGGTACGCTATTGGTAAGATGGCATTTGAAATGAATATGCGGTACCATGGTTGCATCCCTACTCTACCAGCGACGTTCAACAACCAGCTGAAATGATGCACGTTGATGTTTTTTGAAAAAATATGACGTTCCTACAATCTTGAAATTCGTGCCCCCTTTTTATTGTTACACAACTTGAAATGTTTTGTGGGTGTTCTTTTGTTTTTATTGGCTTTGTTAATTTAGTTCGTGTATTTGTGTGGGATATGTCAGGGTTTTTGTCCCGAAGAAGGTTTCCCTAACATCGTTTGGTTGTGTGCGTAATATATTTTATGTTCTCGTCTTTTCTTATGAGTTTTTATTCAATTTCGTCAGCCTGTTGTGTATAAAAAGAACCGCCAGTTTTTTTTCGAAACATTTAAGTAATTGGTCAATAGAAGTACTTGATGTAACGGGTACCCTACCCACAATATAGCACTGTCTGTATGGCTGCCTACATACGTATTCTTTTTCATTGATTGCAAGTTGCTATGTAAACATACTTAGTGATAACGTCACAATACACCGACAACATGCGTGCAAACTAAGGAAATCAGAAGTGTGTGGTCCTGCGTCATTGCTTTGTGAATCAATTTCAGACATACGCTATAATACTGTAAATCTATCAAGAGTGCGAAATCGAGAAAAAAACTTGTCTAAAATTGATTCACAAATCAATGACGCTCATATTTGGCTCATAAAATTAGGCAGCACTGTTGAGATTAATACGTTAAAATCCATGAAAATCAACTTCTGTTGTTGACGGTGTAAATAGGTGAATATAAACATAATGTGCACATAAAAAGGCCTTAAATGACTTAGATAATATTCGCGAAAAGGTAATTTATCGTATTCCTTGCGATTAACTGTAGAATAACAAAATATAGGTATATCACATTGACACGTTATTTACTAAATTCAATTACTTTTTTTAAGTTTCTACTAATTGCCCTAATTTAACAAAGTAAATTACCTGTCAGCGACCTTTCTTTTTTCACTACATTAACTGGCAATCTAAACATCAAATTTTTTTCCCGTCGGAGATACTCTTTCTTCGTAGTTCTTTTCTCGGTTCGGTTTAGGGAGGACATCCGGCTTTAATAATGATTGATATTTATAGAGCGCCACTAATTAGGTATATTAATAATGTTAATCCTGATTTATGAAGGTGTAAGTAGCGTTAAAGTAGGAGACAAGGAAAATGTATTCTTTCCTACAGTCTTAGGACAATTTACGTTTTCTTGCAACGATCAGTATTTGTTTGCCAATAAAATCAGTCCTTATAAACAAGTTGACGTGTATGCACAACCCATATCTGAATGATGATGAATTTGAGAATAACAGATTTCTAATATGAAAAGTTCTTACTGGGTTTATGTTTACGCATCTGTAAATTTCAACATTCGTTCTTGATTATTTGGAACTATATATTATAGTAGACCTACAAATTTTGTATAATTTCTAATTCCGTGTGCAAAAATTTGATGAATTATCTGCGCTATGGTTTTTAGGAAAATGTGTGGAAACCAAGAGTATGGTCTTTATTTCAGAATCAGAACTGAGACAAGGCCGAGTCTTGTTCATTTATTAGTATTTGTGCCTTCCCACGGTGTATAGGTCGTACGCATTTGTAAAATCCGTAATTTTATAACAACGAATAAACCACTCTTAAAACATGACAAACTATTTATTTGTAATTTTACAAACATGAAAAGTGAAGCGTTCATGTAAAACAATAATTCTGTACTTACATGTATAACATTTTCTTAGTTCTTGTTTGAAAATCCTTGTTTTTCCAAGTTTAGGCATCATTTAGCTACTTTTTCAGGAAAAAAATCGAACCAATGCATTTAATTTTTTTGAGAAAATTAACCATTTCTGTCGGAATGTCGAAAAAAGCCCTCAAGCGGTGATATGTGAAACAAAAAAAACTTTAAATATTATAATATTTGTAGCTGAAGAATACCTCTTTTGAACTAACCCAAGTTTGTTTAAATCGGCTCAGCCGTTTCGCAGATACAGGGTGTTCTTTACGGAAACCTTTGAATACCTCCCACCACTTTATTTTTAGAGATACAGCAAAAATTGTCAAACAAAAAGGGTTTCGATTATCGTCAACTTCAAAGACCGGACATTTTTTTGTCAGGTTAATATAGCGGAATTCACAGAAACATCGCTTTTTTAAATTCCAGATTGCAGGTACGCCCCCTAGCGACCATTTCAGAAACTTAAAAATATTTTCCAGGTTTTTCTCGTGGCCGTTTTAGTAATAAATTTACCGCAAGCCTCTACGATGGATAAGTTCTCAGATACAGTACCTCGCATTCTTAGTTGGCCACCCTGTACAGTTAGATAATACACTAATGTTATCGCACAGGAAGGAAATCGAATATTAACTGGGATTAGAAAGAATCACTTTTACACCGGATAATCAGGAACGTGGTTTTTAGAAAAACAAGTTAACCTTGTTAATTTTCAAGGACATCAAAGTTCAATGACCTCCATTTTTTGCGGCATCATATTTCATTTTCGAGGTCAGCAAACGACCATTTTTGTGATGTCATTTAATTTTCAAGGTTCCCAGACGTCGACAACCCAATTTTTTGCGGATCTGATTCATTTTCAAGGTTATCAAAGTTCAATTACGTTGAGGTCACGTTTTATTCTCAAGAAGTGTCTTTGAAATAATTAAAAAGCGTTGAAGTAATATGCATTTAAAATCATCCGTATCGACCATTATCCGAACCCCGTACCTGGTATTAATCACATTAATTTCCAAGACCTTGTACTTTTTCGATCTTTCAAAGTTCACTAGAATTTTAAAACGGTTTGTAAAATGTATTACAGCAAGTATTGCCACGGTGGCGAAAAAAAAGATTTCGGGGCTACAAAAAACTGAAAATTACGCTTTATGTTGCCACCCGTCTGTGTCTTATCGATAAGCCCTCGTATACGACGCGTTTATAAAAACACAAACGGCCACCCTAATTTAATTACATCCCGTCACATTTGCACTTATCCGTTTCAATGCAATTACCTCTACCGGTTGTTGTGCCAATTTCATTGATTAGAGTGGCACAGTTTACAAATTCGTTTAGAAACAAAGCAAATTGGGCCCCTTTTTCCTCTATAATATTAGTTCGCATTGCACACGACGAAACAAACTGATGACTCGCTGGAAATGGACCGCAAGAGGGTGAAAGCAGGCAATGATGCAATCACTAAATGGCAGTTGCTCTTTTCCTGTCGATAGCAGGTGACATGACCGACGAATGAAATAAATATAACGGGGGGTTCCCATTGCTCTTTACTACTCTGGGTTTGATTAACCGGAAAACTGCGATGACCCGAATTGTGTGGAAATTCGATTTTGAATTTGTTGTGGCCCTTCAGTTTGTATCCGATTAGATTTCGTTCGATCGGCGTACTCAGTGGCGATAATTTTTGTTGATCAAATCGAGTGCATTTCAACACGCTTCGTCTACGTACGCCGAGAACGCACCAAAATGCAAATAAGAATGTTAATTAGATCAGTTTCAAACTTGTCACAAGTGTGGTGTAGGTTTTAAAAATGTCACGCCAACGAACAAAGGTCTGATTTTCCCTCTATGAATTGTTAAACTGGAAAATGCCAACCTTCCAATTTAGATAGGTATTTTATTTGTAGTAGAAACCGCTGATGTAGAATTATTAGGAGAATGAAATGAAGCTTTAGGGATTACCGTTTCGCTCGAGGTATATCGTATATGTACGTGTGTATGTGTGCATATGTTTTTATTTATTATCCCTCTCTTGTTCTGGGCCCTCAACAGGCATGCGCCCAATTACAGAGTGACCCGCATAATGCTATTTAGAGGTGCCTCTGCAGAAGGTCTTAAGTTGGTCTATACTACTCCGATATTTACCTTACGAATTAGGAAAACTGCAACTCAATATAGTCCCCTTTTAGCTCTGTACTAGTCAACCGTTTTTCCAATTTTTTATTCCTTCCAAATCATAAGTTTTCTCTTCACCATGTTGACTATATTTTCGTGCACCCCTTTGAAGCTAACCGATGAGCACGACACCGCGTACTTCCCAAAAAAAACTGTACCCATGATCTTGTTGGCCTACAGACCCATCTTGATCTCTTTGGTGGACGTTCACCTCAAAAAACCCACTGTATTGGTTGTTCGTTAGTCTCAGTTGTAATATGATGGATCAATATTTCGTCTACGGTAACGAAATGGTGCAAACATACGTTCGGATTGCGGCTAGCAGTGTCGGCTTGAGAACGCCTAGGATCCTTACAAGAAAAAAATTTATTGATTTTTCTCATTGAGAAACAAAAAAAAACTTGGATATTTAACTTGTAAAGAAAGCGCTCGGGAGGTCAGTCAATAAGATTCCATTGTAGAGTAACTTTACTGAGTAGAAATATGCAATTTAGAGTGAATTCGTCAATTTAAGATATAGCAATGTACAAGTCCGGAAAATTATCGTTAGTAAATGTGCATCATTATTTCCACTTTAACGAACTCCAATTCTTTCTCACAGTACTTCAAGGTATATTTATTGAAGTAAATATACAGTGATATTTATTAAGATGTAAAAATAATAATAATAATATAATAATAATATATATATTCATCCTGTAAGACAAACAAAGTGTATAGGACAAGTCAATTAAACACAAAAGACAAACATTTGACATTTAACATTTAACTGATGAAATCTTCCACAGAATACAATAAATTTGCCAACAGGAAGATTTTGAGTTGCCGTGTGAAGGTATGCAGTTTCTGCGCGTTCTTGATTTTGGACGGGAGTTTATTGAACATTTTTGCCCCTATTATATGTGGGCTGGCTTTGTTAATATTCGTTCTTGCAAACGGTATCCTGAGGTTACTTGTAGCTCTCGTTTCGTGTTCGTGTATGTCACAGTTACGTTTAAGGTTGTCTTTACGCAGGAATACAAATTTACACACCTCGAGTATATAGAGGCACGGTAGAGGTAAAATCCGTAGCAGGGTGAAAAGTGGTTTGCATGACTGTAGACTTTTTGCTCCGCACATGCATCTAATGATACGTTTTTGGGTGGTGAAGACTTGTTTCATTGAAGAAGAAGAGCCCCATAGGCATAGTCCATATCTTAGCCTCGATTCGATGCAGGCATAGTAGAACATTTGCAGTTGCTTGATATCAAGGTAGCAGCGTAGGTAGCGTACTTGGTAGCACATGCGATTTAATGTAACTATTAGGTTGTTATTGTGTGGTTTCCAACTTAACGTTTCATCTAAGGTGATACCAAGGAATTTGGCTGTAGTTGAGTTTGTCAAGGTGGATCCCGATATTGGTATGGTAAAGTGAGGGAGATTTATGTTTTGATGGTTGTGAAATTGCACCAATTGGGTCTTACTTTGGTTTAAGAAAAGTAGGTTTTCATTAAACCAGTTTGCAATACTTTCGACAGTGTCTGTACATTTCGCAATTAATTCCCTCCCTTCTCGGTGGGACACCACAGCGGTTGTGTCGTCGGCATATAAGGTGAGTGTCGCATAGTCATTCACGTTGTTCACGACATCGTTAGTGAACAACGTGAACAGGAGCGGTGCTAAGATGCTGCCTTGGGGAGTACCAGCATTTAGTTCTATGACATCAGAAGAGGCAGTAACGGTACTACCATTGTATCTGTGGGGCAAAGAGACGTACTGCTTTCTGTTCCTTAGGAAGTTTTCCAGCCACTTTAGAGCGTTTCCTCTTATACCGTAACACGATAATTTTTGCAGGAGTCGGTCATGGTTGATGCAGTCAAACGCCTTGGTTACATCGCAGAATAATCCAACAGGAGATTCGTTCTTGCCGATATGCTGTAGCACTTTCTCGTGGAAGAAGTGTAGAGCATCGGAGGTTGGCATTTTAGACCTGAATCCAAATTGGTGAGGCGTTAGTATTTTGTATTTGGTTATAAAGTTAACCAATCTCTCTAGGAAGCAATACTCAAAAATTTTTGAGAGCACAGATGTTATCGATATGGGTCTGAAGTTGTTTACGTTGTCCTTGATATGCTAATGGTGTGGCGATTGCGACGGAAATTAATTTTATCAGGAAACACGGAAAGTCGTCCGGCCCGGCTGATTTTTTGTTTTTTATTTTTCTGTTGATGAGCTGAATTATTTCAGCTTCGCAGAATGGAGAGAGGTAAATGGTGTTTCGATTAATGGGAATTTTGTGCAGACTGTTCCCATTACTTTGTATATGCTTAATGGTGTTCAACGGGGAGTTTTTAAAGTGGTCGTTAAGGGTGTTCGCCACATCATAAGGGTCGTCAATAACGCCAGTTGGCGTCCGTATCTGGAGATTTTCGATGTTGTTCTTCGCTTTACGATTTATGAAATTTATGAAATAGGCATTTACGTGTATTGTTTTTCCCTATATCTAGTTTTAAATGACAAGATCTCTTCTGAAGGGCGCCTAATTGTATGCAACCAAAATAACTTCTTAAAACAAATAAAGATATGTGTCCCATTTTATATTTTCCGATAAACGATGACACCGGGAGCGAGCTTATGCTTAAATGGCAGTACTCGGCACCGATTGACCCCGGAAATGCGGACTGGTATTACGGGTTGAAATGACCTGTGGTTTATAGAACCAACGTTGGAGTCTTAATAGCCGCACTGACAGAAGCATAATAATGTTTTTATTACAATGGCCGTAATTCCGTCTAGGTCTGCTTCGTACAAATCCAAAATTTAAGGCTATTAAGCCTATTTGGCCTTACTGTCAGCAGCAGTAAATATTATGAAGCCAACCTAAACCAGTACACATTTCTTTGAAACACTTCAATGCATATTCATGAAGTGATAAAATTAAAATATGAGTCAATTATAAGAGGAATTAATTAATCCTTTCAGCTAAGGTAATATAAGTTACTAGCAGCTTGCTTAATTAGCAAACTTAATTGAATTTCCATTTACAAATAATTGACAACCGAACGCATAGTTTAACGCGGCTTAATTTTCATTAATAATTAAGTCCCAACGCATCCACCTGTTGCTTTTGTGCAACCACACACAATCTTATATAGGATTATAACTACTTGAAAATTAATATGTAGTGATATTTATTAAGAAGTAGACATATGGATTTACGTGTATTGCTTTTCCCTAAGTCTACTTTTAAATGACAAAATAACTTCTGAAGGGCCCCTAATTCTATGCATCCAAAATATCTTCCAAAACAAATAAAGATTTGACTATCATATTAATTAATTTGATTATTGTTACTTATAGTATGATGGAGAGTTAGTGTGGCTTTTTCTCAAGCCGCCGCGCCGTATAAAAAGGCCAGCTAACTCAATGGATTTCCAGAGCAATAATCTCTCGGTCAGCACGTAAGTGCGTGTTATAATGATAACACAATGAACTCGTTTCGACCTACCTTTTCCTAGTAACATGGGCGCCACCTGGTGCGCAGAAACTTCCTCGAACTGGACGGAACCTAGGAAGGATGAAGCCCAAGTATGGATCACGGATGACCGAAACAAGGTCGTATCAACCGCTCTCTATTTACAGTTATACGTGGCAAATAATTCGATAAATGTAAGACTGGCTACCTAGTTAAAGTATTATCCACTCCCGTATGCTACTCGACACTCCACCCTGTATATAACAACCAAAAATAAAAATACAGACAGTTCACGTTCTGAGTCACTATGAAGCATGAAATGATTAAAATACTGAATACGAGATAAACAGTATATAACAGGGCCACAAAACAAACCATCGAAGCTAGCTTGGAAGTTTACACTAGTAATTGGAAATAATGACGTGTAGTGTATGTAGCGGTAACATATGTAATTAATAACAATAGATTTAATTAAAATTTCCATACGGTTAGACTTTGATATCGTGGACTATCGTAAAATTCCCCCGTTGACAATATTGTCAACAACAATCCTGATGAAAATGAAGTTGTTACTTGTATTGAAGGTGTGGTTCAAAGAGCGTAAGAAATTTATTTTGTGGGAAGTCAAAGCAACAATACTCAAATTAATTAAGATGCCAGCCAGATCTTTATTTGTTGTAAGAAGTTATTTTGGTTGCATACAATTAGGCGCCCTTCAGAAGGGATCTTGTCATTTAAAAGTAGACATAGGGAAAAACAATACACGTAAATCCCTATGTCTACTTCTTAATAAATATCACTGTATATTTACTTCAATAAATATACCTTGAAGTACTGTGAGAAAGAATTGGAGTTCGTTAAAGTGGAAATAATGTTGCACATTTACTAACGATAATTTTCCGGTATTACATGTTACAGGGAAAGTGCGAAATCAGGTGTTGTATACTCTCCCTGGTGATTGTACACATTTACTAAAAAGACTAGTCAAAGTAGGATCCAATTCAATAAACCTACTTTCACTAGTGATTTTATACAATTACTGTTTGTCTCTAGTGGAAATAAAATGCCATTTGGTATATTGCACAACGTCACATAAACATAACCTAAAAGCTGTTGTAACGTGCGATTGAGACTGTTTTGTTTGTGTGTGTTTTTCGTAGTTTATGTCAAATTCCAAACGATGTTTCTGCAAAAAAACAAGAAAAACTGTGCAATTCTAAATGTCATGGTTCATTGCCTTGTTGTCACAAATAGCATCTTCTTCATCATCTTCTCTATACCCATCCATTGTTACCTTAGAGTGGGTATATTACTTATCCATTAGTACTTCGATCGATACGTTGTTTTGAATTGTATGTATAATGCTTGTTTCACAATAAATTTTATATTAACTATTACAATTACTGATACGTTATAGTGATTGTGTAGAATACCTAGTGATTTTATACATTCTCTAGGAAATGTGATAATTCGATATTCTTTTGAACCCGATTTCTTACTTTCACGAGTTTGTTCAGTGAATGTGTACAATCACTAGTAATTTAATATAATCACTGGATTTCGCACTTTCCCTGTAACATACACAAAAGCAACAGATGGGTGCGTTGGTCAGGAACCGACTTTATTATTAATGAAAATTAAGCCGCGCGAAACTGTGCGTTCGGTTGTCAATTATTTGTAATTGGAAATTCAATTAAGTTTGTTGATAACGCAAGCTGCTAGTAGATTATATTACCTTAGCTGAAAGGATTAATTCCTCTTATTTTAATTTTATCACTTTATGAATATGCATTGAAGTGTTTCAAAGAAATTTGTACTGGTTTAGGTTGGCTTTAACATATTTACTGCTGCTGACAGTAAGGTCAAATAGTGCCTTAAATTTTGGTTTTGTACGAAACAGAGCTAGACGGAATGAGGCCCATTGTAATAAAGACATTATACTTCTGTCAGTCGGGCCATTGAGCCTCCAGCGTTGGCTCTATAAACCACAGGCCATTTCTACCCCTAATACCAGTCCGTGTTTCCGTGGCCAATCGGTGCCGAGTGTTGCCATTTATGCGTTTGCCGGCAGTAGACCGACAATTAACGGTTCAGTTAATGAAATGCGCATTAGCTCGCCCCCGGCGTCACCGTTAATCGGGAACTATAAAATGGCATACAAAGACAATAAAAACTGGCGCAAAAGAGTCGAAAGTCGATTTGACCACAGTTTGTTTAGATTATTTTATTCAGACGATGAGCTGCGAAATACTGTATTAAGTGAGACGTGTATAATCAAGTCTTTAAAGCACGCGTAGCGAGTTTAATAGCACGACGCGCAGCGGAGTGCCTTTAAACGTTGCAAGTGCTATTACAATTTACTGACAGCACCGAGGATATGTGAAAAAGAAAATTATTTTGAATGAACTGTTGCTGCTTGAAATTGATTTGATTTGAATTTTTTCGTGAATGCGATTACTTTTTACCTCGAAGACGGTAAATCACTAAAACTTTGGTTCCTACACCTCTACATTTGGTATTAAATTTAATACAAAACTCGTCAGTAAAATCACACTACTTGACTCACCAGTCATTTCCCTGACTTTTATGTAAATAATCGGATCGAAATTAAAACGTTTCGGCCTACTTTTTATTCTTCTTCTACTCGAGTAAATTTTTGTTACTCGTGCCTCGATTCGATTTGTCGGACGGATATTGCCATTCGTTATCCCGATTAGAACACGTTCGATCAATGTGTATTTTACTCACAGCTGACGTTTATCCACGTCAAGCGTTTCTACCCTTCGTTCTTATGCGCCGCCGTTTCCTTATCCTAGGAGAGTGAATTAGAATTATTGAATCCTTTGCATATATCCTGATACTGATAAGGGCGTGTTGAAATGTTTGTTCATTTTTTTAAAACATTTATGGCGTCTTAACAATTCCGATTTTTTATTTATGCAAATCGTTAGCGGATTAGCTAGCATAGAATTGTGTCTTCTTTTATAACCGACTGGCTTTCGCTTTAAACGGTTTCTGTTTATTACGATTCGAATCCCATACACCATCCAAAGGGTGATTTATCATAATGCAAGTCACAAAATTATTCGCAAGCTTATATGTAATTGACGTTCACGGAATGTTTCAGACATTACGAAAACACGCAGGGATGGTTACAAATGATGATGCAAGGTGAAAAATAAAATATTTAGAACGCGAAAAGCCGAAAAGTAAGAGACGAAACGCGCACAACAGCATACATTACTTTACGGCGTTATATTTTAGGTATTTCCAGTTTGATACCCTAAAACAAGAAATGTTTTAACGGTGGAAAACTCCCAAGATGATTTAGTACATTAATTTTAGCAACTTAGGTCGTTATTTTACCTTGCAGATAACAACTACGGTGAACCTTTTACGTTACAGCTTCGTAAATTTAAATCTTAACCAATTATTACAAGCATAGCTGCGGTTAATTAATGGATCAAATGAATAATTAAAAAAGGTATTTGAAGGCATCAACACAATATTCAACGTTCTTATTAATTACAGGCGTTGTAAAGTTAGAAGGCGCTAAACATAGCCATTGCACTGAAAAATCCAGCGGCACGTTAAATTATTGTGTACGGGCAGGAAAATTGCACGCAGAGGGTTGCTGTTTTCTCAATTGGAATCTTGTCGACGAATAAGTTTTATCTAACGCAAACTGCTGTTAAACGTTGAACATAATTACAAAAATAGAAATCAAATTGTTTAATTAACGCAAAGAAACATAAATATGGGCACTGGATAGGCGACTCAAAGAACAAAAAACTGGGTATCATGCCATTTGCCTATTTCGTTGCAACTAATAGGTTTGTTCAAATCCAATTGAATTTGCATTGCCAATATACCACAAAACGTTATCACTGTTATAATTTGAAGTATACCAGGAGACACAGTAACGTTTTATACGTTCGGTTAGTAGAACCGAGACACATTCTGCAATCTTGGATTGTGTGACGTAACAAGGCCATGGCCTTAGGTTTTCCCAAGGTCATGGCGATGCACCACCTGAAGGGAATAACAACCAAAGAAGCAGAGGAAGCGATAAGAAGGGGGCCCTCCCCCAATGTAAGCGATATCGAGTTGGAAAAAACCTAGAGGGGTTGAGTGTAGATATAAGACATAAGGGGCGACAATAGGTAGTGTTAGCTGAAGATTTTAATGCCCATTATATAGTTTGGGATGGGGCAATAAAAGAAGGAAAATAGTTGAGAATTGGGCATCTGCTTGAGACTTTGTTAACAAAGGATGGATGCCCTCCTTCGAACGGGGTTCTCAAGGGACGATAATTGATTTAAACTTGGTCGCGTCAAGGAGAAGCGAATGTATCCGATGTTGGTAGGTGGTTGAGAAATCGATAAGCGGCTTCAGATACATTAGGTGGGAATGGGATTTCGAACCCAGCAAGGACAATAAAAACGAGCCAACGATAGTCAATAAGGTTAGATGGAATTCAAGCAGAATAGATACGGACAAACTTGAGGAACTACTTAACAAGATCCCTAAAGACAGCATCAAGACGGTACAACGCATAAAGGCTCTGCTTGCCAATATTTGTGGGAAGGTGATGGCACCCATAATGTAAGGGGAGATATTGATGAACGCCTGGCATAGCCGAACAACGCAAAAAGTGCGTCAATTATCCTGAATAGAGAAAAAGAGTTTGACTCATCCAAGATAGAAAAAGAGAATACTGGGATAATTTTACAGATGAACTGGACGGAACATCTGGGGAAAGGGTTATGAGATTGTCACAGGCAAATTAAAAAGAAGGAGAAAACCCAATAGGACCCACCTCCAATCAGAGAAAGCTTGTGAAGGGAAGAAAACATATAGAAAATAGCTTTCTCCTAATTACAAAAGAGGAACTCAAAAAGAAAGGTTCATTGCCTCGCCCCAGAAACCAGTAAATTATCTAAACTCGTCATGATACCTAAAGCTTGCGGACTAGTTTATCTACTACTCGACTTGTCGAGGAAGTTGAAGATCCTGAACGAACGAATTAAGAGGGACACAGAGCAGAAGTTATCCGCTCGTGGGTAGAAAAAAGCATTCGAGCGCCGAGCACTTTAAGTAAACGCTCGAGTATCGAGCACCAAGCGGTCGCTCCGAAAAGCAGTACCCAGCCTTGATCTCTTGGTGTCAAGAACACATTTAACTCGGCGCCCAGAAGTTACAAAGCAATGGTGGATGCGTGGGTTCCAGATTATATCTACGGGGTATTGCAGCAACCTACCTCACATAAAGGAGGGCGTTAGTGCGGGAAATGGATGGTTTCAATTCCAACTTCGTGCTGGATGTAACGAGGTTGTTTCTGTTCCTCGGGCCCGTTCTGTTCCGTGTAAGAAGTCAACGGATATATGTGCACTACCACTGGTTTTCCTTGTGGTAGTTTCGATATCCGATATATTAAGTCGTTTATTCTCTTCACGACTGTATACAGTCCTCCTCAAGCTCCTTGTAATTTCCCGCGCCTTCTCTGGGCCACCAAACCAGATCTCCAGGTTGATAACTACTAGCTTGGGCTTTCTCGTCGTATTGCACTTTCATTCTCTCGCTAACTAACGGAATAATATAGCGAACTTTATCATGGATGGTACCCAAATTCTGACACAGCTTTTCTACGTACTCGTTCCCCACAGTTTCTTTTTGACCGGGTCTTGTACCAAACTAAAAATGGCACGGCAACCTGAGTTCTCGGCCAAACAACACAGAATATGGACTCTCTCCTGTAGTTTCCTACGCCGCAGAACGGTTCGCCATCAGGAACAAGTGCAGAAATTGATCCTAATCACGCTGATGGTCGGACACAACTTTTGTCAAGTGCTTCTATTCCCTATTGTACTATTCATGCGTTCTACCATTCCGCCTGACGTGAGTGTACAGCAGTGATTTTGGTTTTGCGAATGCCCAATAGTTGACAGGCTTTGGAATAGCCCGGGCTCAAAGTTTCGTCCCTGGTCAGAGTGTAGTTCCAGGGATACTCCAAATCTGCTCTTACCAAAACGTTTACCACAGTTGACGCTGCTTCTTGATTGGGTAGAGGATATGCTTCTGTCCATTTGCTGAAATAATCCGTGGCCACCAACATGTATTTATTTCCAGAAGCTGTCTCTGGGAAGGGGCCTGCGATATCTATAGCTATTCTTTCAAATGGACTGCGTCATTGCTGCCTTCTTCTTTCCTACCGGTTCGTTGCACGCAAACTGCACATTTTCTGCACCATCCCTTCACATTTTGTTTGCAATTTACCCAATAGAATCGTTCCCGCACCTTAACCACCGTTTTCTTCACTCCTACATGTTCTTCCGATATACGATCGTGGCATCGTGTATCTGTCGTAGTACATCAGATTTCCTGCTTTCCGGTACCACTAACTGCACACTTTTTGTAGTTCCATCGTGAATCCTTTTACGAGCTCTAACCGTGAGTCCCACTGAGACCAATATGCTTTTAAAATTGGACCGTATCGAGATACCTCTTCTCAGGTTAGTATTTTATCTTGTATTTTTCAGTTTATCACTAAACGTAAATCAAGATCATTTTCTTGAGCCGTCAAATGAATGGATTTATAACGGTGAAATATTATTTATCGCTCACGTATATACAATTTATAACAGCGCGAACTGTTTCTTACTTCGGTGTCGAATTTGGAACTGTTTATATAGCAAACGAGGCGAGACGACTATTGTAGGGGATTTAGTCTACTTTAAAAAATGCAAGAAAAACGCATGGCTTCACTGTTCCGTTAAGATGCATACATTTATGATTGTTGAGCCAAACACTTAAAAAGTTATTCGAAAACCCTGAGATTAGCTCACGCCATTCGGAACTGAAAAATTGGTTTCACACTCATTCTCAAATACACACGAAATAAACTATAATCCAACACTTATCATTCAAAATTTATTATTATTTATTTATTTATCTTCAACTAAATGATCATATTCGGTTAAAGCGGTTCAGTGCCCGTAGTAAGTCCCCGGGAATCAACTAAACAAGAATTTGATGGGCCATATATATCTACTGCGTCAAGATAAATTAAAAACTAGTTGTCAGGTTCTGACTTGACTTTCCAACTACTTTTTATTGCAATTATCTTTGATCATAATTCATAGTATAACATTTAGAGAATG
Organism: Photinus pyralis; assembly: GCF_008802855.1. Classification (NCBI taxonomy): domain Eukaryota; kingdom Metazoa; phylum Arthropoda; class Insecta; order Coleoptera; family Lampyridae; genus Photinus; species Photinus pyralis. The sequence goes on from NW_022170249.1 coordinate 31,161,594, forward strand.
CCCTCTGGCGCCTTTATTTTGAACCCGACGCAAGAACTGTATAAGACTTTTTTTGCATCAAGACACATATTTTTTTGTGATTAACATTTTTCACTCTGATGCTACCTGTCCGAGAAAAATACAAATTTAGAAAAATAAAATAAATAGTTTAACTTTTCAATTCAAAACCTTTAAAAAACTAAGAATCTCACAACAAACTGTAATGAACTTTTTTTTGTAGAGTTTTTTATGTTACGTTAGGCAATGGATGCGAAAAAACGAAAAAAAAAATTTTCAAGCCGTCATGGCTCTTTTAAACTTTTAACACCCTCAACAACCACGAAGATGGTTACGGATCAAAACCAAAATAGGACGTTCTCTCTCTCTCTCTCTCTCTCTCTCTCTCTCTCTCTCTCTCTCTCTCTCTCTCTCTCTCTGTCTCTCTCTCTCTCTCTCTCCTCTCTCTCTCTCTCTTCTCTCTCTCTCTCTCTCTCGTCTCTCTTCCCTCCTCCCTCCTCCCTCCCTCCCCCTCCTTCACGTATACCGTTTAATTGCTAATATTCACTAATTTAATTTTTCCCAATATACACTTCATTAGTGTTTATCAGCGACATCGGAAGTATGGGTCAGAGGGGGCAAGTCGCCCTCTCCGTTATTACACAAGGGGGGCCGCGCCCCCTCTAAGAATGAGTAGATAAATCACTCAAAAGCGACTAACACGTCTTCTACTGCATGTGCATGCAGAAATTACAAAAAGTGTAGAAGTAGAGGATACACAGGGTGTTTACGGTCTTCTCTGTATCCTTTTATGGGGCGGCAGTACAGCTCAAAAGGAGTCGACAAACCCCAAAACACCTTAGTAAAAAATAATTTAAGTGGACAATGCTGATTAAGTAGTAGATTGCTAGATTTGTACACAGATTAATCATTTAATGTAAAAAATAAAACAAATATTATCTCGCTTATTAAATTTTTGCTAAGGTGTTTTGGGGTTTGTCGACTCCTTTGAGCTGTACTGCCGCCCCTTAAAATGATCAGAGAAGACCGTAAACATCCTGTATTGAAAAGATTTGCCAGCAAAACTGCGAAAAGAGGAACATTTTTTGGGATATATTTCATTTTTTATACTTGCTTTTCTTTACAATGCTCAATAGTGCAGCAAATAGGAATAAAATTTTTGTAACTTTTGTATGTTCTAGTTCTTCATTATTTTTTAAATAAAATATTAATGATCTATGGCTATGGTTTTCTCAATCGAGTCAAGTATCTCTGAGTTGCTCATTTGCATATAACTAGACATCCTCCGACACTTTTTTAAAATTTTTTTCAAAACTTCTCTTTCCAATAGTATATTATTCAACGAGTGAGAAAGTTGGCAATTATTCACGAAGAGCCACGAGTCGAAGACGAGTGGCGTAATTTATCTGAGTGAATAATGCCTTTCTCACGAGTTAAATACTATACTTTTTCTACTTGTATTCAATAATTACAGTAATAATAACATTATGCATAATGGTAAACGTATTATGTCATCAAACAATTGACAAAATTAGCAATGTACCTAAAATCCGGCGGAGTTAGAATTATATCGTCGTCACTGCTTATCAAGATTACACTACTGTCCATTTTCACGTAATTTTCACAAAACTGATTTCTCGTAATTTGTTTGATTGACATTAATGTTTGACACCTGAATTGATCGCGATCCGAGATCTTGATTTTTGCTACACACATGTTTCCAAGGCAACCTACAATGTGACCTGAAGAGTAATGACAAACTCGGAATACGATTGGCTGACAACAGTTGAATAATGAAAACATATTGAATAGTAGATAACTTTCTCAATTAAAAACGCATAAGTATTCTACCTATTATTTAATATGAGTAGAAAAAATACATTATTTGATTGATTAAATAAACAGGTTTCAGGGTCACTTATAGAACCCACTGTTTTGCATTAATTCCTACACAATTTTGCATGGGAGGAACCTTTCAGACTCCATGGTCGCTGATTTTTGCCCCCCCAACCGTTATTCACTTCCGACGTCGCTGGTGTTTATACTTTATTTTATATATTCCAGATCTAATATTCTTCATACCCACTGAATCTAATGGATTGAAGTTTTATACATATACTACCGCCTTACGTTCTAATTGTTTGTAAATTAAATTGCACATTCATGTAGTAAGTGAAAGGCAAGTGGCAATTAAACATATTCCTTATCCAATTTTGTACATCGAAAAAAACTCACCCCGTATATTCCCACTTGTTATGCGTGACGCATGAGCCTGTATATGCGCATTCTTTGAACAAAAATCGAAGAAGAATATACATGTCGTCGTACAACCATCAATCATGAGCGTGTCTGTTAAAGAGCGGCATGTCATTTTCGTCTAACTTATTTGTACAACGCTGTGAAAGCTTTCGTCGATAGCATCGCCTTCACCGAAGGTGAACCATCTCCTTTGTGGTGAAATCAACCAACAATCTTCGTTATCGCTACCACAAAAAAGCAACCATCGTTTATCGCCATAGTTTCATTATTGAACCTACTTCGAAACAACTACAAGTAAGTCCTTTCGCAATTTCTCCAATTTCTAGTACATGTGCCGTATCGATCACCAAATCCTGATTTAAAATCAATTTCGAAGTCCTTGGTGGCTGGAGACTTGGGGTAAGTTTGGGGTAGACTTCCCTTCTTAGGGCATTCTAGATAGCCGATTCAAACCAGAGCCCATAATTATTTTCAAGCTTGCACCTCTGTTGTGTTTTGAGTCCAGATATAAAAAAGAGTAGATTCGTTTCAGACTCGAGAGTTATGAGCCAATTATGAATGCTGTGCATTCATAGTTGACTCACAACCCTTGAGTCTATAACGAATCCATTACCTACAGTTATCGCACTTAACTGCTATTTTTGTTCATTTATAAAGGTATCAGCACTTTTTGTATAAAACCTAAAATTGTTAGGGCAAGACGCAATAATAGAAATTTTACTCAATACAAGGACCCTTTCCGTTTTCGAGTAATTTAATCATTTAACGCTATCGTATGCAGTAAGTTGTTAGAACCAATGAACAACTGACCCTTTTACGTCCTTTATAAATAAGTAATCGCCGCAAATATACACGATAGGTATTGGAAGAAGACCCTTGAATAGCAACAATACATTCGGAATAGGCCATAAGAGAATTATACTAAGAGGATTACATAATAAATGGCAAGTAGGTACGTGAAACGATAAGAAATTAACTCGGGTGTAATTCGACAATCTTATTGAATTGATGCCTCGCTAAATGTTTAATTTTAGCCGTCTTAGAATTACCCACTAAACCACGGGGGTAATATGTGATTATGAGGAGAAATTAAGTAGATAATAAATATAAACTGCGTCAGGTCTGCATGGGGGCATCGGAGCAATTAAGATCTGACACGACACGAATTACTTCTAATGGTGGTGGTACGTAAAGCTGCCGATAGATTGACGTAGCGCTGTCTGCTTCGGAGGGCTATCGACTGAACTGTCTACATGTTTCCATGGCTACCAGCTTCACTCAGGTTCAAGTACAGTCTAGTCTAAAGACTTTACTAATCGCCTTAAACCGTGCCACAAGCCTTACAAGTGGCGAGGGTTGAGTAGAGCACGTGTAACCCAGTCGAGGTTATATGCAACTTGTGGAATGGAGACGGAGACATAAAATCGAGCAAGAAGCGATGTCCTCGCCGCTGTCACAAGTGCTGTTCTATATTGCCTCCCCATGTGTGTGCGCAAAAGAACATAAAAATCCCACTTTTATATTTTACTTTTGCCTTTACTACGTCACACTACAGATTTATAACTGGGTTTGCCATTTCCTTAAATCGAAGAGTGGGTATTATCGAAATTCGTTTCATGTCCATTGAACAACTGCCATTAGTATCAATTATCCCCTGCTTAAAAACCTCCACTTTTTAGTATTGTCACTAATGCGACTAAATCGAGGGTAAATACTAGCATTTTCTTAACTTTTAAATTAGCAACGTTTACAAAAAAAAACGAATTGTTTTGCCCAAAAAATGCGCAAATGAGCTTCCTAGAGCAAAATGTTGGATCTTTCTACGCCAACACTTTAATAAGCATGTTCTCAACTGCGCTTTTCGTCGCACACGTTTGCAAACAATACGAAATTAGGTCGGAGGCATTCGCGAATAAAAGCTCAGATAAATTCGTTACTGTTATCAATCAATTTAGTACCGCGTACATACGAATATAGTGAACACCAATCATCGGGAAAAGTTCTGAAAACACTACTAAATTTCTGATAATTGTAATTTACTGCCGGTTGTGTTCGAGTTGTATGTAAATGTTACATCGCTATTCCGGTACGCCACAAGCGTATTTTAAATTAATAGCTGAAATATAGTTTCATGGTTTTTGAAATCAAATAGGCGTGTTTTGTTATGTGCAAACGTTTAATTAGTATTAGTAAGTAACAAAAACAGAGACAATTTAATTTAAAATAAAATTAATTTAAACAATCTAGTATATACACATTAATCCCTTTCTACTTTCTACCCTACTGTAACGTTGCTGATCTGGCCACCCCTCGCCGTTTGTCCAACTACAGTGTACGTCATTCTCGCTGGTTCATCAAGACGTGGTCAATCTGCGATGGAGGGACCTGTTGCTAATTATTAAGTACATAAATAAATAAGTAAACCGGATAGTAAAGTTAAAGAAGACAAAATACTCACTGATGGAGACCAAGGTGAACTAAGATATAAATAATAAATGGCTATCCAAATAAAAAGATTCATTACAACTTGGCTGTCTTAATTCAAAAGAGAGCTGTCTGCCAATAATCTGCAATCAGATAAAATTCAAAAAGAGAGGATATCAACAGCACAGCTTAAATAATTTGCGAGAATAAAATTAACGTTTGACACGTCGAGCAACTCGAATACTAGAAACCGTAATCGACACTTAAGAGTCTTCTTTACCTAAGCGCAACTTTTTTACATTATAGTGTATAGATGATTATACCTGCAAGAGATAAGATGATATTCTTGCTTTGTCAACTTCTGTCTTGGTCCTTAGTCAGTTCCCACCGACACTGTGCAGCGGCGCCACTTGTTACACTCAAACTGTTGATTTATCGCCCGCCAAGATACAGACTTTATTTACAAAAATTATGATTTCATTTTTTGGGGTCATGTTTAGAAGTAACTTATCTAAAAAACTGTCTGTTTACTTTTTCCATAAATCGTCTTGATCGAAAGTAAAAAAATAAAACAGATTAGCGCAATAATCGGTGCGAAACATCTAATCTTTAAACAATCGGTATTCAGTTGCTATAAACTTAAAAAAAAATAGTCCGAACATTTTGTAGATAAAGGTCTAAATTTATAAAATAGTTCTTAAAAAAAATTGTTTTTTGAAAAACAACTAGAGTTTTTATGGCGGGCGCTCTTATGGAAATTTACATTGGGTGCAGTGGGCACAGAAGACTCTTAACGACAAACAATAATCCAAAATACGTTTGGAAGCAAGAGCAAAATTTTGATCGACACGAGTTGTTGGTATAAACGGCAATTCACAAAAATTATTGTTAACGTTACAAAGCAAAAATAACTAAATTTCGATACAACAAAAGAACTAACACGAGCAAACTTTTCGTAACGGAATCTACATCAAATCGATTCTCGGAGTCTGAGCGGTGAAATCGTAAAGTGTAAACAATTCAATGGTTAACAATAATCTTCCAAAAGGATAATAATTGAGCATAAGCGTAAAACACTGACCCTAAAATCGCCCAATAATATTGAGGGACAGAAAGATACTCATCGGCCTCTAGTAATAGAGCAATGAACTATGAACCTACACCAATAAATTTAACTACATCGAATTTTCAGAGAAAGGTGTGTCATTTACACGCGGTCTCTTGTCCCGAAGGCCCGAGCTCATCTGTTTACTTGTTTCTAATAGTGTAAAGCCCTTAGTTTTTGAATTCCCGAGATCTATAGTGATATTCATACTGAAAATGTAATAGAGGTTTTATGAAAGGTAGCGTTGCCCTCATGGAAGACCCGAGTTGGCGAAACCTCTATAATACTATTAGCATAATACTGAGCAGGAATCATTTAGTACAGATAATAAATCAGTACAAACATCTATTGCAAGGAAAGAAGCAATTTAGCTTCACTTTTGTTAAAAGTACAATAGAAGCAGGTAAAGACATTGTGACAAGGCTGTGTAATCTTCGTCCTATGATTTACACACAACACTTTAGTGTGAAACGCACTATAATAATGTTGCCAAAGGCTATACAGGCCGTGTCAAGCTCATACCCAGCAGGAGAAATAACTTACAGGATTTATGGAAGAGTTTACCGTACCAAAAAAGGTTATTCGTAACTATACTAACGTAAGCACTATGTAAGCACCGTCGCTTTAATTACAATCATTAAAATAGACCAGCTGACTACTCTTGTACACAAATCACCCCCTTCCTTTATCCCTTAACGGTGCATTTCTGAAGACTATTAAAATTATGGACTTTAAAGGTCTGAATTCCCTAAACAGCGTGAAAAAAGAGAAGATTCGTAAAGTAACAAATATAGGAAGTAACAATAAAGAAAAATACGATAACGCAAAACAGTATCTGAAAAAAAGGTATGTCCACCAAAAACGATTCAGCTGATACCGATCGCTTTCTCAAACTGTCATGGTTTGGACATAATTAAAATTTTCCATATCAGTAATTTAGAAAAAAACTATTCACGAATTTGGTCCCACGTCTAGCTCCAAATTAAGTTAGCAGGACAAAAATTCGATTAGAGCAAGCAGATAGAATAAACGATATAACCCTCAAAATGAGCAAACAGAACCTCGAAGCTTAAAGGAGTGAAGAAAAGTATATTCAGAAACAAGTGTATAATCAAGCCTTTAAAGCACGCGCAAGAAGTTTCAGTATTTTTTTTATTATACCTGCAGTATAATTTAAAAATAAAGGAAATAAAATAAAACCATATTTATGTTATACTCGAATACATTTCAAATTAAGTGGGATAATTATTTGTAATTCCATAATTGCCATGCAAATGTCCCCTTGGCGTTTTGCTTATAAAAATTAGTCTTTGTAAATAAAATGACGTCGGTTGAACAACATAATACACCGTCCATTTTGTGGCTTGCTGCAGAAGCAGAATAAAAGCTGGTATCGGAAAAATTCAAATACGAAAGCCTATTATAGGAAGGAAATATCAAAGGTAGTTAAATCTTCTGCTCTTTGGTGCATCAAAACATGAATCGATGCTACGATTAAAAAGTGGAACATACTGCTGTGTAAACAATGTCGGGTTGGACGTTGATTTAAGTCCAGTCACCTGAAGTGAATACGAGTCGTTTAATTACTAATAAAACGCTCATTACAAGTCATTTAATTAACCTGGTGGAATTCCTTACGATTAAACACAAAACGATTTTGCGTATCTAACTGTATCCAAGGTGTTTGTTTCGTTGTAAAAAAGATTAATTCTTAGAATTATTAAGGATAGGAAAATTTATATCTCAATTTGTTTTGTTAATTCATTTGTGACAGTTCAGATTTGATTTATTAGGTATTTCGTTTATTATAAAATATCAATGTAATTATCTAGAGATAAGGATACCTTAAGGGCCGGTTCTACAATTACAGCTATTCGCAGAATAAGATACTCTTGGAATAAGTGCCATAGCAACAACTATCCCATTGGTTGACCCAATGGTAACCAAAGCAACTGACAAAGTTTATTCTAGGTATAGCTTATTCTCGGTATATACCTGCATTGTAGAATCGGCCCTTAATCTGAAAAAAAACTGCTGGTTTTCGTAGAAAATGTATTTTAGATAAGATAATTCCGCGTAAAGTTTGGTTTATAGAGTTGCCAGGCGTCGATAATTGGATACGAAATTTCGATTCGTTTAAGGAGGGAAGTCTGTTTAAATACCGGAGAATAGGTCAATTGTGGGTCCAGGGTGCTATCCGTCTAAAGTCGCCTTTTGGCAATTTCGAGGCCGAGTTGCGGTTCGATTGAAGAAGCCTTTTAGCAATTTCGAGGTCGAGTTACAGTTACTTGTTACAGACAAACACCCGAAGTTTAAATATACTATAGTTTTCAGTTCTGTAAATCAGAATGCGTAATAAGAAAATTTCTGTCTTCCATCACTATTAAAGGCAAGGAGAACATAATAAATTTCATCTAAAGCATCCATGTTCAATTCGTCAGTTTCATTGGTGGTGCCATCTGTAGGCAATACCTATCCTGGTTAAATCATGGGGTTTTATTGAAATTTGCATTGCGTGTACAACGAAAACTTACTAAATACACCTACCGTCAAAAAAGGTATCATAAAATCCACCGCGTGACGTATGATTCTATTTCATACTATGTTGTAGGTATTTTAAAACAAATATTTATACCTATGAGTCCAATAGTATCGTCATACATTTTACCACCATATAGGTGAAGTTTCGTCATCAAATTCGAGTGAAAACTACTAAGGAAATTGTGTGTTTAGAAAGTACTTAGTACATGTTTTAGCATGCGAGGAAACCCGAACCTTAATTAATCTCTGTATAAAAAAACCAAATTTCTCACGGTTTAGAAGCACACGCAGTAATCTTGCCTGCTTATAATGACAATGTATGTGAAACACGTCACGTGAATGTTTCAATTGAATTTGAGTTTATGTAACAATATTTTTTGTGCCGTCATGATTCGAGGGCAAAACAGCTTGCCGCTTTAGTTTAGAAGGGCGTTTGAGAGAAGATCATAATTAAATCGTTTGAACAATAGCTACAACGTGACTGACGTTTGTAGCTACTAGAATTGCTCTTTAACGTCATTTGACCATTATAAACTGTTTAATGTTCTGAATAAATTTATTTGTAAACTTCCTGTTATATTGTTTTAAATGAATTATTTAATGTAGATTAATTCATTCTAGTATTGTGATTGTCTATTGTACATTTCGACGTTTTAGATATTAACTTTTGCATTCGAAATATGATGTTACTTGAGCAGAGAATAAAGCAGTGAAACTGGGATATATAGGCAAGTGGAAAGTAAGGAAATAGTTTATGGATTGCGATTGAGAAATAATCCCAACAACCCAAAAAAAAACAAATCTTGACTAAACAAGCACTTACCCCTTGACCATTTATCTCTCCGATCAGCCAATCACGAAAACGCCTGAAACAAATTACGCTTATCAAACATTTAAATCAGTAGTAGCAGATATATAGACTTCCTTCATAAAGTTAATTGCAAAAACAATCAACAACTCAATTAAAACGCTCCGTAGATAAAGCAATAACCGATTACTTTTGTAGAGCATGGGACAATGACCAAAACTTTACAACAAGCGTACCGTACCGCACGAGGTAGACAAAATTTCGTCGAAGCAGTGAGCGTGGAGATTATCTAGCATCATTTATACCGCAATCAATACCGTATGTGAAATCCTTGCCCCACACATTAAATTTCGCATCAGAATCGTTGACCGAAGTTGGGCAATTTCCAATTGAACGTGGTCAACTAAATTCGGAGAGGAAAGTGTTTATTCGAATTACAGTGAATGGATTTCAGTTAAGGTAATTTTCGCTCAACTATAAATCGAAAATGCATAGAATTTGGATTTATAGAATTTCATTTACACATACCTGAAGGAACGAGTCTAGAGAAGGGATCATTACTAAAAGTGGTACAAATAATATAGTACCTGGATAATGTATGACGTTGTCAATGCCTTCGTACAATATACAGAGTAGAATGGCAGATAGACATCAGACATTCCTTTAGGGCATATTGCAAACGGCAAAATTCATCAAAGTAATTGTCAGAAACTTTCAAATCCATTTCAAAGCCAAACATTAGGACTTAAACATTCAATGACTTCTCTATGCATTAGGACTGTACGTTTTTGGTAAGTACTCGAGGTATCGAGAAATCGTTCTTTTACAATAAATTCTTTATATATAAATAAATTCAATGGACGAAGAACATTGCTGTCCCTGTGAAATTGTTGGCAAAAACAACAACACGATATTTTGCGATGCCTACAAAACATGGTTTCATGCATGGTACAATAAGCCTTATTGTACCATAGTTTCATGGACAATATGTCGAATCCCAGATGAAGCTGCTCTCATATCCTAACGAGCCGTGGTTTTGCAAAACCTGCGCAAATGACAGAATGAAAGATATCGTACAGGGGATCTGTCCATTCCGCCCTTGGCTGAAACCCCGTCAGTAGAACAGGGACCCCCCCACCCCGCTGTTAACCCTGGGACACCTTGTCCCCCCAAGGTTCTTGTAATTTCATATTATATAAATAATTTACTTATATATAATAAATAATAATAATAATTTAGTTATATTTATATTTATATATATATATATATATATATATATATATAATTATTAATAATTTAACACCTTTAAATTATATTGTTTAATTTTATATAAAGATCTATTCACTTCTATACGTACATACCTATGACCATCTTATTAGATACGATGTTATAACTATTTATTAAACTTTAATATATTAATTATTTTTTTTCTTTCGATTAATAGTTTTATAATGTTTAACCCAAGGTCATCGACTTGGGGTTATCCAAAGGTCATTGCCTTGGGTTTTTCCCAAGTGGTCTTTTACCTTGGGTTTTCCCAATGGTGTGGCCTTGGACTTTCACTTCGGGGTTTTCCCCAATGACGTGGCCTTGGACTTTGACCTTGGGTTTTTCCCCGAAGCCGTGGCTTTGTGATTTTCCATGGACTCGGATTTTGGACTGAAGATGCTAGTGTGAAAAATTGAGATAGCAATGGCTCACCCACCTTTCCCGACAGTTTATCGCGACACTTATTGCTCACAGTGCAAATACACGTGGAAGTTTCTCGCGCGAGATTGTCGCAAGTAAATTGATATTCTAGCTACACCTTAATTCCAAAACTGAAAATGTTCTCGAAGCCGGTTTAGTGTTATTTGAAAACAGAAGTATATGAAAATAATCGGCAAAGAAAAAACATTTACTGTTTGAAAGGTTTTCAATGGACAATAAAAGCCATTCCGCTACTGTGGAATAAATTGAAAAAGAAGCACATTAAGTATTTACTAACGAACTTCACTAATGAAGACACTCTTGAAAATTTTTTATCCGTCGTGAGGAATCGCTCTGGCTACAATCCAAATCCCACAATCCGTCAATTTAGAATAAGTATGGAAAGGAATATTTCAATAAGATTGCAATCAAATTTAGGTAATACCAATTGTGAAAATGATGATTCGGAACACTTATACTTAGATGTAGATATACCAGGGGCAAATAACGAATCAAATAGTGAGATGTCTGGAAATATCAGATTTTTAAGGCAAGTTTCTGAGTTGAATAAAAATTCAAACATTGAAAATAACGAGAAAATAAGGCAAAACAAGGAAAATATTGATCCCATTCCCAAAAAGCCAACCCTTGAATTGTCCTCTAATTTATGTAGCGGGATATTCAACCCATACGCTTTTAAAACATCATGATTGTGAAATTTGTAAACCAATTATTTTAAAATCACACAGTGCCATTATTAATAAAAGTGAAATATTTTTACTTCAAAAGGATTATGGTTATGAAAAATCTATACATTTCTTAAAAAGGCCTACAGACGAATTTACGAAGCTAATTCAAGATATTTTTGCATTATTTTCCACAGCCTTTGAAAAACAAAAACATTTATTTGTGTACGAAAATATATAAAAACTTACTGCGAGGAGGGTTTAAGTTACGGGCAAAGATTGGACATGTCATGTACGCAAAATAATAATGCCATAAAAATGCTCATTCACCACACTGTCCGTATGGAAACGGCTAGTTATAAATCTTCACAACAAAAAAGAAGAAAAGTATCAATTTTAACGAACAAATGAATTAGGTACCAAATTTAGCGTTCGGATAATTGTTACATGTGTTAATTTAAATTTTATTTTTTCTCTAATGTTTCTTTCCTTAATTATGTAAATTTAGCTTCTGGTCAGTAAACAATTTATAATTTTGACATACAGGGTGACAATTTGAAAACTTACCACCCCCCATATCTTAGTAAATAAACGAGATATTTAAAAAAATCAAAATCCGTTTCGGTAATTCGGAGGGGGAATCACAATGACATAGTTGGCGACGCCCCCCCTCCAACCCCCTGCGCCCCAGCCACTCCAACTTTTAAATCTTAAATAGTGACCCCCCATGTGTGATACGTCGTTGGAAAGCTCTGAAAAAATGCTTTCCAACCATACCAAATAGCATTACATTTAGGTTAATAATTATCGTGCAAATCAAAAAATAAACATGGAAAATCGTATTTAACTTGAACTTCCAAAGCCGACTCGACAGCAACTCATTTTTGATCGCCAGTTATAATCTATTCTCAAACTCTTGTCGAACCTTTTCAAATGTTGGTTTTGCAATATTTCGACATTCTTGAATTATTCTCTGTCTTCGTTCGTCTATGTTCGCCGGTTGCGTTTTAAATACGACAGATTTCAAATGTATCATATTAGTTTATTTTTTGATTTGCACGATAATTACTAACCTAAATGTAATGCTATTGGTTGGAATGCATTTTTTCAGAGCTTTCCAACGACGTATCACACATGGGGGGTCACTATTTAAGATTTAAAAGTTGGGGTGGCTGGGGCGCAGGGGGTTGGAGGGGGGTGCGTCGCCAACTATGTTATTGTGATTCCCCCTCCGAATTACCGAAACGGATTTTGATTTTTTTAAATATCTCGTTTATTTACTAAGATATGAGGGGTGGTAAATTTTCAAATTGTCACCCTGTATACTATCAGCGCGATTACTATCTAAAATCGTTGCTAATATTAAATCCGCATTCGCAAATATTAATTACAACTTGATGTCTCAGCAGAGTCTGCACAGTATAATGGGCAAAGATATTTAAAAGCATCAAAATATCATCAGTCAACTCATAATAAATAGGAATGAAAGGAATAGTCTCTAAAATGCTAAGGAAGTGCACAATGAACACACAATATCTATTTTTAATTTTATCAGATACAAAATGTGTGGTTATGGACGATGTATTGCGGTGGCAGCACTCACCCATTACGTACTTTGTGCCTGAAATCGTCTGCGATCTGCCAGCAGATATGGCTGGATCAGAAGTGGTTCGTGAAAAAACACCAAGAGAAGGTAAATTCACTCAACGGTAAAACTGACCAGAAGATACAGCCAGAAGTATGCGATGACGCGGAGAAGCATTAGAAAGAGACGAGGTAAAACATACAAAGAATAAACCAAAATGAAAGAATGGAACTTGGGTATTAGTTGATCGTCCAAATGATGTACAAGTCTTGAAGAATCGATGCGTTTTACGTCAGAAAATTGCAGATAGAGGTAAAATTCGCTTCAAGGGTCGACTGGCACCTACAAAAACAGTGGAAAAGTATTTTTCAAATTTTTCGTAAAAACGGCGCAGCGCATGGCACTGCTAGTTCTGCTAGCTTAATATATTGCGTGTCTGAGTTTAGTACCAGACAAACAACTTGATGAAGCAAGCCGTTCTTTGACAATTAACCCTTTCGGTCTGTCAGACCGACGTCACCATTGGTGTATCTAAAAATTCAAGCTGCCACTGCACATTCTTTCAAACAGAAATCAAGAACAATTCGGAAATTTGGGTATATTTAGTGCCGTGAGTAATTGGCCGCTTTCCGCTGCATCGCCGCCATTGATGCTACGAAAATTCTAGTCAGCGGAGCATTGCAACGCGCATCCCCCCGTAAGCTTAGTATTGTGCAAGCATTTATGCCGGTTATACAGCGTTTCCTGCCGTTTGATTGCAGTCTTTTTTTCGCGGTAGCAGAAGCTGAACTTATATGCTTACAGTTGTAATAAAGGTAAAAAAAACTGATATACTTATGCATTTGTATATATCAACTGTTAATTTTATAACGCTAGAGAAATGGCTACCTACAAAGCTGAACAAGTCCGTTTGCAGCGACTCATGGAAGAATTATTTTTTGCTGATGACGACATACAATATGATGATGAAGATTCAAGTAATGAGATTTGCTGTTGAGGACGAAACACGTAGTGAAGATACGGATACGGAGCAGGAAATTGACAGCGATGAAAATAATTCGGAGGAAGAAACTGATGCCAACATTGATCGACACGGATTTTCAAGTAAGGATGGGACCATGATACTACAACTTAACAAGTATCATGGGATGGGACTATATGGAACAAACATTACTTTACAAAAAAGATGAGAAGATCTAAGAAAAATATTGTTACGCAATTGCCTGGTACTCGCGGTGCGGCACGAAATATAAAAGACCCTTTTGGGATTTGGAGTACGTTTTTCAACAATAAGATAATGAGCATTATTGTTGAAAATACAAATAAATATCTAGCAAGTAGGGCAGCAAATTACGACCGCGATACTTATACTCGATCTACAAATATTCCCGAAATTCATGCACTGCTGGGTATTTTATTACTTAGTGGTGTTAAAAAAAACAACCACTTGAATGCTGTAGACCTGTTCAAAACAAATGGAACAGTTCCCGAAATTTATAGGCTTAGGTACTATGCATCTTGTTGCGACATCTTAGATTTGACGATTTAGAGACTCGTGAAGCAAGACAATCCATAGATAAACTTGCTCCTATTAGAGATTTGTTCGAGGAGTTTGTAGAAAATTGTAAAGGAAATTACAGTTTATCTCATTCTGTAACGATCGACGAAAAGTTGGAGGCGTTTCGAGGCCGATGTAGTTTTCGGCAATACATTCCTAGCAAGCCGAGCAAGTACGGCATAAAAATATTTGCACTTTGTGACGCTAGGATGTACTACACTGCTAATTTGGAGGTATACGTCGGGACACAGCCAGAAGGCCCGTATTCCACTAATAATAGTGCATTATCAGTTGTCGAAAGGTTATGCAAACCAATACGGGGAACTGGCAGAAATTTAACCATGGACAACTGGTTTACCAGTCTTGAACTGGCTGAATCATTGCTAAAACAAAATCATTGGTACTATCCGGAAAAACAAACGCTGCTTACCGTTAGAATTTACAGGAGGAAAGAATCGCCTCATTGGGTCAAGTATGTTTGGGTTCAGAACGAAATGTACCCTTGTATCGCACATTCCGAAAAGGAATAAAAATGTTCTCCTTATCTCGACAATGCATGACGATGACTCCATTGATAATGTTTCTAGAAAACCTGTAATAATTATGGATTACAATAGCACCAAGGGCGGAGTGGACACCGTAGATCAGCTGCGTGCAAACTACAACTGTGCTCGCAATACTCGGCGATGGTAATTGGTTATCTTTTACAGTTTACTAAATAATCTGCTATAGTAATTTTTCATTGCAACAATCCTGATGATAAAACTTTGCGCAGGCATTTTCTTGAAAAATTATCATTTTCACTACAGGAGAGTCACCTAAAGGTACGTGCATATATGGACGTTATTCCACGTTCAATACGACAAAAAGTTTTTTAAATTTGCAACATAGCCAAAAAATGTAAACCAAGAAACAACACAGCCTGGTCGTTGCAGTTACTGCAGTTCTAAAAAGAACAGAAAGACTCGATTTTACTGCAAGTGTTGCAAAACCTTTGTTTGTTTGGAATAGTCAACCACAATTTGCGAAGATTGTTTCCAACAAAAAATTAAGGACAATTAGACAATTCAGGGTACCCAAGTAATACGTTGAGCTGTGTTTTTACTATTTTATTTTTGTTTGAAAATGTATAATTCAATTTAGTTATGTTACAAGAATAAAATTTATTTTTTCGATTTATATGCCTTTGTTTATTTATTGACTGAACTTTTTCCTTTATTTTAAGCCAAGTTACATGCGTAGTAACTACGAAATCAAGCCAAAATCAAATTCGGTCTCTCAAAATTTCACGTCACCACTACAGGGTTAAACAGGCACAACGTTGTAACAAGCGTATTGTTACATATGACAAAAACCGGATTAAAAATAGTGATGCTGATACGTATCTCTTTTATTGCATGAAAATGAAGAGTTATCTATATCTTGCAATCTACGTCGACGATGGCTTGTTTGTGGGTAGCAACAAGTCAGAAATTGATGAATTCATGGAAATGTTGCAATTGGAATTCCAAACTACTAAAGAGTCTCTCAACAATTTCTTAGGTATGAAGATACAGCAAAGACGGATCGATATCAGTAAGTCAAGAAAATTATGTGAGGGAAGTCTTACAAAGATTTGGAATGGCTGAGTCGACTCATTGAATAAAAACACTATAAGAAGCATAACCCCGTGGAAATAAAGCGCGACAGAGATTGAACTGAGAATATAATGGGAACACTGTCGATAGTGTCGATTCTTGAACTGAGAAGAATGAAAATTTGCTTTCCCCCTATTTACCTTAAAGAGAGTTCGGGGTCCAAACCAATGCGGGTACAAGGGGATATGTCGCGCTTTCTTCCATAAGCGTTAGGCTTCTTATAGTGTTTTTATTCAATGGTCGACTCCAATTGGTCAAGCAGTAAGTACCGTCAAAAGGAAGATGGCAGCTAAAGTACCACATCGCAAAGAGGGGGGTTGTTGTCTGCTGTATCAGAGTACAGACTCACGTCCGGATATTACTTTTGCAGTGGCAAAGTGGCTCGAGTCAAGGAAGATCCTACAACTGAAGACTGAAAACAAGTCAACGTATTTTAAGCTATTTAAAGAAGACAATAACAAAAGAAAAGAAGACTTGAAGGTCTACAGTGATGCCGACTACGCAGGCGGGGAAGGTCACGAGGTCACGTTGCTCCTAAATTCGTCATTCCACACCGGGCCGTATAGATGGCGTTCTTTTCCGTTTCGCGTTACCCAAATACAAATAGTAGCGAGCTTCCTGTATTAATATATTAAGATATTTATAGAAACTAACAGGGGTGCATCTCCACCACTATCTGAAATATTCGAAATTGCCGATCCAAAGGAACTTCCTACGCTCTACATTGATAATGCTAATGGAGTGAAGTTATCCAAGAATCCAGAGTATCATCGAAAATCCAACCATATACAGGTTCATCACTTCTACCTACGTCAATTGGAATAACAATTTGGCTGATTTGCTTACCAAACCGTTGGAAAAGCTCCAATTCGGAATGCTATTTGAACGGATTGGCATGCAGCATCTTAAAACAGAGTGAAAGTGAGTGATGGCACTATGATTAACAGAAGAAGGGTTTTGGTGGGTGGAAGCACCACACTAGCCCTCGCTATATAGCCAAACGGTGGCGTCCGTACGGAATTCCCAACCTAAAAAACTGAAAGCTTATCTAGTAGAGCGCGTGAAAACTTATTTTGAGGATCTTGAGAGAAATCCCTTTTTTATCGTGGAAAAATACAATATTCTTTATCAAACAACCCTCGTAACATGATTTTTTATTCTACTGCCAGGTTGGTTATAATCAAATTATATTTATAAGAGCGACGATTTTTGGCGAAATTAACTTGGAAACACAAAAGTTGGTCGCTTTTACCATTTCGAATTATTACCGCAATTCCGTTTTCTGCCCCATCTGCCATCAAAAGTCAATACGTACCTAAAATCTAGGCGAGCGATTACGCATAATTACCACACTTCCATTACTCATTGAAAGATTGTGTTGAATGCTAGGAAAATTAATCTACATTTTTCAATCCATACCTCTTGACTTAGAATGTAATGTTTGACAACAGAATTAAGGAGCGATTCAAAACCAAATTCGAAAACATTTTAGTTCGATACAGAATGCTTTTGAAGTTCGCTCGAAGTATTCGTGCTAGCTTGAGAATAAACCCGGAATAGGCCACACAAAGAGACCAAATTCCATCATGGAGAATATTTACTTTATAATTCCATTACATAATATGTTTTTGTGTGACTGCAGTAGATGGATCTTTGTTAAGAGTGCCTGTCGTAGAATTTAGGTCAATTAAAAATAATTGCCTTCATTCTCCGCGTACGTTAGCAGTCATAAAAATGCACTATATAGTATATAAATACAAAATGTGTTGCGTATAATATTAACGCAATCACGGCATTAGATTTGAGCGAGCTTAAAGAGCAACAGTTCGTAGACGCTCCCTCACTGCGGTTGCCCTTAATTGTATCACAACCCCACAGATGGGAGCTGTTGTGTTACAATATCCGGCATTAACCCGAACACGTTTAATTAAAATTACTTCTGTAATTTAATTTTCATTAAATATTCATTTTACGTATATAACAAAAGCGTATGCGAAAAAACACGCGGTTCTTCTTACGAAAGCTCGGTAAAATATTTTCGCACATCCTGATGGTACGATACCTACCATTCAGTTCAACGAAATATGATGATAAGTATCTATTTATTTCCTACTTTACGGAAAATGGATTACAAGCTATTTCACTAGTAAAGCGACGTTCTATAATATACAATGGCTTCTTTAGAATATACATAAAAGGTACTAGATAAAAAGTGGATGTGCTTTGATTAACTCCTCAAAAGATTCTAAACATGGTAAATTGCTCGAAATAATGCTGATCCGCCAACGGCTTTTCTAAAATTTTGCTACTCCGTCCCTTGAAAATTAGTTTACATGAACAGTTTTTATTGTCCACTGTACACCACATCTGGTGTATGCATTGCAAATGACGATAGAGAACTCGCAGTTAATTAAAAATTAAATGACATCATGCATACAAAAGGGCACAAACGTACGCTAGCTACTAATTACAATCTGCTCATTTGCTTTCGCCAATGGTGCTCATTAGAAACAATATACTCGGGAAGTGTGTCATTAACTAAACTCTTGCGCGATACCGGGAATGTTTGTTTTCGATAATATTTTACATAACGTTCATTTATGAAGGAAAAAGAAAACTGCTCCATTAGACGAAACATCTAACGTTTCATTCTCATCGTAGCAAGTGCACCCAGGTTTATTTGGGTTCGTATCCAAAATCCAAAATGGTTTCCAATTTAGAAATCTAACTTATCGTAAATTCTAGCATAAAACGGAGAGCCTAAACTAATCAATAAATTGTTCTCTGCCATCATTTCTGTCACTGTCCATTCCTTCTCTTTGACGATCTGTGTCTCTTCGAGGTCTTTCTTCACTTCTTTGTCACTTTTGGCCGCTCATTTACATCACGTTTGCCAGTGTTTTCTGGAATCCCTAACTCAATTTTTCAAATTTCTCTAGCTATTTCCTTTTTCGACCTCTTAAAGCAGTTTTACTTAATTTTGCTTGATGTCCACACTTCCAGTGGCGCAATCAGAAATTTGCTTTGGGAGGTGCTAGAATTAGAGTTGTCTTAGCACCTACCCTTTTTTCGGGGGGAATTTAGCGAATTTAGCTTGTCGTTAGCAACCCTGACGCTAAGACAACCGGAACATCGAATTAATTTCATTTGTCCACGTCTTGTCTATGTGTAAGCACTTATTCTCTTTAGAATTTGGGGGGGGGGGGTACTTTTGCCCCAAAGCACCCCCCTTGGTTGCGCCACTGCACACTTCACTTACATACCGTTACATATTGGCTGTATCACCGACTTGTATGTCACCAAGCTGACTGGTCAAGTATGCGCGATTCTGCACATATGGGTGCAAGGGTCTTAAGGGATCGTGTTAAGGCAGTTAAGTTGCGTACACGCTCTGATCACGACCGTATAAGGGATGCTAAGTAGAGCATCGGACGTATTAGTGAGTTTGGCGTAATGGCCTTTAATTTGAGTGTCTCCCACATGCCGGTGGTGAGTGTATTATGAGGCCATCGTGCTGGTCGTGCTTTGTTGTTGGGCTTAGGTAAAACCCCTCGCAGATATCCGGATATATTCCTAGGCTTTTAGAGTGCATTATGTGCATGTGCCTATGACGCGGTCCCGCGGGTAGTTCCCGTTGATTAGACCGCTGAGTGATCTACTCGCTCGAGTAGATCATGGTGTCGACCCAATACGAAAAATAAAGGCCTCATTGTTAACAAAAAGAGTTCGGGGGTGAGCTTGACCTGGATGTCGTTCCCAGGTAGGGCAATGAGAGGCATGGATCGACGGTGGTTGATCTATTGGCTGAGGGTCTTATTCAGAGGACCAAGGGGGGATGTGTATCCTAAATAACACACGTGCGCGCGGCGTAACCCTTTCCCAAATAGGTTGAGCTCCATCTTAACCCTTCAGGAAGTCATCTTCAACGACTTATTCAACCCCAATCGCCAACCAGAGTGTTCGGGGATGCAGGAGAGCCTAGCGCCAGCTCGGGGCTAATGCCCCCCGGTGAGTTACCTAATTAATTGGCGAGGATCGCGGTTAAGCAGTCGCGATATTTGTTTACATGATCCTGGCCAGAAGATGACCAGTCAGACTGAATGCTGCCATGCCAACCCCTTATGCGTATATTACAGAGGGACGTTTATAATGAAAGGTGAGTTTACAGTAGATTTGTCGGGATCTTAATAATGAGTTCTAACCAACAATTAGCTCCCATTTACTTAGTGATTTCCCTTATTGTTATATAAAATACTCCCCATTAGATATGTAAACAAATTCACTCCATCAACATTACATACCGTTACTCTTTAGCCTTTACTGCTATGGGCTCTACGTGAAACAAAAACACTATGCAGTTTGTCACTCGTTATCGTTATGTACTCGTATGTACTGTAACGAAGCACCCCTTTTCCGCTCCGAAGTTCGTACCCGAAGTTATGACCGCACGGTACATTTGTGAAGTCGACCAGCTTTGCTGAACACACGGTTTCGAGTTCGTCGCTTCGTTACGAAATAGTTCCGGATGTTAACTATTTGCTAGAAGACTGTCTGTGTTATCATTTTTGTGTAATTGTTTATTGTACCGCCGCTAAGCACGTAAGTTTTGTAATGAATGTGTCAGATATTCCGACCGTTCCGGTAGGAATATTTAAATTAAAACCGACAGACGGTGTCTCGAGTTATCTCGCAATGAGTGCGCTTAAAAGACGGGAAGTCCTATGTCCATCTTATATTTTTCCGATAATTACAGGCCGAGTAATTAATTAAAAACTGAATTAATGTGCACCCCTTTAGTGCTGAACGCAGCGAGGAGCTGGAAATTCCTTATTTCACTTTGCTTGTCCACCGTATCCGCCGACATGCGCTTTATTGCTTTCGCTCCCGATAGGGAGTCTGCCATAATTCTGTTTTAGTTTTGCCAAAGTGACCGCCAGCATCTGCTGAGCGAGTCCTTTGAAGGATACAAGGTGTCAAATGACTTTTACGTGAATGAACACGTTCATAAGAAATATTAGCTACACAAAACAAGAAGAAGAACATAAAACCATGAGTACACATTTCTATTCCCCTAAACTAATTGTTAGAATAATGGAACCTACTGAATCTTAAATTTTCTTTACTTAATTCTAACCAAAACTAACCTTAATCATTTACCAAACTTAATTTCTTTTATGGGTTCATAAATCGAAAAAACTACATGTAAAATAAAACGTTATGAACCGCCTGGGTTGAAATCTCCAAGAATGCGGAACAACCAAATTTTTTATTTAACTTTCACATATATTAATCCAATTTGAAATTATGATGGTTTATTCTTAAAGATTAAACCCTTCAGAATCTACATAAAACGACAAAATTGGTACCTTATATTTGACGACTTTGCTTGTAGGGCCAATGTTGATCTAGGAATAATTTGGATACCTGCCTTTAGTAATAACGACCACTAAATGCTAGGCGATTGCTCATGTACCTGGAAATCATGTTATCCAACGACAAAGTTCAATTGATGGAAAAAGGTCTGAAAGTCGTGACTTCTGGTATCCTCGTGTTTAGAGGTACAGACTAACCACATTGGTATGGATTAAGATCAAGCTCGCGACAGAAATGCTCACAGGCCACTGTCGATTGAATAAACACCTGACATCCCGTTTGTGCAGGAGGTGTGGTAAGGAAGAAGAAACACTACACCGCGTCATTTGCCAATGCATACAAAAAGACAAGGGAACGCCTACTTGGAAATGAAAAATTAGACAAGAGGAAGTAACGAGGTTTCGCCCTATCAAAATCCTGGACTTTGATAAAGATACAGGTATTCTTGAAGGGTAAACAATACCGGGGAGCACAATCGACCAAAAAGTCACAGTGCAGGAACCGACTGATCCTTTGGTCGACGCGTCTCACGACCGCTGCCATTCACCCAAGACTAATTCCTTGACGTGACGCTTGGCCGAAAAGGAAGGAAAATCGTCCCTAGAAAAGTGCGGATGGCGGTCGTGCGTAGTAGGTTGGTGCAGTATATTTCCTGCAATAAAAAATGAAGAGGGGATCGTAGGGGAAGTTGCACACAGGGAATTATTGAGTACTGTCCTGCATGCTCCAAGGTAAGTTCTTAAGAATAGGGATTGAAGCGAGACCGGTTTCCTGACCACGTGAGAGTGTCTCAGTCTATCATACCAGATGTCCAAGCCATATGTAGTGCGGGATTAACTGCAGAGTTAAAGATAGACTCTAGTGATTTCTTTGGTAGATTCCATTTTAGGCGAGTGTATTTGTATTTTTTACCATTTTAATCATAATCATAATCATAATCTTTATTTTCTCCCCTTACTGTACAAAGTTATGTTATTTTTAAATTACAATTTTTGGAGAAGGTACACTTATTCTAATTATAAGCGCCCCATCTTAATTAAAAATAAAAACAAGTTAAATAATTCAAAATAAAGCTATGTTTCTAGTTTACCTACATACAAATTTCTAATTAAAACACATAGCCGCAGTGAATGTTGAATTAGGAATTACATTAAATGCTATCGAATTATTGATAGAGCTTTGTGTATATTTTCTTTATCTTTTAACAGCCACAATTTTATCTCTTTTTGCCTTTGCTTAGATGTTAAGTTAATGGGAATTTGGTCTAATATGAAGTTATGTAATTTAGGACCGAGGTACATAAATGTTTTCTGAAAGGTGGTAGAGTTAGCTTTAGGTAGTAAGAGCTTATTTTTACAGTTGCCTCTAGTGCCTATATCACGTTTTTTGAATCTAAAACTCTCCGACCTTTTATAAAATTCTTTCAGTACCTTGAAGACAAACAGGTTTTTTATTGGTAGAATGTTGAATTTTTGAAATAGGGGAAATGATCGCGTTGTCACGTTAGCGGAAGCAACTATTCGTATGACGTGCTTTTGTGTATTTGTTATTGGCTTTAATGTAGTATCATACGCTGCACCCCAACAGACCAGTCCATACTCCATTTTGGAGTGGAAAAGAGTGTGCTATAATTTTTTGAGTACGATACTGTCAACGTTCTGTTTTGCGTAGTACAACTTTTTTATTATTGTGTACAAGTCACATTTTAATTTACGTATATGAGGTCCCCATTTGAGTTTAGAGTCAACGATTACTCCTAGGTACTTTTCAGTTTCCGTATAACTGACCACTGGACAATTACACGTTTGCGAAAGTTCGCATTCTTTTGAGTGGAACTTGATTGGTTTCATGTTTGTGTATGACGTGGGATCTTTAAGGTTAAAGTGTAATACTTTTGTTTTTTTAATGTTTAAACACAGCCTGTTAGCACAAAACCAATTATAAATTTTATGGGTGTCACCCTGAATTTTGTTATGTAGTGCGAGCGTCGAATCAGCTGAATACGCAAGTGCTGTGTCGTCCGCAAAGGCTGTTAGTTTCCCATAAAATTTACCATTGCACAGGTCATTACAATATATTAGGAAGAGTGTTGTGGAGAGAACGCATCCCTGTGGTACTCCCGATCTTTGAATTTCGTATTTTCCAGTTTGATTCCTACTCTCACAGTTTGCGTTCTACCACCGAGGTAGCTATCAAACAATTTGTTTGCTATTCCTCGTATGCCAGCATGCTCTAGTTTGTTTAATAATATTTTCTTATCCAACGTATCGAATGCTTTTTGTACATCGATGAACATACCTGCAGTTTTTTTACCGCTATCAACACTTTCATAAATACTGCTCATGAAGTTTAGCAATGCTTTTTCAGTTCCACGACCCTTGATAAAGCCGAATTGGTGTGGAGAGAAGAAATCTATTTTTGTTAGAAAATCTATAAGCCTTTGCGTTTTCGACCATAAGAGAACACTGCTTCACGAAAGATGACTCGTCGTCCATTAACAGCCCGAGATACTTGAATTCTAAAACTCTACGGACTGGTCGGCTGTATAGGCGCATTGTCCAATTTCTCTGTAGTTTGGAGCCTAAAACCATGTCCTTCGTTTTGTCTACTGTGACGGACAGTTTGGTTGCTGCTCGTTAAGTTCGCGAATCGTTGGAGGCATAGGGATGTTGTTGCCTCCAAGTCGCACCTGTTTCTATCGGACACGATGATGTTACTTGTAACGGATGGTCGCCTTAGGAAAGGAAATTTTTCGAATTTATATTTGTCATAGCGAACCTGAACGAAAATATGTCTGGCGATAACAATCCATATCAAGAAACGTACTGCGGCAAGCCAGCGCGGTTAAATGCGTCATTAATTACAGCATCAGCAAGAATTAGTACTTTTAGGGTCGCAGAATATGGAATTCGAAGAGAATATATGCTGGTCAATCACCAATTTATGCATTGATTCAAAATCCACGTGTCGAGAAACAAAACAGAAATATGTGGAGTGGATTTACCTACAATCGTAATTGTTCATCGAATTTTAGATTTGAGATAGGCCGAGTGCGTCAATTATTAACGAACTGCCCCGTAATTCTTTCCGAACGTTTACTCTGTTAGGAAAACAAATGAATTTGCTGGCGAATGTATTTTTCACATAGTCAATATACCGCAAATAGACGCGGCGTTTCGGTATTTTAATTAACAGATCAAGTAAATTTAAGCCGAAACAACTTTTGAAAACAACCCTAATAACGTATGTTCGGAACCTGCAAATAATTGCAGAAATTAACTTTGAACGTTGTGCGAGCTTTCAAAGGGCGTTAATCAAATGCTGCCTTCTAGATTACCTTGTCACTGAAGCGTGTGCCCACCAGTAAACACGTTAAGTATTTTGTTCGCTTTGTATCTTTAATGAAAGTACTTACCGGCCTGGCAATGTATGAAAAATTACAGGAAGCTAACCCCATTCATAACGAAAATGAAATCGAACTAACCTCATAAATCGGGAAGTTTAACACAATGGCACCCTAAAACTAACAAAAACTGGAACTAAATACTGAAGTTATCCTTATCTTTCTCGTCGTTAATGCGTGTTTAAAATTCTCATGCACGAACAGACAGTAACCGTGATTGTGCCAGTTCATTTTGGAATTATTCAAATTTAGGTCCTTTCAACTCGAGTTCTATCGCCGCATACCTTTATTCTAAAGTTATTCTACACGTACTTTTATTTGACACGATGTCAATATCGAGAAGAAAAGGGAGCAGAAGGAAGAGGGTGACTGTTAAAATTACGCGGTTCGTACATATTGTTAAGGTAGCTGCGTTAGCAGACGCTATGCAAACTCATTAAGCTTCTACGAACAGTTTTGTAATTTTACTCGCTGCTGTTCACACAGTGCGCGAGTCTTGTACGTATATCGTTTATGGTCAAATTTAATTAGAATTTATAGCTAAAGTCGTTTTTTGAGTAAATCATAATGCGTTGCCAGCCAGCCACGGGGAAAGGTAAATGTCCTTTTTATCATTCGTATTGCACTTTTTAGGAAGTTCAATTAATACTTCCCCCCCTGTTGAATTCCCTTCGTTAATACCTACAGACGGAATAACGAAATTTTCTAATTTTGTTTGTATCATTAAATCACTTCACTTCCGGGAATGTGTCAAGGGTGATACATAAGAAAAAGGGTTCTAGACCGGAAGTGTGTAGATATTGTAATACATGTTATCTCCTGAGCGTCATGTCCAACCAGATTAGTCTCAGAGTGACAGAAACTTATTTGTCTTCACTTTTTCTTCTCTTGCCTACGAGGTTCCTCTAATAAGTCTCCTATTCCGCACTTCAGTTAGCGTTTCTCCAACTCCGCGCTCCCTACCCGGAATTGCTTTCCCCGAGGTCAAATTTTGCAAACAAGGGGAGGGGGGATCAATTGGAATCGCAAATCGATCATTTTCTGAAACACAAACGGCACAAGTGCACGGGTGCATTGTTGTCGTTAAACTGTGATAAAGCACCTACTTTTCGCCTTGAAGCTTCATACCAGAAGTTATGACGTTATCAAGTTATGATTTGTGGAGTCGGCCAACTCTGCTGAACACCCTGAAATAGAAAGTGAAGGTAATTGGTTTAATTTCTAGAGTTGTGTTTCAGCCGCCGCTACCGTAAACAAACGCTGCAATTAATCCGACGTTTGCAACCGTTCCCGTCAAGATATTTCACTTATTGTTGCGTCCGAAAGACGAGGAAAATTAATATTTTCGAATTACAGCTCCGTTAAGCGATTCTTAGCAGGTTTTCGACCTACGTTAATTTAAAACGAGCATTAAAACTGCAAGGCCGTTTACGCCGTTATCAGGTTGATAAGAGACCTTTATGCCGACCTGACAAATTCCAATTAACAATTAAATTGAACTACCCATTTTAGAAATTTCAATCCGGCCAATTAAGTAAGTGCAATTAATAGTCGCTAAAGAAAACGTATTGCAGTAAAGGTTATTCGCGTAGTCGTGCGGGGTATCAAAAGAAGCGCTCCTAATTAATTTGAATTTGAAACCGTCCCGCAAACCGCTGGCGTTTGCCAGAGGCAAGGCCGTATCCTTGGTGATGATCGAGTCGTGCGTACGTACAGACGGAAAAATTTTATTCTTTAAAAGTTGATTACAATGATCTAAAACGTTTGAGGCAATTTTAATATGTCCACAAAATGAAATAGCCACTTAACTAAAATTAAAGGAGGGGTGGAGGTCAATTCCGTACATCAAATCACGGCTACTTCCATAAATTATCTCCAGCGTGACTCCTTTGACTAAGAAAAATATTGTGTATGTCTCTAATAACGACCATCTGTTGTCGCAGTTGTGCCTCTCTTCAACCCTCATTTCTGGGCGGTAATTTGTAATGGTCCCTCATTTTTCTCAGATTCGCGGTGTGGTTCCATGTATAACATTCCGCTTGTAAACTTCGTCTTTTTCTTTTGTTGTAGTTTTTAGTACGTTTGGACCTACCTTCTGTACTTTTACTTCCCAGGTTAGCTAAGATAAGACGGGCTAAGAATAGGAAAGAATTCAATTGATTTTACCTTCACTGATAATTTCATCTAATTACAAATTGAAAATCAGAATTTTTGAAAAATGCTAATTCAAACTTATTAGCAGAATATTTAGAAATTTCAATACTCGAAAATGGTTGGAGGGATTATGCAACTACGGCCTTTTTTACTCCCTTTGTAAGGAATTATAAAGGTCATGAAAATTGGCAGAGATTATCTCAAAATGAACAAAATTATTTTGATTAAATAATATTTATTAATTATACAGGGTCGCTATTAAGAAGTTAAAAAAATCGTTAATAGAAATGCATTGACAATACCAAGAATTATAGTAGTATTTTAATACGAATTTAACAACTAGTTCGCAACAGTGCCTGTATGTAGTAGTTCTAATTGGTTATGACGTTATAACAAATTAGAGTATGGGGCGTTGATTTGGTACCCCCTGTATGTAAAATACGATGAAGCAATTGAATACATCCAGCGGCGTCTTGTTATATACTTATGCTACAGGAAAGATGGAGTCTATCCACCCAAGGGGTTTTCTCAGCAGATAATGTGTGACCGGTTTGAGCTGCTGCCCCTTAAAACAAGAAGAAAACGTCTCTGCCTATAATTTTTGTATAATCTCTTAAATAATAAAATTGATTGCCCGTCTGTGCTCGGGAAAATTGGATTCTGCGTCCCACGTTTGTCTTCAAGATGCCCAGCACCATTTTACCTACCAAGATGTAAGACCAATGTGCTTCAGAGATCTCCAGTGCATTTAATCTGCTCATTATTTAATGACTTATCTGCGCCAGTAGACGTTTTTCATGAAGGTTTGGGTCGGTTGTTGCAATCATTAGAGTTATAATTTATTTTCCTTATTAATGTCTTGAAGTGTTTTTTTTATTAATTATTAAACTGCTCGCATGTACTTTTGATTTTGTAATTTTTTGGAATATTGTCCTGTTATTGAGTATATTTACTTGTTTGGATAATAAAATATTATTATTATTATTGTCGGTGTTTCTTGTGAGAACTCAGGTCTAGCCTGGTTAACTAATCGCACGGATTAATATCAAGTAACGATTAGTGTCTGTGTCTGTGTCTGGTGAAGTTATGTAGGGTTCTAAAGAAAAATAAAAAAATAAAAAATAAAATAAATATTCACACACTCACATTGGAAATCTAGAGATAGTATGTAATTCATACTTACCAACATAGCTATTAATGGCCATATTATTATTATTATTATTATTATTATAACCTCGCTTACTTCTGAATTTACTGAGAGAGAACTGTAATCTTATTATAGCTTTTTTGTGGGGCATAATCGCTATAGATAGCTTCAAAGATACCTAATTACATTTGCAATAGCATACGTAAGCATCTCCGAAACAAAATTCCACCTGTCGATTTTTTGGTACAAAACACAGAATTCATACCAATGGACTGAAGACGAAATCGGCATAAACCAACCGCTCAACCGATATTCTGGACTGTGTTTTACCGTTCCGGTCACAAAACACAGAGTTCATACCAATGCCGAGCGAGTCAAAGGCGAGATCGCTCGCCCGAAATTCTGGCGCCTGTTGTACGGTTTCTGTCCCAAAATACAGAGTTCATACCAACCGCTTGACCGAACGAGCCGAAGGCGAGTTTGGCATAGCTCGAGCCCGCCTGTCGCACAACGAAAACGCATTTTTTCACACACCAATGCCTAACGATCTGAAGGCAAGTTTGGCATAGTTCGCGCTTTCCCGCAGACTCACCCCTTTACGTCCATGGTGGCAAACGACGTTTACCAACGGCCAAACACACACTACACTTTTTCAATCATACATCAAACCTAATAAAAAAGGGTGATCTTTGCGAAAACGTAGAACTATGAAAATAGTGATTCATTACCATTTATATTCCACCCGAAATACTTGTAATATTTCTACAGTTGGCTTGATATGGTTATATAGTTACCTAATCTGCGTTAATTTTTGTGGTGTCCCAACTTTCCTCTCTGGTTCTGTAACAAAGATCTCTGATTATAATAATAATGTAATTTAATGCCGATTCACATTATCGGTCACGTCACGGTCCGCTCACGGTACGGTCAATTTTTGTAGCGTGTTTATTGTACATGTTCTGACCGTAACCTGACCGATAGTGTGAATATGACACTTTACGTGAAGCTATACTGATGCAACTCAGTATGAATTAGTGTATAGAATAAATTCAGCTTTTGTTTCCCTCCTACAATCGATTGTAAATAACGGTACCGACTGTATGGGTTGCGAGGTTACTCGAAGTTCAATTTGCACAATAATGGCTGCAAACAAAATTTACTTGTTGAACAGTATTCCGGGAATTCACGTAAAATTGATCTTTGTACATAAGTAATCCCTTGGGATAAGCAGGCAGCTAAGAAAGTGTTCTGGAAACTGTTCCTCAGAAATTTAGATCTTTATGATAAAGTTGAGCGCACTAAAAAAATTCTCTTCAATGACTTTTAGAGAATAGAAACATTTTTAAGATTCGTTAAGATTAAAAAAATATATATTCTATAAATTTCATTTTAGTAGTAAATACGCAACGCGTTTTGGGTCACGTATAGTTGCTGCCAGTGCTTATGATGGTAATTTCGCCGCAACAGATACGTGCTCAACTTCATTTTAATAACAGGCGATGACAACACATCCACAATCACCATTACATTACAAATTAAAATGTAATTGCACAAACTGCACACAGAACAAAGAACCGCATGCAGAAAGTTTATAATTGTCCTAAAAGTCTTCGTACGGAAAATTACACCCTCAAAGGGATGCGTCTGCATTGTAGTAAATTACTGGAATTAAATTTTAAACTACCTACTCTGTAGTGATCCAGTATTTGATTTTTACCAGTCTAAATGAAAATTTCTGCTTAATTAAAGTTACATTTAACGGAACGATCGCCAATTTAAAATTTGAAAAGCAAATCTACTTTTTCCACTCTGAAAAAAATTCATTATAATCCTTATTTGTCGGACGGAACTTTTTTCTTCTCCATTGCTTGTCCTTTTTTCAGACAGTATTTTATTCGCATTTTGTGAACACTTTTAACGCCGTTAAATCACCACACCCGATAAATTTTCATTCCTCTGAAGCAAATACGTCTGCAGTGACTACAATTAAAATGCTTTAATAATATTAAGTACGGTGTTCGCTCACCGTAGGAAAAGGAAGAAACGGGTATTAGTGCTCCAGAGCTTTTTGATTTCAAAAGAATGTTTTAATTAAATTTTCATAGTTAACTGCCGACTGGTTTTTTACGTTTTTATTTTTGTTGGTAGCAAATGGCGCTTTCGGTTAGCTAGGTATTCTCGTCTCGCGCATTGCACGAGTAACGAGAAATGACATGTAGTGTAGTACGTAATATTCCTCGTCTCTTCCTTTTTCCGGCGTTTGGTGGATGTGTAATATGTAACATTAGGGACTGCCGAAAAACAAACTGAAAAATACATCGCTACAGGTTTGCGGTTACCTCCCCAAAGCTTAGCACTTTCAATTTACGTAATTCGGGTTGAACGTTCAAACCTCTAACTATAGTAAGTGCTTTGAATTTCATTTTTATTCCGGTATTTCGGCTTTTCGAACAATGTTTTAATTTTGTTTAATTAAAGCGGGTTTTGTTTGACATATTCCCATGAATATTCCGAAAATGGATGATGCTATGTTAAATTGTTTGGAAGTTGCAAATACAAATGTAACATTCTGACTAAACTACCACTGAAATTTCAACGCAGAACACAAATTATCTAGCGCTGCGGGCATCGATTTTAAACACGTGGTTTCCTATTTATATATGAGAGATTTAAAAATTTCTATATATTCTATAATTTCTTAAAAAATGCATTCTGTTGTAAATTTGTTTGATATTTCTTCTGCTCCAACATTTGAAGAGGTATCAAATAAAAATTTGTACTCTTATGGTATTTGAGTTTCAGTTTATTTCTGGTCGAACTCAAAGACGAAAAGGAATGGAGATCCCTAACAACACCTTTTCCAATAGATTTGTAAGAATATAAGGGCTTTTACTACACAGATCTTGAAACTTTGACATATGCCTGGCGTCGCTGCCTCTCCCATAGGATTTAGTCAACTGTCGTGAGGATGCGTCCCTGGTAGGCACTATCAGGGACGTTTCACCACTACTTTGTTGCCATCGCGCTGGGCCGCGACATATGCCAAACAATGTGGTGGAGTTTGTGGATGGGGGGGCGGCTTTGTGGATTGGGGGGGTTGTGGGGGGGCGGCTAACTGGGTGTTATCCGACCCGAACGGGTACGGCCACAGCTTCGCCACTAATCAAAATTCTAAAAAAAACATTAGCATTTCAAATAAGAAACGCAAAATGAATAACGACGGTAATTAAGTTATATTTGATTTTTATAGGTAACAGCTGCACTTGTATCAAACCTTAAAAGAACACGTTAATTTATCAGTGATAAAAATTATTAATTTAAAATGTTTAAACATTTTTTGAAATTTTTGAATTTTTGAAACTCACTACTAAAACGTATTACACTTTATGATTCAATTATTCTTACTTTTACGAGTATTAATTCTGTTTACCAAGTGATAGCAATCTTAATATGTAAACAAACACATTGCAAATAGGTTGCCTAAATAAATTTAGTCAAGGCAACCCTTAATTAAAATGCAATTAATATTTTTTTAATTTTTACGTTCATCTGTAAACCAAACGAAATCAATAATAAAATAAGAACAATAAGGGACAAGACATCGTTGGATTGTCTATCTATTTCTGGTTCTTACTACTGGGTTCTCAGGCGTAATCAGGTAAATTGGGGGTGTATACTTGCGCTCATACCCAATTAAAATTTATACAAAAATAAAGTTAATTATACTACAAATACCATGCTATAGGGTTGTCTAAGTGAAACTGACCAAGGCTCACGGTTGTCGGAATTTTAAGTAGCCTGCGAGAAAGAAACGTTAGTGTAGGGTATATTGTTCCGTGTGAAACAGGCATTGAATGTAAGAGAGTGCCCATGCGCTCTCTCCATGTGATAGAAGAAGACAGAAATATTAATTACATTAATTTTACTTAAGGGCAGCCTTGATTTTTAGGCAAGCCATTTGCATGTAAAATTGCGGTAAAAAGATGGGCGAAGGTTGGCCTTATGTGGGATCTATATATTGTTCTGTAAACTACGCCATGTGGACGTTTTGTTTGGTTTCAGCACCTACAGTAATGCTGGGTCACCCTGTATGTTTAATTTAAATTATTTTTAAAGCGTAAATGTAGTCGTTATCATATTATATGAATTCGAGGTCATTTTTATTTTGTATCGGAATCATTTTAATGTTGATAATTTTGTTTAAATAATCTCTTTGCTTATTTTATTGTATAGTTTGATTTAGGTGTTAAAAGATTAAGATTATTGTTATTGCAAAAGTGGGTTTTCGGTCGTTTGCGGTAAGGGCAATAAGGGCTGCGTAAGCTAATTACAAAATAATCACGTGTTATCGCCGAAGTAAGCAGATGTTAATTCTTTCGAAAACGCAGTATTTTCTTAAGGAAGGAAGAACGAAAGTGAAAAAATGAAATTATTTTAAATAGAAGAGAAAGAGGTTAACCGTAATTTTTTGTTTGATGGGCGTTATTTTGCTGCAAAACAGTCGGTTTTGCTGGTATCGAAGCTTTTTTAAGAAAATCAGTTCTGCCAGTTTTAAAGTTTTGTAGAGAAAGTCTAGTCGAGTTAAGCGGAAGCGTAGACAATGGTGTTTGTTTTAGTTGTTAGTGCGTCTACTTGTTGAAAAGTGCAATAATCACTGGATGATAAGGATTATTTAACTTAACGTAATTAAAAGTTTATTTAAATTTAATTTGTTTAATCGATCACTTGTTGCGTACGGTGTTTTATCTGGCTCTGAGTGCCATACTTTCTTTCAGATGATTTGATTCGATTGATGTTGAATAAATTTGTTATTTTTAAAGGGGAAAGATTGAGGCATCTCTAAAAAGCATTATGCGGGTCACTCTGTAATTGGGCGCAAGCCTGTCGAGGGCCGAGAACAAAAGAGGGATAATAAAAAAAAAATATAAAAAAAAATAAATGAGCGCGTTTCTAACGACACCAACTACGAACCATTAAGGGCCACACAAAGACAGATGAACATAAAAATCACAAGTGCGTATAGAACGGTGTCAAATGAAGCCCTGTGTGTCACAACCAAAGTGGAGCTTCTGCAAGTGCTGGCCAGGCTAAGAAAGGAACGATAACAACAACAAGGAAGCGCGAGAAGAGGTACAAAAAAAAATGAGGGAACAGTGGCAGAGGGAATGGATTTACACAGAAAAGGCAGGCTGGACAAAAAGATTAATTCCGGCAATCGACAAGTGGGTGCAGAATAAAATAGGACATACAAATTGCTTTAAACGGTCATGGTTGCTTCATGGTGTACTTGCACAGAAGAACCAAAAGGGACAACCGGAAATACTTGTATTGCCACAAAAATGACGACGTAGAACATACTACTTTCTTTGAATGTAGTATGTGGACCAGACAGCGACAAGAATCCATGGAGAAAATAGGGGGGAGCGCACCGGACCAGTACATAACGGAGCTAGCGCTTCAAAATAGCTCGACATGGAAAATACTAGTACCGTTTATAGGAGAGAAGGAACTGGACGAAAGAAAATTAGGAACATGATACAAAATATACGGCCTTTATCAGTAGAAGAAAGTGGAAAACAGTTCCTGCCAGTAAACATGGTAGGCGAAGGAGTGTTTTAGTAGGTATGTCAACCTGGATCGGAAGGAGAATCCCACACTACCTTGCTCCGATAGATCTCTGTGTCTACAAAAGATTGCCACTCCCACACACAAAAAAGTGACCCGGGCACAACAAGTGTCTTCACACGGTTAAGCCAAGCAGACAAACATCTACACAAAAATAATATTGTGAAAAACAATGCACAATGCACAAAAATTGGTGCATAAGTATATAATGTAATGTTGACATCTTTGGTAAAAAGTAACCTATAGACTATAGAGTATAGAGTGTAGCGTCAAATAGAGTTTAATTTGACCATTGCGGTTTTATTAAATTTTTTACCAAACCCAAGCACATAAAACCTGTTCTCTGCGTGCACACAAATCAAATTTAACACTTTTTCCGATTGTCATGCTTCGCGCGATTCGTAATACAAAATAAATCATGGAGTTTCAATTAATTTGCGTCATCTCACATTAAAGTAGCGATTTTATAGTGCTAGCGATACAACCACCAAGAAATTCCATTTGTACGGAACATCAGTTTTTGCGGCCCTAAATTCACTACATTTGCGTTACTAAATAAATTTTATAACAGCACGGCATCAACATAATAAACCGATCTCGCGTCCAATTTACTTTAATAGTTACTTTATTACTTTACAATTAATTTCATCCAATTGAGAAGTAAATTTTGTGGAATTATTTGCGATAATAGCGCTCCCAACTGACATACGCTGTATGAAAATTAATGAAACGACGGCGCTTCCTGCGAACAGACGGATGTGTTAAATGAACGTTCATCAGAATGGGTCATGGATTCATATAAAAGTACCCTATGGTGTTAATTAAGTGTTAGTTATGCTGAGCGAAGGAGTGGGGGGTTTTCATTACCAACGACATCAATTCTCGATAACAGATGGTGCTTTTAGATTGTGAAGGCTGTCTGTCGGGCATGCTCCCATAACAACAATTATTTATTATACTCATTTTCGAGCAATTTTGGTAATTAAATATTGTCACCACCACCGTTTCGGTACTTATTAAAATCAAGTTATTCTCCGACATAGAATGTGTAATAATTAGTTGGCAACTTGACTTAAGGGTTTGTGCCTATATTCCATCTGACAACCCTTGTTATTCGTCCTAAAAGTCACGTCTAGATATGCAAAAGGTTTGTCAATAAGAAATGTTTCCGAATCTAAGTGCTTCCCTTGCTATACCGTTTAGAATGAATTCGCTCGCTAGTCGCCCACTTTTTTGTACACACAATGAATAAAATTTACGCGTTTGGTAATTTGCTAGAAATGTTTGTTTCATTTTGAGCAAACGATTGGCACAGAGAAATACGAATTGAAAAAAAAAAGAAAAATATATAAATACTATTCGCTCATTGTGAAACGTTCTAAATCAATTTGAATTGCAAAAATCTAAAATTTCTGATTTTCGTTTCTAATTTTGTCATGATAAACTATTAAATCGCGTAGACATTTCTAATCAACACATTATTGAGACACTTTTTTATGAAGATTTCGAATATGGCATTCCGTTATTAATACCTTTCAAGAGGACGGAGAAACGCGTGGCAGCTTTAGTTTTTCTTATGGGCGCCGTTTTGGACTTTGACATTTTTAGTTTAGGTACGTCTTTTTTTCTCTTGACGATATATCACACATGGCAGTTATCACATTTTTCCTAAAAATACAATTTTCATTTTCTGCGAAGAGTGCTTTGCAAAAACAAAACGTTCTTTTGTTGTGAACAAAAGTTCGACAGTTTGATCACGGCTTCCGCTCCGCTGTAAGAGCTGGCAACATGGCATCAATACCGATCAGTTGGCCTACCATCTCTACTGTTGTGTTACTGAATTATTAAGAAACCAATGTAGGATATTGTTTATTTTTGCCATTTTCAAAAGTGGTAAAGTTAACAGATTATTTCTCACAATGTTACAGCACGATGAAGACTGCTGATACAAAAGAAATGCATTTAAAATTGTGTTTGCTGAATAATTTTTACATTTACTTGTAGGTACACCAGTGTTAATTGTTCCAACAAGAAATCGATTTGTTTTCACCTAAATTTTCCAAAAGTAGGTATATTTCTTGCATCACTCACAAATGAGATATCACTTATTATCATAATTTCATAATCTTTTAGCGAGAATGTAGATGCAAATCGTGACAATCTACGTACCTAGTTAATGTATTCTCTGAGACCACTGAATTAACTTTTGGTTTTGAATTACCCAAGACAACTGTTGACACTGTAAGCGTATAATTGTACAAACATACCCAAAACCCAAACCTTCAATTCTGTATCAACTGTTACACCTGCTGAAACTCTGCACAACTTTTCAAAATTTAAAATATAAAAACAAACACTATTAGTTTCCACACTCATTTTCCATCTTGGATGACTAGGTAAGTAATTTGCAAATCACTGGCACCACTACAAAATTCTGTCTAACTATTTATAAAATCTGTTTGCAGCCAAATATCCCGCTTTTCTTTGAATTTCGGCAATCTTCTGTCATCATCCTAAGGGATCGGGAGTTGAACTTGTGCTTTCCCGGTCCTCTGGAAGCTTGACTACAGTCACATAACCATTTTCTTTCATGTTGCTAGCATAAGTGCTATTGCAACTGGGCACACAACGTTTGGGAGGCATTTAAAATTAATTTTAAAACCATTAGATTCACTTTACATAAATTTGCACTGACACTGACATAAAATCATAGGCCAACGAAACAGTGTTGTCAAATTTCATACAATTTAGCCTGGTAATTATAGGAAGCCGTGGTTTGATCTATCTGTTTGGTTGCAGCGTTGTCAGAGAAGTAGAAATTCGAATTGCATCTGAACAGAATTGAACCTTCGTTTTGCAAGAAAATTATAATTCAAATTAGAACAAAATGCTTAAGAATAAATAATATTTAATTAACCAATGTAAAATCACAACATGTGTTTAAATTGCCTAACTCCTAATTCTGAGCACAGTGCCAGAGTGGTGACAATTCTATGACGAAGTAACTAGTGGCGAAACTAGGTATTTTTCGAAGCGGTGCCGGATCAGGTTTTGGCGTCCTACCAAAATTTGGGGACTTGTCAGTTACCATTGAGGTGTAATTAATGAATCACTGTACATTTTTGAAAGTAACTTTGCACGAAGTTTTAAAAGTTATGCAAACTTTGTCACTCGATACACCCTTTCGAACTTACACACAAATTTGCATAAATTTTAGAAAAATGCATTGAATAACTGTCTTTTACTCGCGGAAGAATTAAAATACATTTATTTATATTGTTTACAATTCTCGCGTCAAATTAAGCTATGGCATGGGTTCGAAGTCGAAGAAATGATTGCGCCTAGAATAGGGGTCCTTTTCCTACCGCTGTAACTTTATCGAATTTAGTAAACGGGTAAAATTTTGGATATTAACAATTTTGCAAAAGGATTGCGAATTTCGAATTATATTCTAGTTAATCAAATTTAAGATTTAGTTTCAATTTGCACCCTCGTACGGTGTTCGGAAGGTAATTTATCTTTTTGAAATTTTAGTCACAGATGCTTCTGTTAACCGCAAGCATATCTCATATTGTGAAAATGCATTTTGCGCAGTGCCAACTTCCTTATTTATGAAGATATTTCTTTGAAATTTTAACCATAGATGCCTCTTGTAAAGAAAAATATAGGGCACAGCTATGGCCTTTTGAGAAACGATCAGTGCACGGAAAATGCGCTGAAGTTACTCGCCTTGGGGCGAAAACTTATTTACTTGTACTTTTTACTTGTAAAACTGTTTCATCTCACTTTGGCCGGCTGGCTGGCTGACAGCAAATGAGGTTCCGTAGAAGATCGCTTGTAGAAAGACGAGGAGTGTACGTGTACCTACCGGGCCCTGTAATTAACAACTTTTTTGCGGCGGGGCTAGAAAATGTAGGATCGGCGACATCTGGTCGCCATTCCCGAGCCTGGTTTATTTACGCGTGATTTTTGTGTTTTTTTCCTCTTCTTCTACACTACAGTTTTTGTCCGATTATGTTTTCAAACTGGCGTCGTCGGAAACTCCTGCGTAACGGAATTTTTTTCTAGGGGCGAAATTAAGGCGCCGGTCTTCGAGGAGTAGTCGGCTTCGGGCGCCCAAGTTACCTTCCGCTGGAATTTTGTCACGCGATTTAAAAGTTTCTTAGCTCGAATTGCGTTCTCTCTTTCTAGTGTTATGAGAAAGCGCTATTTTGTGAAGAGTGTTTAGCGGAATCCCGTCCTCGTTGCCACAAAGAGAAACGCACTCACGGCTACCTATAACGCTCGGGTTGATTTTTTTTCCGATTTAAAAACCATTATACACCCCCGATTTGCTGTCTAAAATTAATTTTCTTGTACCATCTTATCACTACCGTTTTAGTTTACCATTTCACCTTTCTCCGCCACGTACTAATGTTTTATATATGTCTCCAATTTTAAGTTCGTGTAAAACCTACAAGAAACTTTGTAAAACCGTGGACATATTTAATTCAACACGAACTTGTACCTATATTCACCGAGATTAATCTTTAATTGCTATTTTTACTATAGTTGTTTGGTTTTTTTTATTATTTTAGTTCTTTAATTTTTTATACCAATTGTTCTACTGTTTGTAATATTTACTTGTCTCGCCTCTATTTTATCTGTGTTAAATGTCCTGTAATTGGAATTTGTTTTCTGTTGGGTATTAAACTATTATTATCATTAAACTATTATTATTATTTTGTCGTTCTCACGTTTGAAGAAAAAAAATAATATATCTTTATGTTGCAATTGAAATTAATAAATAAATAAATATTTACCTGTTTTCCTGCATCTGACAAACTGAAATGTAATGGAACTGGGCAAGATCAATCAATAAATCAACAGAGTAATTAAACATGACCATTAAGAATATCTTATAAATATCTAAACAGAAAAAGTCAGCATTGAACATGTGTGTTTTCATCTGTGATATAAGTAGGTACTCTAAAACAGTAAATATCGCACGCCACTGGATCTACACAACTATAAAAAAAAGTCAGTAAAATGAGTAAGTTCGCATATCGGATTAGCGCTTGTATTCACAGCGCGCATGAGGTTATACATCTTTCCTTATTTAAAACATGACATTTGAGGTAGAGGGCAAGTGCGTATCTAGTTTTACGAACCGCGGGCGGTGAACTAAGAATTACACTGGACGTTACAGACGTTTAAAATGGAGGTTGTTGCAGCAAAAAGAGAAAGCAATAGTTAAGGTAAGTTGGTCTCGGAATGGGCAACACCCACTTAAAAGCGACAAAGCCAGTGACACTCAAATGTTTTATTTTACTTTTGGGGAAGTAGACAATTATGAATTCCACATTACATTATCGGATTTATGGCTCAGTGGTAGAGCATTGGGTTATAAATCCGGCGGTCGGGTGTTCGAACCTGGGTTGAGGTGAATTTTTCATCTGTGGCGGAGATGGAAATTACCTTAGACCAGTTCCGGGCATTCTACCGGCTACTCCGAATTAGGTTTTCCTGCAGTTTTCCTAATTCGTAAGGTAAATACCGGAGTAGTATAGACCAACTTAAGACCTTCTGCAGAGGCACCTCTAAATAGCGTTATGCGGGTCACTCTGTAATTGGGCGCATGCCTGTTGAGGGCCCAAATCAAGAGAGGGAATAAATAAATAAATAAATAAATAAATAAATTACGTAAGTATATACATTGATAGGAAAGCGTTAATTGTCAGCGCACACATTTGTAATACCATAATTACTAGTGAAAGTGTTAGTGTTAATATGATTTCAATCAGGATAATGTAAAATATGCGATTAGCAATTACACCATACTATTTTTGTTTTGCTTATCGAAATGGCATTCTAATACCCGTGTATACATATCGGTATAATGTAACTTACGAAAATAAATACCAGAAAGTGTGATAATTTAATCCTTCAGCATAAGTAAATTGGATTTATTGTAAATAAGTAAACGTATTTCAAATACTAAAGGATAAAAATGAAAGTACAAATAATATTTACATATAACTATAAAAATAATACATGGAAGTAGGTACTAATGTAATTTTTGTAGCTCTTCTTTTCTCCACGAAGACGAAGGCATTTTTTCTACAACACGTGAATGGTAAGCAGCGTTGTCCATAATAATTAAGGATGGCTCTGTCAGGTTTGGTAATTGATCTTTTAACCATCTTTCAAAGTTAGCCGCGTCCATGTTGTCATGATAATCATCTGATTTTGAGTTAGCTGCAAATATTAAACTGCTATTCTCAATAAAACCATTTTGATTTCCGGCGTGCAGGATTATAAACCTTTTACCATTCGATGAATAATTTGCATTTTTAACACTTTTTGGTGAATCGTCTTGCCAAGATCTTTTCTGTGATCCTGTAGCAAACACCCATGTTTCATCTAGAAACACAACTGGTAATGGCGATGTAGAGTTCATATTATCTACGTATTTTCTTAAAAACTGCACTCTTGCGGATGCAACATGCACTTTTTCGCAAAGTGCTCGTCGATTACAATCTTTTTTGAATTTGAAACCAATATTGTTCAATATTTTACTTATGGTCGGCCGAGATGCTACTAACAATTCCTTATCTTCTAATGCTTGTCTCATTGTATCTAATGTGACCACCTGCTTCTCAGCATACTTGGAATAAATAATGTCTCGTATGGTATGTTGTAAACTTGCAGGCAGATCGTCTGTTTTCCACTTCTTACGAGGTTTTTCCAGAGTTTTGGGTAATGGCAGGTTCATTTTCTTGCTGTCAATGATCTTCTTTAGTGTTCGCACACTAATCTTCAAAGCTTCGGATGTTCTTGCTTGTACTGCTTCAACATTACGCAACGGTCCAAAATTATCTTTCTCGTGACAAAAATACTCATACACATTAAGTATGAGCTCATGGCAACGTTCGTTTAAAAATTTACCCGACATGTTCTAATAAATTCAAACTCAAGAGTAAACTCGTCACTATAAATTAGGACCTTCTATTTATTTGATATATACACGCGTATTAAAATGCAATTTATCGATAGATAATTTCGATAAGCGACCAAAATAGTATGGTATAATTGCTAAACACATATTTTACATTATGCTGATTAAAATTTAATTAAAGCCATAATCGTGTTAAGTTCGTTGAAAACATAATAAAGGTTCAATTTACAACATACTAAAATTTGGTGCAATTTGAACGAGGACTTTTGTTTTTATACACCTCCAAAGTCACCGTTTGCGTCGCAAACTGCAAAAAAGGGTAGTTTTTATGGTTAGCTTAGCGCCCTAAAACGGCCATTTAAATTAACGCATAAAAATATTTCTTAAGCCGAAGCAACGCAAAATTAAACAAGCTTTAATTTGATACCAATTTCATTAAAATTGGCCAAACCGTTATCTTTTTATTCACCTTCAAACTCGAGTTTACATAGTTTTGTAACCGACAGTGGTAATTAAGGTAATACAAAAGTGTGCGCTGTTGCTGTCAATTATCGCTTTCCTATCAATTTTTACTTACGTAATGGTCGTAATCCCTAAAAGTAAAATAAAACGTTTGAGTGTCACTGGCTTGACGATTTTAAGTGGGTGTTTCCCATTCCGAAACCAACATACCTTAACTATTGCTTTCTCTTTTTGCTGCAACAACTTCCATTTTAAACGTCTGTAACGTCCAGTGTAATTCTTAGTTCACCGCCCGCGGTTCGTAAAACTAGATACGCACTTGCCCTCTACCTCAAATGTCATGTTTTAAATAAGGAAAGATGTATAACCTCATGCGCGCTGTGAATATACCTAAGCGCTAATCCGATATGCGAACTTACTCATTTTACTGACTTATACACCACTTTACTGCTCAATCATCTTTTTGCTTTCCAGAAGTGGAGCGCCCATAGGAGGGGGGGGAGATTTCAGGCTCATATCCTAGCTGATTACACCAAGGCTCTGTATGCCCACTGTTCGCCACATTCCTTGAACTTAGACGTTTCAAACTCCTACGATTTACCTGCAATTAGAAACTGCTTAGATATTATACGGAAACTGCACATTTCTTTTTGATACTCCGAAACGACAAGCTGTTATTAAACAGTGTTTAGCAGAATTAAATGTAGTTTCTGGCCACGAAAAATTAATAAATCATTCTCCACCAGTTTGGGCAGAGCGGTATAATTCTGTTGCTGTCTATTTAGAGCTGTATGGTTGTATTGCAGTAGCATTGGAAAAAATTTCGGAATGGACTGATAAAAGAGCTAGGAGCATCTATACAAAAAATCTGAGTTTGTTATTTCTTTGCATGTTGTAAATCAGGTATTTAGCTTTAGTAGTATTTTATGTAAACCATTTCAGCAACGAAATATTGATTTTAAACAAGCTACAAATTTGGCTGAAGATACACAAACAAATATTGACCGGATTTCAAAGCCTATTTCCCAAAGATCCGACCATTCTCTCCGCGGAAACCATAACTGAATTCCAGTCTTTGGTATTATTTTATAAAGATCCTTTGACAGGACTATAGATGAGCTAGTTGCCGAACTTAGACTTTGCTATAGAGTCGTTCTTCAAAAAACCGACTAAATGACTTGATTCTTCTACACATTTATAGAAACATGATCCCTTCTGTGGAAAACATTTTAGATAAATTCGTATAGAAAATTAAAACTTAATATTTTTTGTCATAAATAACTTAGGTAATTGTTTTCTGCTCTGTTTTATTTTTTCGGACCAAACCAAGTGATGTAACTGTGTAATCTTGGGTTTATTAAAAATTTATTTATGTTTATATTTTGGATCTATTCATTTAATCCTCACCGAATTTTTTTTCTGGGTGAGCCTCTGCTTCCCAGTAATGCTTTTTGCAGGCTCCTTAATTTAACATACCGCTTTCATTAGTGTACCAAATGTTGAAATTTTGCTAACCATTGATAGATGACACAATAATTCTATTACTGTTGAAACAACATCTCATTGATCTAAGCTAAGTACCTATTAGCTGAAATTGGCAAACACTTTGTCAAAAAATTAACGCTTATTTGGTCTGTTTACTGTGGAACCTCTGCTTTTACCTCTTTCTCTTTCCTAAAAATCCTTTACAACTAAATACCGAACGATCCGCGAGATCATTTTTAGACTGTAACTTTTTGGACCGATAGTCTATGTGGCCAGCGACCTATCATGTGTGTTTTCAACCCGATCGGGCGTTTCTAAACAAAATTATTCTGCATACGGACAGACAGCAATACAAAATAATAAACGATCTCGACCATCGTTAATAATCCTATAGTTTAGAATCATTAATCGTTTTAATTTTCCTATTTTACCAGGACTATCAATTAGGGATCCCCAGTGAAGAATATATGTTTTGAATCAATATCAAGCCTGAAGAAGGTCCATTTCCGAGATTTCTATTTTCAATCAAATACTCACTCCATTAAATTAGAATATACAATGCATTAAATTCAAACAGTTTGAATCCGCTGGGAACACTTTTTCCTCGGGTACTCAACAAACCAACAACCACAACGTTCCTAATTTATTAACTGGATTTTCATGCAGGAAAATGAACTGCGTTTGAACATGATGACGTACATTCTCATTTGCAGAATTTGTAATTTCCTATTGATGCGAGCGCAAAATGCCACCACTCGCTCATACTTGAACGTTACCTATACAATTGCAAATTGTATAGCGCCTTTCTCATCATTAATCACTTTCAGGTGACTGATTGCGCCCATTTCGGCGCACCGTTTTTTATAATTAGGGATATTTATTTCAAACGGTAACACCGCGTTTCACAATTATCTCCCTGTGGTCCCATGACAAAAAAACGTGGGGGAACCTTCAACAATTTTCACTTTTACGAATCATTTCCAACAAATAATCTCGAAACAGGGATTTAATTAAAACTAACCGTTTTACAATTAAGATCGCGTAATGAGTTTGTGAATAAACCCACTGCGAGCCTGCAATCGATATACAACGGCAGAACTAGGTAAAACGTCCTCTTTAAAGTTCAAAGCTGTCAATTTTCCACTTGAAGAAATCTAAAAGGTTAAGTGGCCACCTAATTTAACAAACAAATTTAGAGCGGCGAAAAAGCGACAGATTTCGAATTACTGTACTAAAGCGGAAAAAGTAGTCACTGCGAATGTTAATTTTTAATGAAGTACGTCTGCGCCATTAACGTCCGAAAGCAAGCAAAATTTATTTTTGCGAACGCTACTTTGAATTAGATTTTAAATATGGCTTTCAATTTCCCATGCGTTCCTTCTTCCTCGCTACAGTCATTCTTCGCACTTGTATTTCGTTTTTAATTCAATCATACTGTCAATGCAATTCTGGGGAATATCAAGCGTACCACGTTATAAGAATTTCCGCAGATGCCTGTTAGGATTTTGTAATATCATCCTTTACTTCATTTTGTTATTCCATGCCACATGTCGCCCAAAATTCACTGCGAACGTGAATGTCTCACAAAGATTATTGACGTTACAGGTCTTTTAAATTGAGGGATGTTTTTAATTCTTGGGTTTTCAAAGAACTTTCTCTTAGTAAATGAATTATGGACATTGGACAATGAACGGTGAACTCCTTGCAGTATATTGATCCGTCAAAGCAGCATCAAAGTATTCAATTCGCACCAAAAATCCACCACTGACTCTTGCACTCGTACAAATCGATTGGGGAAGGTTTGACATCGCTGTCTATTTTTGTCCAGTTAGACGAGGAACAGACGGGCAGAACCATCACATACGGGGAATTTTTTTTCTTTCGAAAAATTCCCATAAAAATGTCTGAATCTTTCACATCCTAAATGTGGCTGGCAGTTTAGTAGACACGGTCCTATACCGGAAGTCGTTCGCAGACGATGAAAATCAAAAAATTCAATTTTTAAAAGGTGATGCTTTCAAAATCCATCGAAAACTCTG
Organism: Photinus pyralis; assembly: GCF_008802855.1. Classification (NCBI taxonomy): domain Eukaryota; kingdom Metazoa; phylum Arthropoda; class Insecta; order Coleoptera; family Lampyridae; genus Photinus; species Photinus pyralis. Next base: position 31,206,508 of record NW_022170249.1, read on the forward strand.
GTTTTAAGAAGCTGCATTCTGGAGTAGATCAAATTCTCATGCGCACATCTGATATTTACTACATGCAATATGTCTTTTCCGGCAATCCGGCTAATAACGAATTACAGTCAATGCTCAAGACATATACAGGGTGGCAATTTGAAAACTTACCACCCCCCATGTCTTAGTAAATAAACGAGATATTTAAAAAAATCAAAATCCGTTTCGGTAATTCGGAGGGGGAATCACAATGACATAGTTGGAGTTGCACCCTCTCCAACCCCCTGCGCCCCAGCCACCCCAACTTTGAAATCTTAAATAGTGACCCCCCATGTGTGTCGTTTGAAAGCTCTGAAAAATGCTTTCCAACCATACCAAATAGCATTACATTTAAGTTAGTAATTATCGTGCAAATCAAAAAATAAACTAAGAGAGCTTTCCAACAACGTATCACACATGGGGGGTCACTATTTAAGATTTAAAAGTTGGGATGGCTTGGGCGCAGGGGGTGGGAGGGTGTGCGTCTCTGACTATGTCATTGTGATTCCCCCTCCGAATAACCCAAACGGATTTAGATTTTTTAAAATATCTCGTTTATTTACTAAGACATAGGGGGTGGTAAGTTTTCAAATTGCCACCCTGTACATCCGCCTCGATGCCTATAATAAATAAGGCAACCAGGAGTAAAACAAGTAAAAAAAAGTGTAACGTTCTTTTCTTACCAATTGATATTCCAAATTTATATTCCATTTCCGTAACTTCGATGTTTACTCTTAATCGTTGAATGAGAGATATTAAAGAGGCACAAGTATAATGTAAAATTCCGATATGTATTCCCCATCTCACTCGCCGAAGCTTCCTGCACCCCACAGGAGGGGTGTGGGTGTGTTAGACGTGCGACTCTGATGCTTTTAAACGTCGCTCAACAACACGACCGCTACTCACAACTGCGGAAATCTACTACTCTTTACGAAATCGCCGAGGCCTCATAAACTAATGGATTTGCGCCTCTATATTTCACGCTCTATTCAAATTTAGTATTCTCACGCCACCTAGGGATTTCCTTTGTAAACTCATCTAGTTTAGATTTCAGTTAATTCTATAATAGATTTGTTATTACCTTAGTTCTTTAGTTCGCCGCTACAGGTCGACAACTTTTATTTTCTCCATATATATTTATTTACTGTACTTAATCCCTGCGGAGACGATCTGGCTTTTATATTAATTGCCTGCAAATGTTTCTCGATACGCCATTACTTTTTACCTGATTCACCATGTTTCTTTGGAGTGTTTTCTCTCTATCTCTAACACTTTGCGGGTTTGTGTCTGCAAGTAATTAGTGTGTATCTACCGTTATGGTTCTGTATTTTTTAGTACTTTATCTTCCCTCAAAGTTCTCTTTTAAATTCTTATCGTTTTATCTCCTGGATTACTTTTCCATTATTCTCTACCTGGACATTACCTACGCAGAACGTGGATGACATCGCATTTCTACCAGGACCTGAGCCTGAGCGAGATTAACATTGGCAACGCCACCTGAGACATTACATTACGTATTTCGAACATTTACACTTGGAGACGTATCTAATTGTTCCTGTCTAATTGCCAGTATATATGAAACCTTTTGGACAATATTAGCTTCGTGAATCGCTTCGATTTCGACATCTCTGATCCTACGTACTTGGCTTTTGCCGTTAGCGAAGATTTCACCTTACCGATATCGAGACCCGATTTGATCTACATTATCTACGATTACTTTTATTACTCCTGCTAGTTTGATTATATTGTATCCCTCAGATTAGCTTTTATAGACGAAGATATTAGTTACTGTTGTTTTATAAATTGGTTTTTGCAATTACGGAGATCTAGTCCGAAAGAGATATCTACGATTCTTAATTACGTTATTTGTGTCACTCCGAAGAATGTGTTATTACTGTCTTTTTACATTATTAATTAATTAAATTACATTACTGTTGAATAGAAATTTAGTTTTCTTGAATTTAACGTCACGTTTATGCTTTTATATACTCGTATTATAATCACTAATTGTATGAGCAAGCCGTGGTTCAGTCAAAATGTTGCTTTCGGTTAGTTAACGTAAGTTTAATTATTGATTCTAATTGAGTATTAATTACGGTTTAGAATCAGAGTTGCCTCGGTGCGTTAGAATTACCTACGCAACATTTTATGTGCCGCTCTATTCACTACCCCACTTGTTTGTTTGTGTTCTTAGCTGTTACAGGTACAAAAGCGCCTTTCTGAGCCTGAAAAGGTCGTCACAATATTTTTATTAATTGTTATTTTTCGTCGACTCCTTAATATAACGTTTGATTGTATAAGCTGGTTTTCGATACAATCGAATTGTAATTACCACATTTTTTTGAATAGTCATTTAACCATTACAGCTCCGATGTTTTTTGCGTAAAACTGTTCTAATAATTTTCCAGACTACGAGTTAATCCCCTTTCTTCTAATATTTAATTTTAATTTAAACATTGAAATTTCAGATCTAAATATTACAGTGTTGTATTTATAATATTTTGCGATCATTTATTAAACGGCTCCATAAGACGCAAGGTTTCAAGTGTATCCGAGATACCGGTATCCGGGAGACTGTATCCCCGTGTAAAAGCGGTCTAAGTGAAAAATAAATCTGTTGCCAATAATTCGAAATTGAAATTCTTTGGTTTGCGTTGGTTAGCAACACGCAATAAACCTGTTTTCCTATTGGTCATTTCTTAATTATGTAATGACTGTATAAACAGTGGTATGGTAAACGATTTAGTGAAATTGATAATGATAGCGAACTAATGAAGAACCCACAATTTATTGCTAGAACAACATATGCTTGAAAAACAAATAATTGGAGAACAAATAAGGAAATCTACTTAAATATGTCTAAAACGATTGATTTCCCTAATACAAATTTCGGATCGCCAAAATAAACGTACTTTAATACAGAAAACTTGAATACGACATTAACTTTGCTTATCTACAGAAAACAGACAGTTTCTTTCATCAATCACCCTCCTTAGCTCTATCTACTTTTCGTATGACAGCTATCCAAACAAAACGCTTGCTTGCCTACATTTTGCTTATTACTTAACTTACCTACTCCTCAATAAAATTCCTCACATTTCACATGTAACTTTTCGAAGGGCATAATAAGAACGGCAGAACAGATCGCATTTTTATTATTTTCCGACATTATGACGCCCGTCTATCCAATTCCTTGTCAGCTACCGCAAATTGTCAGTTATGCCATTATTCTATCAGAACTGCTTGCTCTCTATATAAAATCTTGGGATTATTCAAATGTATTCTACTTCTTTCGTATGCGGCACGATTACGTAAATACGGACTCTGGAAACAAATCCTTTTACTACTTTTGCAAGTACTAAACGATGTTTTCTATTAGAGAACCTACTTAGCTCTAGCGCCGTTATTTATTTATACAAACACAAGCACTTAAAATTAACTGACTAACTAATTGATTTAATTTATTAATGAATCAACAATATTTAGTTCACTTACCTACTTATGCCTAATTTATGTTCATTTATATTTACTGCCTGCCATTTCAAATATCAACATATACAAAACTGGAAGCTCCGCAATCTTCACATTGAATCGTAATCCTTCGAATTGTAATCCGCCATTCTTCTATCAGAAAACTTGCTATAATAAAATAATAAATTATTCAATGATATAACGTATTCGTTTGCTGAAGTTGCGTTAAAATCTCAAAGTCGGACTGTAGGTACTAATCTCGATATGTATATTTCTGACATTTTGGGAATGTTGTTCGTTCAAGTTTGTTATCTGCAATCGATTGTTAATTTATCCCGTCTAACGTATCTTAACTAATATAGCATAATCTAAGCTAACATTCAGTCTTATTCTCGTGGCATTGTTATTTTAGCAAATTTGCTACGTTTAACGAATTTGTTAAGTCGCGTTTAACAAATTGTTAAGTCGTTTTGTTCGTTTGCAATTCTGGTGGCACTTTGCTAGAAGCGAGTTAACAAGTAAGGGCGTGGCTACGGTTTTGCTACGCCATACCGCATGAATGTAGCCGTTTCTTGTCCGTATATTCCGAAAATACGCACAAATAGTTCGAAAAACATTTTCTTTTTGAAAGAACTCCAAGAAATTGCAGCCCTGAATAAATTAACTAACTGCTGTTCTCCACGACATAGTAGCTGCAATTTGGAGCCGAAATAGTTGAATTCGCCTAAAACATTTTTGTAAATTTTTTTATTTTTTAGTTATCGTTACTATTATTCTTCACGCTTACCTACTCTTACCTCGTTTGATATGTTTTATGAGTTTATTTTATTTTATTAACTTGTTCTTTTCGGACTTTCATTTTTTAATTCAAGATAAAACAACTCGCTTGCAATATCAGGAATATCTGCTTTTCTGCAGAAAAAAAGCGGCTGTTTGAGGCAAATATTAAGAAAGATGTTCCTTCCAAAAATGATTTGTAGGAAGCACTCGCCTTGGACCTCAATTATAATCTCGATGGTACATAGAGATTGGTGCTTATACCTTCGTCCCTATCCATGACTCCGTGACTCATGAGCATTTGAATCAATAATAATAGTAATATCCTAAAATTTTGGGTGAAAAATTGACTTGAAGTATTTCTTCGTAGCAAAACAATTTGACGAAAAATCACAAATCAGCCATTTTTAAGCACCCGGGATATTCGGCATGGTTAAGTCCAGAATAAATACCTATTCACAGCGGTTTTAGTACCTATTCGCGAAACAATTTGCACCAAAACTGGACATCGCGGAAGAGAAGTGCATTCGAAATTAGCACATTAGACAGTTTTGACTCTTCGTATCTAAGCAACCGCCAAGTTTGTGGTCGTCTAAGTACCTTAATAGGGAAAATCAGAAGCGATACAATTTTAACACATTTTTAACCGCGGTAAAGTTTGGACGTTTGCGAATCAATTGTTACAGTATGGACATGTAACCATATCAATTCTAATTCTTTTATTACATGCAGGAAATAATCTGTAAAATATCGTGATCTGTAGCCGTAGTGTGAGTTATTTCACGTTAACAAAGTGCCAACGCCAATTCAGAAATGGCGTAAGAATCGTAGCAATTTTGCTAGGCATCTTGTTACGCTAACCAAACAAAACGGCTACCAGAATACCATTTTTTGTTAGACGTAGCAAATTTGCTCAGTTAACAAACAAAACGCTTAACAAGTGGCACGAGAATAAACCTGATTTACAGGTTTAGACCTACCACATACCTGACCTACCATTACAATCTAAATTTAACAGTACATGTAACGGGCGATCAAAGATGAGTTGCTGTCGAATCGCCTTTGGAAGTTCGAGTTAAGTACGATTTCAATGTAAACAAAAATTCCAAGGTGACTCGACAGCAACTCTTTTTTGATCGCATTATACATAAAGTAAAAAGAGGAAAAAAAATGTCAAGTTATAACAAGACAATGCCTCCAAATCTAAAAAAAGAGGAAGAAGTGGCTCTAGAAGAAAAACAACAAAAACAAAGAACAGAAACGGCACCAAAAAAGAAACTTGAATAAATCGAAGGCAAAAATCTAATTCAATCGTCAAGAAGGCCAAGAAAAGTTCAAAACGAGCAGGTATTCATCATCCTTCAACCAATGAAGACGATTTATTCGATTCAAGAGAGTAAGGAGGATAATGAAAAAAACTTCTCAGCAGAAGAGGAAGTGGAAAAATCAGCCTATAGTGATTTCCGTATTGCCAAAGACTTTCCCATATTAGCCAATCAATGCAGAAGATATGAAGTGTTCTCAAGACATTACCATTTGCCAAACGCTGAAATTTACTAAAACAGAAAAATCTTTCAAAAAGGAACCAAATGTGTTACGTGTTTTTCAAAACTCTGTGGACTGTAGCTCTCTATCACTCGTATCAATTACGCCTGGTTAGACGAAAGAGTTATATATATCTGTCGTAGTCTTTTAGTGAAATCCGTCATTTCACGAAACGCCTAGTCCGAGGCCTAGTCATTTAGTGAAACGCTGAAAATTTGTACGTGTGGGGTAATTTCCCTTCCCCTTCTAGATCGATAAGGATACCATTTATCGATTTCCAATGGGAACGGCATCCAATCGCTTGGCCCTGGAAAGTACACTGTGCCTGCACAGTTTCATATAAATGACTAGGCGTTTCGTGAAATGACGGATTTCACTAAAAGACTACGACATATCGATGACATCTTTTGTAACGTACAGAGGATAAATAACTATACGTATAGACATTGCTGTGATCCCACGCACTATTTTTGTTTCTCAGAAAGCCTGATTACGCTATTATTAGATACAAAATGCATAATTATTACATTCTTTAAACTAATAAGACATTTTAAAATGATTAAGGGTTGCAGGCGTTTTTCTTTTTGTATAGAATTTTGTATTTAGAAATTATGTGTTGTTTTATTTTTGTGTCAAAAGGACATCTGTGCTTAAAGTAAATGGGTTTAGATAAATTTGATTAAAGTACGACAAAAATTTCATCTGGATCGAGCTTTTGCAAACATTAGTTTTTCATCTATCGGAAGCTCTTTTACTTTTACATTAAAAAAGAACCTCGGTAGTTCTTTGCAATATTATGTAGAAAGAGCTCGCAATTACTAGCAAATATTAGGGCAAAAAACAAAGGCGATGCTCTGTAATTCTTTGGTACTTTCTCATTTCACATACTGTGATACTGTTTATGGTCCTTGTATTGATAGTGTGGATATTAAGCGAATCCAGAAAGTACAAAATTCATGTTTACGGCTTATCTTCGGTATCAAAAAGCGGGAGCATATTTCACATAAGTTGAAAGATGTGGGTTGGTTGAAAATGAGCGATCGACGGCTGTTGCATGCGGCATGCTTTTTTCGGAAAATAATTATTACGCAATCTCCACCTTACCTATATGGCCTAATTCAATTTAGAACAGATGTACATCATTTAAATTTAAGGCACCGCGGTTTATTGTCAATACCTCGTCACTCTCTATCATCTTTTCGTCGGTCATTTGTTTATTACGTCGCATATGTTTATAAGTCTGTTCCGTCTGTTCTAAAATGTAGCACTTTGGATCACAAGACATTCAAGAGACTATTTTTCAAACATTTGGTACGATAGTTGGTCTTAGTACTGAGACAGAAAAATGCAACACAAACTAAGGAGAGCATTTTAATGTATTAAGGGAAAAAAGTCAATTGGTAGATTTACTTAGAAGTGGTGATCTATAAAAATATATATATATTGAAACAAGGTTAAGTGGAAGAGCAGGAGGTTACTTGTGACCAACCTGAACTTCGCCTTGGGGTTCAACAAGCATATGAGTTTTTTAATTTTATTGTTTTGTATGTTGTGTTTACAATTATTTTTATTTAGCTTGTTGAATAAAGACATTATTATTATTATTATTATTATTAAAAAGAGTTCACGATGGCAAAAGTGCGATTTTCACAAACAGCTTGCGATTACCGAAGACCCATTACTCTGAATAAAAGCTTGAACTCTGTTTAGCGCAATTTCCAACGAAGTTGGGTGCGCTATTGCAGCCACTTTCTCTGTCCGAGGCCTTAACTTAACGGCACATACAGTTTTCAAGATATTTAGTTCGTTCCTTTTGCATTCGGTAGCGTATAGCATTGGCACCTGAGCCAAGGAAAATCTTGACGATTAAACTGTCGACTTGCTTATTTATTAATATTTTTTGTTGAAATTTTAACCACAGATAAAATAAAGGCAAACACACCGCATATAGTAAAAATTAGATGTTCCTTATTTATGGAGATATTTCTTTGAAATTTTAACCATAGATGCTTCTAGTAAAGAAAAACATATCGCTCATAGCTATGGCCTTTTGGGAAGTACTGATCAATTCATGGAAAATGCGCTGAAGTTACTCGCCTTAGGGCGGAAACCTTTTTACCTGTTTTTTCGAAGGTTTGACTCAAACATTGGTTTGTTTTGTGTGACAGTCCATTTGCACTCTTATACGATTTCAACAGAATCTTCCTACATACTTAACATGACGTATCTGCCATTCCAATATTAAATACTTGTACCGAGTGATCCAAAATAACGGCAAACAGTTTAAATTTGGAGCTTAGTTTTTAGTGTTTTTTTAATTAAGGCATTGGCAAACATGTTTAGAAGGTTAGGATCAGTTGTGTCATCAAAATCACCTTGGTTGCGATTTTGTGTGGATTTTCGTAAGGTAAGTGAAATTACAAAAAAGCTGCCTACCCATTACCGTACATTTCGAGTATCTTAGATAGATTACGCGACGCAAAATAATTGTCATCTTTAGACCTTAAAAGGGCGTATTGGTAAGTCTCTTTGGAGGAGACTAGTAAAGAAAAAACAGCATTTACAGTGCCCGGTAGAGGTCCTACCATTTTACAAGAATGCCTTTCGGGTTACACAATTCTCCGGTCACATGGTAACGGTTGATAAAAGTTATCAGAAAGGTTAAAGGAGGAATGACGAAGCATGCTATAACTTATTTTCAACACTTGTTTGTAACCTGTATTTGTCGTAATTCAAAATTTTATTTCGAGTTTACGTGTTCGTTTAATAGTGCCCGGCACTAGGTATTTTACCTTTCATGTATTGAGAGGAACATAATCTTTGAAGTTCAAGCAGAAAGAGCCAGACGTTCAGCGAATAAAGGTTAAAGTTAGTATTTTATAATACTTTATGGCTATTATAAGCTAATTACTAATTAGGCCACGGCGGTCATAGCTCTTTCCTAGTCTAAGGGCCATAGTGTCTAAAACCTTCTACTTAGAGGTAAGATTCGTATTCAATTATTATTAGTTTGCCTTCTTGCGTCTTTTGAGGTTTTTTAATACACGCATTAAAAGCTGGTTAATTGAAGTATTCGAGATTTTTCCAATACTTATGGATGGCGAATTGAATTTCCCGTTTTATCAGATCTTGGGATCCTTAAACGAAATTAATTGGAAGCAGTAGATTTGCATATCGTCGTGATCCAGCCCATCGGTCATCTGGCGACCGCCCGAAGATAAGTGAATTAATTGTATGTATGTATATAGGTACGTCTTACGTGATTTTTGTAGCCATGTCTTGAGCGTATGGATAGTGTGCAGATATTAAGACCATTATGTAAATTATACCTATTCAAGTTTTTTGTCTTATGGCGCATGTTAATATTAACACTTAATCTTAATTATTTATTGCATTACCACCCGTGTCATCAATAATTTAATCACGAATACGAATATAGTTACATTGTTTAACTTTAGAGACAATATATTTGTTCAATTAGAGCTGCCATTTGGAAAACTCATAATAAGTTAAGGTTATATGTTACATAAATAGATATTTTGTGCTGTTTCAACGGTAAAGAATATCTTTCTGTTAAATAATTCTGCGACAATTAACCGAAAAAAAGATCTAGAGCGGCAAACTTCCCATGCCTCAACAGGTTATTTTAATGCATTCGTATTATATGTATTGATGAATATCTAAATAGAAATAACATAAACCTCATATTAATTACAAAAACGGTAATTTAAAGAGATATGGTACAATACCGAAATTGCTCTTATGCCCTTATGTAATGATTAAAAACTAAACTCAATGTAAGTATTTAAGTCGTCTCGATAGCGGATATTCTTGGCAATAATGAAAAGAACGCCGGGACTTAAAAAAAGTTGAAACATCGGTCTTAGTTTTTTAGGAAGATCGATGAATAAAGAAAATCGTTTTTCGTAAATAACAGCCGTTGTAATGAGAGTAGAAAAACGTACAGCACCAATTTGTAAATACGACAGTATTTCTTACGTAGGTACTTAAAGATATTATTTCCATCAATTATGATAATGCATATATTTTAAAAAATATGTTTCGCGATCTTCAGAAAAAAAATCAAAACGTTAACTTAAGGATAGGTAACTCAAATTGCACTTATAACTCCTGTGGCAACAACTTACTTGAAAGGGTAAACAAAAGAAACTACCTGGCATTATCCTGCACATTGTTACGGGGTTCCTAATGATATGGATTAGATAAATTACTATATAATTACCTAATGCTCATGAGTGCTGTTGATTTGTAAATCATAATGTCTTATATTCCCAATATTATATATTAAAAATATTTTTTTTATTTCTAAAACCTTTTTAATTGTATCAGGATGCTTCAAGAAATTTGTTTAGGAAGGTATCAAATAGTAGCCCAATTTTTACCTAAATCCCTAGGTGGAATACGACTATACCAATAATCGGAAGAATTTTTGCTTCAAATTTGTTCTTACATTAAAATGTGGTACAGTTTTCATTTTTTGGAAGAACGCATGACCACCAAACAAACGGAAATATCGCAATTCGTAAACACTACTACTGAGTAGAGACTTAGAAAGGCACGTGCTTATGCTTATCAAAAAATAAAAGAAGACAAACTTCGATTTTCACAAACAAATTGGGGAGAAAAAACGAAAAACTGCTAAGTGGTAATGCACTAATATTAATATAATACTAATATTCCTCGTTAAAGTGGTGGACGTCGCACACTATGTATGTACTTCACATATAAGTAGCGCTGCATATTAGCATATTAACTCACTTGCCCTTTGCTTTCTATAAAGTTGCGCCCAATAAATAACAAATGACACACAGGCATTTTTTCGCCTATTAGCGGAACATAAACATAGGAAACGTCGTGGTATATGATATAACAGAAACGATACCGATATACAGTCTGCGTAGTTCTCTAAATTTGATGTCCTTTTTTATCCTTGAGAATATTAGAAATAAGATTTCACATTCTCAGGCTACCTTTTTAGAGAAATTCGATTGCACTTGTCCATTTTAACTATCACAAAAAATGTTCCAATTCCTCTTTTTTAGTTAAATTCCTACGCGGGATACGATAACTAATGGGCGACACTCCCAACTTTATTTAAAAGAAAGTCACTGTTTTGCTCATGTCAAGTCAAGTTAGCGAGACATCACGAAAACATGGGCGAAATTTTTAGTTATCCCGGTAATACGATAAGTGGTGGATATAACAAGATTCTCGCACTTTTAAAAAATTTCGACTAACTATTTATTTTTTCCGTTTGAGAATACCTTTTGATGGAGTCCCGCAAACTTCACATCAACCTAGCGAATTTTTTTACATTTCCAATAGATACTATGTAGCGAGAGAAGGCGGTAAATTCTTTACTCCTACTTCTTTTTTCAATATCAACTTGGAGGAATTTTTGCCTCTCAAAAAATAGAGGTGCAACCTCGAAATCAACAAATTTTAATTTTTACAACTGAATTCAGGACAAAATAGCGAAGTCATCTTGCCGCACAAAAGATTTCGGAAAAATTCTTCATGGGTCGTGCGTAAATATAAATAAGTAATACGCTAAATGTACAATTGTTATTAATTTTTAAAAAGATAAAAATTTATAAATCAAAGTAACAGAATTTTAAAGACAGGATGCTATAGACCGGGAGGCAGCGTACGTAGTAACTAAACCATAAGCGACAAAAAATTCGACAATACAGGCTGAAAGTACGTTGAAAACTAATAATAAAATCACTCGTCTGCCAGTTAGTTCAGGGGCGTTGTTCTCTACATTGGAGGGCGTCTTTCGCTACCAACGCTGCACTTGAAATCGTCTGCCATAGCAGATTTGAAAACTATGGAAAAAATGGGATTTCTTGATACAAATCTTTTCCGTGACCCTTATAGTTTGGTAATTTAGTTGATCACCTAAAGAAGTCACCTATTCAGCGCCTCCCCAAGTTAATGCTGCCACTTATGACTGGCAGACGAGTGATTTTATTATTAGTTTTTAAGGTACTTTCAGCCTGTATTGTCGAATTTTTTGTCGCTTATGGTTTAGTTACTATGTACGCTGCCTCCCGGTCTACTAATCCAGTCCACTAATTACCTTAGAACCAGGTAATTTACAAAATATGTCATTATAGAAAAATGCAGTAAATGCATTGAATAAGTAATTTATTCAGGGGTAAATACACAAGAGCTTGATTTTTAATCGGATAATTTTATTTTTACACGAAAGGTTTGTTGCAACGGGAAAAAACTAGAGATCAAAAGTGTGATAAAAGTTTTTATCTTATATGCTTTTCATCGAGTTTTTTCCAGGAGGCAACAAAATTTGAGTGAATTAAAAATAAAATTATCCTGATTTAAAACAAAGATCGAGTGTATTTTAGGGAGCTTAATAAGACAGTAAATTTTACAACCACTATATATTTTACACTTTCTACGCGCAATTTTTTCGCTGATAAAAAGCTACCTATCGTTTAAATCAGATGAAAAATGACCAGATTGGTTAGAATTTGAAACAATCACCAAGCTGATTGGTCGTATATTAATCAATGGTAAAACAAATAGGTATTTGTGCATCTCCAGTCAAATATTGCACAGCTTTTCGATAAACTTGTTTACATAATTAGTCCTTGATCATTATAGACATTATTAAGAAACCAATGTAGGAGATTGTTTATTTTTGCCATTTTCAAAAGTGCTAAAGTTAACAGATTATTTCTGACAATATTATAGCACGATGAAGACTGCTGATACAAAAGAAATGCATTTAAAATTGTGTTTGCTGAATAGCTTTTACGTTTGCTTGTAGGTACACCAGTTTTCATTGTTCCAACAAGAAATCGATTTGTTTTCACCTAAATTTTCCAAAAGTATATTTCTTGGATCACTCACAAAATGAGATATATCACTTATTGTCATAATTTCATAATCTTTTAGCGAGAAGGTAGATGCAAGTCGTGACAATCTACGTGCCTACTATAGTTACCTAATATATTCTCTGAGACAACCGATTTAACTTTTGGTTTTGAATTACATAAGACAACTGTGAGTCTGTAAGCGTATAATTGTTCAAACATACCCAAACCTTCAATTCTGTATCAACTGTTACACTTGAAACTTTGCACAACTTTTCAAAATTTCAAAACAAACACTATTCGTTTCCACACTCATTTTCCATTTTGAATGTACTTTGCAAATTACTGGCACCACTAAACAATTCTGTCTAACTTTTTATAAAATCTTTTTGCAGCCAAATATTCTGCTTTTCTTTGAATTTTTCTGCAATCTTTCTAAGGGATCGGTCCGAGTTGAACTTGTGCTTTCCTGGTCCTTTGGAAGCTTGACTACAGTCACATAACCATTTTCTTTCATGTCGCTAGCATAAGTGCTATTGCAACTGGGCACACAACGTTTGGGAGGCATTTAGAATTAATTTTAAAACCATTAGACTCACTTTACATAAATTTGCACTGACACTGACATAAAATCATAAGCCAACGAAACATAATTGTCCAATACCTGGTAATTATAGGAAGCCGTGGTCTCACTCATGGAGTACATCATCTAGAAATTGCAATAACATTGAAATATAAATTGACTACATAGAATGACTGTAGACAATTTTGTGGCTTCCATTTTTCTGCGTGCCATCTAAACGTCGCAACGCAACTTGAGTATTATTATATACTCGACCGTCAATCCTGTTCTTGTTGCATTGTTTCGAAAACGTGTGCCTTGGTAGCCGTTTCCGCATTCTTTCACAGTATAGATTTTCCGTAATATCATCGGTATGTGATTTTGTAATGTATTCAGACACGCTCTTTTTAAAATGTAAAGGTAAACTATTGAAAATGGTTCTTAAATGCAAAATAAATTTGAAATTCATCAAAAAACGGCGACCAACAAAAGTGTTGCCAACTCAAGAATTGAAACAATAAAAATTTCAGCTCCACGCGAAGATCATTTCTTTAAATGTGTAAATCTATACAAATAAAAATTTGTATGCCCAAACCGTTCATCCGATTGCGATGAAATTGTTCTTTTAGGTCGCTCAAAATATGTAAAGGAGAACAAATTTCCAACGCTTGTGCGATACATAAGTAATTATGCATTGTATATAAACAGAAAACAAACAAACTAAACAGCAACAGTTTGTGTAATTCAAATACAGTACATACATCAAGTAATTAATCCTTGTGAATCTTAAAGGAACGAGTATAATTGAATACACACAATGCATCTGGGCTCTTCAATTACCCAATTTGTCTCGTAACGTAGGTAGGCTTATGCCTGTCCTTTAATCGGTATTACACATTTGGACATCGAATTTAAGGGCCCGATTACAACGAAACAGTGGAAGTGACCCTTGGATTATGTAGCTATGATTAGTGTGTGTCTCGCTTGAAAGTGAATTTAAGGTGGACTAATCAAATAGCTTGATCGAAAATTCAAATTAATGTATCACTTCATTGAAGGACAAACAGTCCACGGGTGATAAATAAAGCACTCACAAATTAGGATCACATTTATATTTCTCATTGTATAATTACAAAAACAAGTACTCTTATAAAAACAACGAACAGTGTATAAATAAATCTTAATTTCTAAGTAAGCATCAGACATGTGTTTCAATACGTCTTATGTCATGTAACAGATGTTAGTCACATCGAATGGAGAAATTTAACATATTTTTCCATACGTGTGTAAATCAAAAACGGCTCTCAAAGTTCCAAGATCTGAAAGTTGATGGAGCATCACTTTCGCTCCACCTGCTATAATTATTTACGAAAACGCCCTTTGAAGCATTCGGTTTCCCACAAGCCCTTATCAGTTCTCCGTCCAGTCGTATTAAAACACCGGGCGAGAGAATGACAAGGGACTGGAAGAAATCGCACTGGCCGTTGCGAAATTACGTTTGTCCCTCTTCATTTACACTTAATCTGAAACATAAAAGAGATTAAAGATGTCCCTTAAAGCTATTACAAAATGCGTACGTGTCTAGACAGAATTTGCGCAATGAGAGCGGTCACAATTTGAATGCCGCCTAAATATAACACGGACGAAGGCGGGCTATCAAATATTTCATCCCTATAAAATGAAGCAACGAAAAGCGATATCGAAACGTAAGCCTTATAGTATACGATAGTATTTTCCTTTCAGGAATAAAGTGCCAATAAGTGTATCAGGATGGGCGAAACATTTAGAGATCGACTGTAACTGTAGATGGCCTGCCATGACAAATCAAGCGCTACGATACGTTGCAACGCATAAAA
Organism: Photinus pyralis; assembly: GCF_008802855.1. NCBI lineage: Eukaryota > Metazoa > Arthropoda > Insecta > Coleoptera > Lampyridae > Photinus > Photinus pyralis. Next base: position 31,221,597 of record NW_022170249.1, read on the forward strand.
ATTTAAAAAGCAATAAATTGCTTTTACCTATGAGGAGGAACGTTAAAATATTTACTTATTCGGTATTCACCGTGGAACTCTCTGAACATACCTAAAACCGAAGGAATGCTTTCTAATATCAATATCGAAAGTAAAATGTCTATTTAAGAGTAAAACCATGACTTTGTACAATGGGGGAACAATTTAAATTTTAAATAATACTGCAGCTGGCGAACTTGAGCGATATGCAAGTTTGTATAACATAAAATTCAATTTTGCGTAGAAATTTACATGAAATTAGAGTATCGAACATTAAATTTTATAAGGTAGTCTTACGCGGTTTATGCATTTTTGATGTGTACTGTCGATAACCTCGTCATAACTATCTTAATTCATATTTTGATTCCAAACATGAAAATTAGAGATTCTTCGGGTTGTTTCTATTCCTGTTGAACCTTATCCCTTTATTACCCACTACCTTGTTAAGAGCTTATTTACGACATTTCGACTATCCCAAAGTGTCTTCTAAACTCTTGAATTTCCACGCCTTCACTGAACATTTTTCAGAGCAGTCAGTACCGCAAGTACCTACATTTCCGTGTGGAGGGAATAGCTTTTTTCACCTTGATCTGAAATATCCTGATTTCATTGCTGTAAGCGCATTTTCGGGAGAGCGGCACACCAATGGTTTTCCGTCGCAGACTAGAGCGATGGCAAATTAACTTCGTTTTACGATTACACGAACTAAAAATAGAAAAGTCAATAAAGTAACTTACCACATAATAATTCGGGTGGTCAAAAACCGATTGATTGTTATTCTGAAACAAAATATATGTCTTGAGTACAACAAAAAACCAAAAACAGAATATCGTACATATTAGCCACGTATAATAATTAGAAATAGCGTTTAATAGTTATTTGTGTACCAAGGCCGTAAAAGTGATCTTTTTTGGCCGAAGCTGCTGTTTGTGGCCGAGGCGGTAGCCGAGGCCGCAATTCAGATGAGGGCTAACAAATCACTTTTGGCCAAGGTGCACACAACATTTTTTAGGCGATCATCAAAAAAGAATTCAAAAATTTGCTCATAAACATATTTTTTCTGAAAATCATAGTCATCTTAGACAATTAAAAACAAAGTATTTCCTGTCGTATGTAATTATAATTAGCAGTAAAAGTACAACCGCAAATACTTTGATGGTAGCTACTTGTGTTTTCGGTTCATTGCTGGTGATTCTTCGTATAATAATGTAAGCAATAACATCTTACTTATGTTTTGGTTCTACACTCGGTTCTACACTTCAAATAGGTCTGCAAGCAGCAAAGATTGAAACGTCAAACTATAATTTTAAATGTGAACATTGTGATTATGCAAAATAGTGTGAAACATTCCTACAAGTCCGAAAATGAAAAAACGCACGTGTATGGCCCAATCCTTGATGGGGCGAGACCAGATAGACGCCTTGTATCAAACAGATTGCTGTTTCTCACACATCAGTTTCAAATAAGTACAGTTTGACAGATGTGTACAATAAAGTAAAGTTTGACAGAAGCGTACAATAAAGTGAAACTTTATGGCCGCAAAAGCGACCATAAAATCAACGTTTTTGTGATGATAGCCTAAAAAAACGTTTTAAATTTACAGATTTACCATGTCGTGGCCGTTATAATTAAATTGTAATTACGTGTAATATGTGGGTAACTACAATTAAAAAAATAAAATGAGTTCCATTTTTGTGACCGTCGGCATAAATCCATTTTGCGTGATTCCGACGCACATTTTAATAGCGACCGTTTCGCTTGACTGTACAATGTACTCGCAGCTTGGCAATAAAGTTAAAAAAATCGTTTTCAACTTGAAAATCTCCAAAGTAATTCCGAACAATTAAAATAAAATTCAATTACACATTTCATATTTCTCGCCCCATAAACGTTGGTAACAAAATAAAATGTGATAATTTTGAATTCCGAAGGGATCAAACAGTAGTATTCATATTATCCGGATATTAGAGTTGAAACATTCCGGCAACTTCTTAATGAATCATTCCCCTAGCGAGCTTTATATCGCACTTAACTAACTCAACCCGTTAATTCGAGAACGGTGATGCCAAATGTCGAGGAGCATGGTAATGTTGAATTCAATATCGCGAAATGTACTATTCGTTCCCTCGACTTCCTCCATTCGCCGTTCCTCATTCTTAATATTTGCGAAATACAAATGGCACAGCGGAAATGAAGTGCTCCTAACACGAATATGGTCATAATATATTTGGGAAACTTGCGAAACTCTGACGTGATAGTTCTACGTATATTACCAAAATGTTGCGTTTAATAAGCTCCCCTCACAAACCTGCACTTATTTACGATCAATACTTAATCCGTGGCTCACCTGTTGCTATTCAGTATAAGAACTCGAGAGATTCACGCACGCATTTCCACTCCAATTTATAATTTTTAGTTAAACTCTTTTCACTTACTATATTTAACAAGCTTGCATAGATAATACGTTATATACATATTAATACAAAACGATGGCAACTTTAACAGAAAAAACCGATATGTACATACGAGCTAACTGCGGGTCTTCCATATACAGTGATATTAATTAAGAAGTCGACCTATTCCTTGAGATGAGATTTAAAAGTAGACATACGGAAAAACAATACACGTAAATCCCTATGATAATAAATATCACTGCATACAACTACAAACATCAATTTATTTACCTGGGATTAGAACCCAAGACTCTTGTAAATAAAACCATTGAATAAGTATCCGCATGCGAAAAAATTCTTCTGACAACTATTTTGAAACGCCAAAATTATAATGGTGCAAGGCTTGCAACCGTGCTGCTCGAGTTTGATTTTTCAAAAGCAAACATTGTACAAAATGTGGCGGAGTTTTTCGCGCCTGCTATTTACAAATATGAAATCTGAACTGAAAAAACACAAGGTAAACTATATTTGATGACCATTATACAATTAATCTGGAAAATCGCCAGAATATTGGAGGTCACGACAAACTGCAGGCGGGGTACCACAGGGCCCAGTGCATGGCCCGATTTTGTGGAATATATTTGATATTACGTTTGAACTTCTGAGAAGAAGTACGATTGAACAAACAGCTCTCACAGGGAACTTAATAAGTATAAAACAGCAATAAAATTGTGGATATTTCGACGTTGAGGATACGCCGGAACATACGATTTTTTAATGTGGCAGATGGTCACACGAGGGAGCTTTTAATAGAGTCCAAGAGAACCTGAACGCGTCTTTACGCGAATGGGGAAGGGCTATAATCCTCTTGAGGTAAAGTTATTTCCATATAATTCCTCTTTGTTAACACGTTTCGTTTTAGGTTCTATCATAGGTTTTAATAAATTAATTACTGATCTTTGTTTTACCTATGCCACAATCCGAAACCCATTATTGGGGTACGTAAGTTTGAATCAATTGGAATGGGGTCTGATTTTGACATTGTAGTTTTTGGATATATTTTTCTTTGCACGTTACGGGCATTGGGGTAATCGTATTAAAGAACTACCAGGTTCTGGATGAGATGCAAACACTCCCTTACGAATTGAAGATTGCTACCTGTCGATTAGATGGAACGTATTGTATCTAAAATCGAAGAATCGTTACGCAAATACCGGAAATTGCAAACGTGCAGGTATCCTGTAATGTAATTGCTTTGACCGTTAGTTTATTTTGCCGTTCACCTTAATCAATGCCGTGACGAATTGCTCTGCAATTGATATCGTAAAAACAACAGTTGCCGATGTTTACGTAACTACATTTATCTTTGCCTTTGTCGTTAGTGTTATTCTGAACATTTGCATTTAGTTAAGTATAACCTTGCACAGAATTGTTTGTTTTATGCAATTAAATACCTTTTGTGTAGATGTAGATGCTTTGCCGAGACAAAGGTGTTTATACCTACTGGTGCCCGTGGATTCACCAAGCTTGTATTCTTATTTTCTTTTTAGTTTATATTTTTATTTACTTTTTGGCGTGATGTGAGCTTTGTCAAACCTCGGTGGTTGTTTCACTGGAAGACCCGTTTCCCCTGGCTGGCTGTGGCCAATTCCTTTTTCCTTCTCGAGGTTCGCTGCAGCCTTGTTAGTAAAAGATCGCAACATAGGCAACCTGTTACAAATAACTACCAAAACATTTTTTTAGCAATTGGTCAATAGAAGACGCTGATATATGGGCATCCTACCCACAATACAGTCTATATGGGTGTCTACCATCTTCCATTGATTGCATAATGCTATGTAAACATACTTAGGCATGACGTCATAATACACTGATAATGTGCGCGCAAACTAAGGAAAATCCTACTATATAATTGTAGGTGAAGGTGTCTTAAACTACATACTAAACGTACTGATGAATGGTTATGGAGCGTAAAGTAGTGTCTACTGAGTGTCATCAGATAAAAGAAAGTGAAAAAAAGGTTTTCGCCTTATAGCGGGTAACTTTAGGGTATTTTCCATGAATTGATCAGTACTTCCCGGAATGTCATGTAACGGACTATTTATGTATACAAAGGAAAATAAGTTATGGCATAAATGTTGTTATAAATAAAAAATTTAGCATTGGGCAGTCTATGTATGCCCACGCCTGATGTATAAAATGTTCGATACGTTTGCCTTTACAAGAACTGATTAAAGTTTCAAAAAAAAATACGCCCATAAATAAACGCAGTTTACGCATGCGCACAACTGATTTTCACAATATGCTATATGCGTGTCTTTACTGAAAGCATCTGTGGTTAAAAATTTCAAAAAAATATCTCCACAAATAAGAAAGTTGACATTGCGCAGTCTCTCTCAGGTACCAGAACTATAAGCTAACGAATGCAAAAAGAAGTGGGGGTGGAAGGATGAAGCTGAACTGAAGTGAGATGATTTTTTTGTTTCAAACGTATATTAGAAAGCGCTACAATCTCACAGTGATCAAATATCCCCATTAGCAAGGGTTAAATTATTATGCATCCCCTTAGGGTAGGGGGATTTATACCACGATAAGTTCAAGATGTTTTCTCATAAAACGGGGGAAGCACAAGGGGTCGAAAACTTGAATTCTTAATCCCCAGATATTCTTTGACATGCAAAAAAAATTGGAACTACTTCTCGTTTTGCAGGAAATGGTCCATTTTCAATCTCCTTCCCGGACTTATTAGTCGATTTTGATCATTTCTGTCGAGAAATACTCAAGTGCAATGTGAGACGAGTACTACGATACTTAAAGAAGTGTGTGGAACCTCGAGAAGGCAATTAGTTCGCCGAAATGTTCACAAAAAATTAATATTTTTTAACCGATACCATTTAAATAAGAAATCTATGATTAAAATTGGACCTTAACCAATAGCCTTCATATACTTAACGGTCAAGAAGGGGCCTCGCGAGACGAATGTAAATGCAAATAAATTATATCCGAAAAATGGCACATACCATAAATCTGGCATTGCAGATAACTAAGAGATACTTTAAGGTGTATAGCATTTTGTGTATTTACATAATGTTTTAGGTGCCTTAAGGTTCTTGCATGACATTTGGCATATTATTTTATAAATAAATTCACCAAAAATCCATCATACAGGGCACATTTTCATGTCATCATTTTTTCAGTCTAATACCCCATCACGTAGAAAGGCAGTAGTCGTACTGAAAATTGTGTTAATGTCCCTTTCGTTTTATTACACGATTAACATTCTTCCCCATTTGGAGCATAATGAAGGAAGTTCATTTACAACGAATAAAAATAAGATCATTTCTCGCTAGGAAGACCTCTGCGAGCCATAAACACTTTTATTACTTGGTCATTAATAAATCTTTGAAATTACATTCCTATATAACTACTGATATATGTTTATAGGGTTACTAACAAAAAGAAAAACGTCATGCGTAAAATTGCACTTGGTAACAACGAAGCGCAAATTGTTAATAAATAGCTCTTAGTTCCCAAAGTTTGCGCTAATAGCGGGGTGAAGTTGTCAAGTTATAGAAGATAAATATGTAGCGAGAGAGTTGAGAGTGAGAGAGTGTGTATTATGTCACTTAGGGGCCATTAAAAGCACGGTTACTTAACTAAAATTATTTAGTCAAAATGGTTATATCTCCCATGTAATAATCTTAATCGGCTTAAAACAACTTGTAATTAATTATAAGTCCACAAATGAAGTATTCATTTGCAAACTCGGCGCAAAGCGCTAAAATAAAAATTACGCAATCAATAAACATTCCATGTTCTATGATAAATGGCGATTATCTTAATACCGCCGCCGTGGCGTCGAAATGAAGAGGGGAATAGTTAAATCTCTGGATCCGGAGAGGAGATTTACCAATTACAGAAACCACAACTTGCAGAATTTGGAGTGATAATAATTATACTCCACTCCGTTATCGTATGTAATCATAAACTTGAAGTTGAAAAGTCAATTGACGAACCCAGTCGGTAAAAGGACGGAATGTTGTACAATAATTAAATCGTTTTGTCTTCGTTACTTGGCTAGCTGAATCATTTTGATTGTGGGCTGCGGATTGGGTATAGAAAATTAATTAATACACTTAAAACTATACCGTGGTGCACGACGAACGTACAAGTAAGCATAGTCAGCGATACCTTGCAAACGAGTTAACGTGGAGTGGTGCATCACAAAAGTGCGATAGGTCCGCTTTCAAATAAGATATTACACTATTTGAACAAAACCAGAAGGTTGCCGTTTTTGAAGAAACGTCTCTATATATCCCAATATTAGGTACAATTCTGTGATGTGTAGATGGATTTGGGGATAATGAACATAGGACACCTGTTACGTATGCTAATGTTTTCCCATATACAGGGTGTTTTTTTGGGAGCTTTAGTTAAAAGTTTCTGGGAAAGTAAAATAGGTAGGTTTTTGAAAATTTGTACTTAGGAGTTACTCTGAAGGCCGAATCGATGTAAAATATTTTCAAAATGGCCGCACTTCCGGAAACACCGGAAGTAGATAGTAACTTCGTTATTTTAAATGGCAACCCCTATTTTTTATTGCATTTTTGGATTCTACGTGAAATTTCAGTTCTTTTGATACCCATATGTCGATATCTACCATTTATGGTTTTTAAGTTATTTTGACTTTAAGAAAAAAAATGGCGGATGCAGATGGTACCTTGATAATTGATTACTTGAAAACGGTTGTAGTCATGGCAACCTATTTTTATCAGTGCATAGAGAATGAATAGGGCTTTCTTTTAGTGTACTTAAAACAAAGTTAAGTTGCGTACAACCGCACCTATGGAGATCCAAATTTAAGAAACTTCAAAGTCTATAAACTCAGTTTTTTTAAATGGAATGACCATGTTCTTAATATTGCATGAGATAGAGAATCGAAATTGGCATATTTTGACTATACATGTTCCTATAGCTATCTTTAACAGTTTCTGATTTATTCCCATTCCATTGAATTGATCTCGGAATTGATGCCATTTTTTTCGCATTTTCTTTTTAGTAGTTGGCCATGATTTTATAACAATCGAATTTTAAACAAATCAAGGAATGGATTCTTTAATACCATTGATTCTAGTTCTAGTCTAAATAATTCATTAATAAATAACTCATTTATTAAGGATATAGGACGGAAAATTTTTGAAAAATCTAAACAGAGTCGTTCAACTGAATTTCTTAAACAAGTCTGGAAATTAAGAGAGGTAATGTGATATCTGTTCTAGCAACAATTCCATACCAAAAATGTTTCAACGAAGTTTTTTATATTTTGCATTGAATTTAATATGTTAATCTTGCATTTGCAATTCAATTCATTTTCTTAAATATTCTCTTGTAGAGCTTTGTATCACTTGTGCTTCAACGGTTTGTAGTGCATTAGGGGTACAAAATTTCCAAAATTCATACAATTTCGTTCCAGTTTTTGAGTGAATGTACGGAAAGCACGCGCCGCGATTCTGCCCATTTCACCATAAATAACAATTAAATTCCAAAATAGGTGAAACCACTGCGAGTCATTTTTCGATTTTTGAAAAACTTATGTTAACCTATAACAGTGGGTGATGGATTAGTGTCACTAGATTTGTTTAAAATTCAATTGTTATAGAATCATGGCCGACTACTAAAAAGAAAATCCGAAAAAAATAGTGTCAATTCAATAAAATGGGAATAAGTCAGAAACTGTTAAAGATAGCTATAGGAACATGTATAGTCAAAATATGCCAATTTCGATTCTCTATCTCATGGAATAGTAAGAACATGGTCATTCCATTAAAAAAACTGAGTTTTTAGTCTTTGAAGTTTCATAAATTTGGATATTCATAGGGGCGGTCGTACGCAACTTAACTTTTTTTTAAGTGCACTAAAAGAAAGCCCTATTCATTCTCTATGCACTGATAAAAATAGGTTGCCATGACTACAACCGTTTTCAAGTAATCAATTATCAAGGTACCATCTGCATCCGCCATTTTTTTTCTTAAAGTCAAAATAACTTAAAAACCATAAATGGCAGATATCGACATATGGGTATCAAAAGAACTGAAATTTCACATAGAATCAAAAATGCAATAAAAAATAGGGGTTGCCATTTAAAATAACGAAGTTACTATCTACTTCCGGTGTTTCCGGAAGTGCGGCCATTTTGAAAATATTTTACATCGATTCGGCCTTCAGAGTAACTCCTAAGTACAAATTTTCAAAAACCTACCTATTTTACTTTCCCAGAAACTTTTAACTAAAGCTCCCAAAAAAACACCCTGTATATACTTATTCAATGGTTTTCCTCTATCGACAGTTTTAACAATCACTGACATTTACATTTAGTTCTGGACGTTTACATTGAAAAACTGGGAAATCTCCTACAGAATAGCAACCAACATTGCAATAGTGTCGCTACCAATCACAAGATACCGCTACCATGTCAAGCTCAGTCATAAAAATAAGAATAATATAGAGATGAGAGAACCAACGCCATATTTGATAACTGCATTTTGTAAAACTGGGTTTTTAACGTTTGCATTAATTAATGTATTATTAAACAGCTTTTTTTCAAAATTATTATCTATTGTTCCAAAAGTAAAATGAAAACACCAATGAACCACAATACATTAAAATTTTGAACGCGTTGCAACAGCAAGGTTGTCATCATCAGCGAACAACTGAACGATAAAATGCAAATACGACACCCTTAAATTTATACTAATTACAAGTGAAAGTTTACAAGCTCTGTTTGAGCTAAAGTGCATCCTTCGTCATTATTCATTAGGAAGCATTTGTTTTTACGGATCTCTAAATTTTCATAACCATCTTAATTCACTTTTACTACTTAACTAGACAAATGCCGTCAACTATATGACTATTTTCAAGCATATCTGTAACGGTAATTTACCCCATTTTTTGAAGTGCTCTTTAAATCGAATTTTTAAGAATCGTTTCGTTTGATTACAATTTTTAAAGGTATTTTCCCCACTTACCCTTCATAACTATGGAGTTCTTAAGACTGCCTTAAAGATTTTGAGACTACCACCTGAAGTTGTAACAGTTTGTAAATTTAATTTGGAAAAAATTCTCTAGTTTATAAAGGATAATTGGGCAATTTAACATATCTCTTATCAAATTTACTAATACAATCTGCTAACGTTGTTACGTTTTTAATCTACTTCCTTAATGTATGTTTCCTAATTAAGTTCTTAATTAATTCTTTGGAAAACTCATTGTATACAGGCAATTGCTTTGAGGGTGCTCAATCTAATTTTCATGTGCAAGTGGAAAATTAATTAACTTATGGACCAAAAAAGTTAAATGAAGCATGTTTATGGCTCGAATCCTTAGTTATGAATTTTTTAGTGGTAGTATTCTTACGGATATCTATATCTAAACGTAGTCTATTGTCAAATTCTTTATCAAAGGTAAATTTTATTGATTCATAAGTAGGTATTTTTAATTTAGTTGAGCAACACGGGGGTACAAATTTTGATATCGAGGATCCAAAAAAACATCATCCACCCACGTTACAAAACCAAACTTTGTGTTTGATAGGCTTACTGTTTGCTACCCTTTTCATTATTTTATTGCTAGAATAGCCGATAAAAATTCGTCAGTTTCATAACGAATAATTATAGAAGCAAAACTCTCAGTAAGCTTCACAACGATGTTCTGCGCCAAAAGTTGCATAACCCAAAAATGCCATCGGGTTTACCAAGAAAAAGTAAGCAACTTTATTTCTAATCGTATTCGTTATTTTGAATGAGAAAGAGATAATGGTGGTCCACTTTTACCAATCGCAAACCTCTAGAAAGTAGTAAAAACACAAAGCACTGTAAGAAACCCGGTAATTCTATAAATTCAAATTTGATGATAGACGATGTGTTGCGGAAAATGTTGCATCATTACAAAACATTGCATTCAGATTGAAGTATTATTATTAATGTTAACTGAAAAATTCTCACATTTTGCAAGTGTAGAAGAACGAATGCTATAAAACCTGGTGGCACGTCTTTCTACGGAGGAACTAAAAAACAAATCTGATGACATTCCCGCGGACGCTAGTACAGAATGCAATCAGCGAGGACATTTTGCACGTTATTGCAAAAGGAAGCTACGATGATTCAAATTTTAGTAACGAGTTAAAACAACCGGAAAGATTGCATTGTACCATCTGCAAATGTAACAATAACGTCACAAGCAACTAACAAATAATGTTCCCGATGGAAATATAATCGTGGACAGTGGAGCCAGTTGTTACATGACGAATGATATCAGATTCCTGGAAAATGAAAACCAGGCAGAACTAGAATTTACAGTTGCAAACAACTGCAAGATGGCAGGAATAGCTACGGGAATCATAAAAGGTAACAAGTTAGTGCGATCTTACAAACGTGGCACATGTTCCTGATGGAAGCACAAATCTTATATCCGTCACCAAAGTTACACAGAATAGTGGGAAAGTAGTATTTAACAAAAATTGTTTAATTATAAGAAAGAATGGTGAAGTTCTCATTAAGGGATGGAAAACAAATCAAGGCTGGTACGCCGTGAATATATAGACACCAAGGAACTGACACAAGAAATATGGCACAGAAAACTGGGACATCTTGGTAGTACAAATTAAAAAATTACAATTTACAGAAAATAAAGATTTCTCTTGTGAAGTTTGCAGCAAAACTAAACATGCGAGAACACCTTCCTTAGGAAGTCTTCCGGAAGCTTCGGAGGAACTAGAAATTATACACACGGATGTGTGTCAAATAGAACATGCATCGTGGTAAGGAAAAATACTTTATAGAATTTCTAGTCTGAGAAGTTTATCCTTTCGAGAAGAAGTCGGATGTGGTAGAAATAGTGAAGAAAATAGTCAACAGGATGGAAACTTAGAGGGTAAGAGAGTTAAATCGCGTTTTCCCAATAAAACACGAAGGTCGGGAACGTCAATTTTACAATTGACTATCTACTTTCGCGCACTAGTGCCTAAAAATTCAACGAAATTATCTATTTAGTGCGAATCATAAACTAATAAGTAGTATGATGGAAGGATAAAAACGAAAATATAAATACACTTTACATCATTCCCTGTAGTACGAGGGCAAAAATAAGCTTAAACCAGAAGTTTTGAACAATAAATTGACATTTTAAATTTCTAGATTTCTTCTTTATCGGCATAGAGGACTTGATTTTTTCCAAAGAATTATAATGTCACAAAAATCTCGCGAAAAGGATTTGAATTTATATAAATTCGATTTAACTAATCCGTGCAAAAAATAGAATACATGTTACGTGCGTGAACAGTGTTTGCTTGATTCGCGCGACAGGCGTCGCTCGTGCGCATCGCGCCGTCAAACTTCGCGCTCATCTGCAAAATAACTGCTCCCGCACTAATAATGTAAATAACTATTTTGTCAAGTTAACGTTACGTTCATGCTTTATAGATCGATTTGTACGGACGATCCGTGGTTGAGTTATAATTTCGCTTTTGTTTCGTTAACGTAGGTAGATTGAATCATTGATTTTTTTTGTTTATTTATATATTTATTTTTGCACGATCGGTTATTGTCGGCTACTTACTAATTCATTTTCAAGGCGGTAAGGTGCACTTACCAACCTAGGGCTGTAAGTGTATCATAGCAACGTGCCTAGCAACCAAGTGACAGTTATAGTAACATGCGACAAGTAGGATGTGTCAAAAATCAAATTATTGTTTATTAATGTAGAAGTTAAATGTACAATTTGCAAGTTACAAAAATTAATTCGGGAATTAGACAGGCAATTGGAAAACACGGTGTTTACAGATTCTTCACACTCAGCAGTCGATAGAGGATTTGAATTTATTAGTACGGTATGAAATAGCAGGTTCTGTTGATGGCAACGAAGATGATGAAGGGTTCCCTGGAGTTCCACATAAAATCTTCTGAGCGGTTTCAATCTTGTTAGTTAATGACTCATTATCACCAAGTACGTGTCATCGGGTGCTTCCGTAAGAAATTTATGGAAATCTGCTTTAAAAAAACGCTAGATTTTTTGGATGATACCCAACGTTCTTTCTTTTCAAAAATGGTATCAGCGTACTGTATTTAGAAATATCAACACCCCTTCTTAGAAAAACCATACTTTTCAACATGGAATAATCACACCCTAAGCTTGATGGCGATTTCAATCCTTCACTACGTTGAACAAAATATGCTAACACAATTTTTTCACTTATGTCAGTTTGACATTTACTTACACACCATTTAAGGAAAGAATCATATGCGGCTTCATATCTACTTTTAGATTTTTCGGGAATAATCGACGCGCAGCCAATACTCCATGCATTTTCTATTTCGGAATCTTCTGAATCATTCATGTTCACTTAGTCTCAACCAAACCAAGGTTAGTAGAGAGAGTAGGTTGCCTCGTAACTTTAGAGAGACGCGTCATCGAGAATCCAGAAGTCCCATTTGATTGGTTTTTAAATTTTCGTTGACTTTGACAGTTATATTTGAACTGTGTAAGTACTTATTTGTCAGACAGTGCTGAAGACTCTTACGAATACTTATTATAATTCGATTGAATACTTACTGTTGGATACTTAAGTATCAATATAGGGTATTAGATGCCGGATGGAAATCTTTGTGACGTTGTTATATGCAATAGCAGCTCCAACAAATCGAAAGCAAATGGATCGCAGATTCAGTTTTTTGCTTTTCCAAAAAGTAATTCCTGTATTACAAAAAGAATGGGTTACAAAGTGCAATAGAAATGGGAACCTGAACCCCGACTGTGCAGTTTGCATTTCCGCCGAAGACTATGAAGATGAAATGTAAGCTATTTTGAATAAAGTGCGTTTTCGCCAGCATGTTTCTTTCTATGCAATGCAGGAACTTTTCAGCACATCCATGTAAAGTACCATTTCGATCCATTTTGCATTTTTTGAACTTGCTCTGTTGTTGTTTCGTTAATAATTAATTTTTATGATGTGGACAAAATGGGATTCTGGGTGACGTCATTCGCGTATTTTAATACTGAACGTTTATTGGCTGAAAGTTACGAGACAACCTACTTTCTCTATTAACCTTGCAACCAAACCACGTTTCGCGCACGTGTTGTTTTGTTTTCAAAAACAGAAACGTAACTGTAGCAACCCACAAAAAATTACTGAACCCATTGTGATGCTACCACATTGATACATTCGAATTTAGTTTATATCAATTATAAATTGATCGTGCAAAAAATAGCGTAAGCACCACGACCAGTAGGTGGTTAACCGATTTCGGAATTATTATCCTCAACCGGTAAAGTACACTTACTGACCTTAATACTTAATATACCATTACAGTCGCATGAACCTTGTGGTCATTAGCGACTGCGTTTACAGTTGATACAAAGTGCTTATATCTTACATGTCATGATTACAGGACATATGAGGTGTTATAGTTAGTCGCGGAGTTTTAAATCATTGATAAAATTAATTACTTCTGGCACACATTTATCACTGTTTAGCATTACCTTCAGGTTTGCAGAGATCCTGTGTTTCGCCCGGAGGTTTACTGCACTCAAACAAGTGCTGGATTGTTATAGGGATGTGACAGGCGTTACACTGTTTAGGTGGGTTTTTGGAAATGAGGTGTTCATGCGTATATTTGTAAATGATTTGGTCTCCTTCCGTTATTCAGTTGTATTTGTCTTTGTGTGTAGAAACCATCTCTGATTTGTGCAATTTTTGTTGGACTGTGCTATATCCACTCGGTATCCAAAATTCGTTCGTTCTTAGATGCAGGTGTTTTTTGAGGTCTGGGTGTGTGGCCCGATTATTATGCGTTCTCAGATAGGTAGCCAATCTTACTACTTGACCGATTTCTTCATTGCCTTTGAGACCAGCATGCGAGGGTACCCATCTGAAAATTAGGTCAATGATCTCTTGGTATCTCTTTTTTATGCGATCAAGTTTGGTCGCAATTTTTGAGACTGAGTCGGAGCAGATATCAAACATTGTTTTGCCAGAGCTCTGTATATGGCGAAGGCTTCGCAGAAGAAGATGGAACTGATATGTTTAGCTTAAACATTACCGATTCATTGCTTGATACTACTACGCATCTGTCTTTGGTAAATGGCAGGGCTGGTTTCATTTTTTATGACTTAAGGAGAGGTCAATTTTCCATGCAGTTTCCAGGATGAGTATTTTGGATTTATTTTGAGGATGGCTTTTGGCAAGGAGAAGTTGATATTTTCAAGGAGAGTATTCAGTCTTCAGAAAGGTTTAGGGGATAATTTCCTGTGAGTTTATGGAGAGGACGTTCTCGATGGTAGGGTTTTTTGGGTAGTGGAGTGCTTTAGCTGCATAAGTAAAACTGATGTGCTGATGTTTAGAGGCTGCTCGTTCCTTTCAGCAAGTATGCTGAGGATAGGGCTGGTTTGTATGCATCAATGGCTATTCTCAATCCAGTCAAAATTGACCAGATCAAGTATCTTGATTAAGGTGCCCTGGGCTGAGTTATAAACTATTGATCCGTAGTGTAGTCTAACTTTGCTCTGATTAGGGCATTATGGGTCATTATTATCATTTGTTTGGTTACCCCCACTTGTTATTTGATCAAACTTTCTGATTTGTTGTTGGATATTTGCATCCTGTTGTGTGGGTCCATCTTGTAACTTCATTAAGCGCTTTTTGGACTTGGTTTTGAGTAGTTGACATAGTTTTCCCCTTGCATGTATGTAATTGTGATGTCGTCGGCGTAAATGTATAATTTAACTGGTCCGCGAACAATATTGGTCACTCCATTTATTCCTATCAGGAATAATGTTACGCTGAAAGCAAAGCCTTGCGGTAAACCATTGCTAATTGTATAACATGATGAAAGTGCGTTTTGGAATTTTATTTTGATAACTCTGTCTTTTAAGAAGTTTCCAATGAAGAATAATAATGATCCGTCGATTTCGATGTCATTTTGATAATTCTTCCTCTCCACATCGTGTTATACGCTTTTTCAATGTCAAGGCTTACCGCAACTAGATGTTCTTCATTAATGAATGCATCGCATATATCTGTATCAGTATTGTTAAGGTCCGTGGCGAGAGGAAATTGATATTTTCAAGATGCCATATTAGTCTCTTATTGACTATTTTTTCAAAAAGTGTGCACAGTGCACAAGTCAGTGAAATGGGCCGAAAATTTCGTGGGTCAGTTTGATCTTTGTTAGATTTCGGTATGGGGATGACTGTGGCTTTTTTCCAGGCCTTTGGAAATTCCTTTTTTTTTCTAATATTCCATTAAGTATTTTTGCGAAATACTCAATAGACTGTGATATTGATGTTAATAAATCTGTCCAAGCTTTTGTTTTACTGTTTTTGAAGATTCATTTCATGTTTGCCCTCCGCCAAAATATTCGTCTTTGCGCGCTTTTCACCAAATTTCATTCCACCATGGTACTGGGGTTCCTTTGCATTTTCCCAAAAATTGAATATTAATTACGGTTTTAGTATCAGATTTGCCTAGTGTCAGACGTTAGAGATTGCTACTGCAATATTTTTGTGGCGCGCTATTCACTATCCCTCCTGTTTGTTTCATTGTGTTGTTATCTATTAGATTACAGATAAGGCAGAGAAGCCCCCTTCTGAGCTCAAAAGGTCGTTACAACCAGAGTTCAAAAGTAATTTTTTTAATATTCATCGACTTTCTTGATATAACGTTTGATAACATACTGGTTTTCGATAGAATCGTATTGTAATTACTTTGCGTGATGGTCATTTAACACAACTCCGTTGTTTTCAGCGTAAGCCTGTTTTGACTGTGATAATTTCCTTGATTACTAGTTGATCCCCTTTTTGCTAAAAATTGATTTAAATTTAAACATTGACAGATCTAGATTTTACAGTGCATAACGAAAATGCATTGTCTTGTTTATTTCTGCTACTTTTAAATAAAGACAAGTAAGTAATCAAATTGATTAAATTCTTTGTGTTGTACTAAAAAAAGGAAGATGTTTTCAGATGTGATGTTATGTATTTTTGATTTAGAATTTGATGTGTTTTTAGAAAATATGAATTTCAGAATGCCTAGAAATCAGAGAATGGATAAGTAAAATAATGTACGATAACCAAACAAGTACGACGCTTCTAATTAATGTCGAAACAGTAATCATCTTAATTTTAAGACAGGATTTGAAAAGGGTATAACTAAGTATACGTCTAATAGATTAGAACGGAAGTCTTTATTAAAGACTTCTCGGTTAATTTACAAATAAACGACTTAATTACATAAAGTAGTTTGCAAGATTCATATTTGGCAAATAGGGAAGCGCATAAACCATTATAACATCCACAAGCGCGGAAGCCATAGATGAACGCCGACGCTTGAACTACTCCTCGCTAACTAATTTCAGTGTTAATATGAGACGAAATGTAATAAACGTAAAGCGAATGACAGACTACTATCATGACACCTGCATGAGGGAAGTGATTACTAAGCGAGAATTAATTTGGAGCCATTCTTCAGAAACTATTCCAAGTCAAATCAATTATAATGACAGAACAGAAAGCGCGGGATCTTCCGCCATAGCATTACCAAGTTACCACTACATAATGTGCAACGATCACACGAGCAATTGAATTAAATATGTTTAATTCGTTCGCAAGAGATAATCAGGGGTCAAAAGAAAATCGTTTTGCCCGTTAATTAATTAATACAGGCTGTCCCATTTGTAAATCGTGGGGTGGGTATTGAGATTGATTTTGTAAATTATTCTTACCTGACAATTGTTGCCAACGGTGGTCATGTAAATTCCTGATAATCTGTAAAGAAAGAAATTATTAAGTAAAACTGCTCGGAATAAATTACCCACATCTCACATGCATAGAATTCCTAACTAGCCAGAGACGGCCACAATTTAATTTTATGTTAATAATAAAATTTAAATTGCATGTAGTTAGGAGACAATAGTTTAGCAACCTTTGACCCGTGAGACATGCACATTAATATAAAAATTACCATTAGTAAGTGGAACTTTGTAACATGTAAATTTTGTTTGTTCGAACCGTATCATTTAGAATTTTTAAGTATTTTTCAATAGGCTATTTAACATTTATGTAAGTGCCGAATGAACTGTTTACGACTAAATCTTATAAGTCAACAACACCCTCGAAGTATGTACATTTGTTAAAATTGATTAAATCAAGGCTACTCGAAGTTCTTACTTCTAATTGAACAAAATTAGAGTGCTTGAAATGTAATTGTATAACAGCGTACCTTCACTCCTGGCAATTTACCAAATAAAATTACATTACGTAAGTTACGGATAAATTGAAATAGAAATTTAAATTAACACTGCCGCCTATTTTATGATTAATTTTCGGGAGAAGATTGAAGTGCGTTAAACTTTTACTTAACTGTTTCAAATACTAGAGCCGCCGAGACATAAATACAATATTATATTGGTATCTAATGATAAAAATAGCACATCGTACAAGATGCCATTAACGTAGGCACTTCACAAACTTTACATATAAAGGAAAACAATTATTTTTCTTTTAAGCCTTCAGATAACATAAAAGCATAAGTGTGCACGAGCTCTTTTTTCACTATTAATCTGTTTCGAAAGTGCTTCCATTATATAAAATTTGGACCGGATTTAAATTCATTATGCAATAAATGAATCGTCAATGGTGTATATCCCTATTTAATCAAAAATGTTGTACTGGTTAATCGACAAGAAGGTAACATGAAATCCCGCTTCATAGGGAAACTGACATATGCACCACCCTGTACATATTTGGAAATCATAGTGTTACTTTTGTCTTCTATCGTGCTCTAGCGTTGAAAACGTCGTTTTTTCCCTTTACAGTGATGCTTCTCGTGTTAAGGGTTTATCCACCTTACTTGCTCGTTAACTCCTGTTGCGCATTGTGCATATTACTTTTACCTATAATCATCATTTGATGAGTTTAACTCCCTACATACAAACATTATTTTTTGTTCATTTGTGCTCGCAGTTAATGCCTATCTACATTGGAAATTATACAGCAGTTATGTCTGCTTCTTGTGATCATGTGACCGCATTTTTTTTTAAAGTGCTATATATTATATGTACTTGTTTAGAACAGAGATATCTAATAAACTTGTAAAAAAATACTTAACAATTGTTGCCCTCTTATTACAAGTTAAAAGTTTCTACCGTCCGAACAGTTACCGAAAATTTGTCATCAAGTTCAGTGTTATCAAGAACAAGTCAAGTTTTTAAAAGCTGTCAGCATTTGTGTGTGAGTTTCATGCACCTGTATCGCAAGTCTTATACGACCAGATTATTTGGATTATTGAGAAAAACTGTAATTCTAAGATTTCTTATTTCAATTGTCGACCGCCTGCGTGCGGTGCAATTTGTCCAAACAAGCTTTGTAAGCCTTTGTTTCTTGCAAGGATTTTGTTTTAATTTTGTTTCATTGTGTTTCGGAATAAATTGTTGCCTCATCAATCAATTAGTTTTGTGTTTATCCGAATCCGGATAGAGTTTTCGATTTTTCTTTTCGTGGCAAGATTTATTTCAGATGTTAATCAAAAGTGGTGTAATAAATTCTTTGGAAAGTTGAACGAAGCCACCCAGGCTGATAAATTTGAAGTGAATATTAGGATTTTTGTGGTAGATGCGAAATGTGTACGAGGAGCAACTATAAAATTCTAAGTTTCAATGTTAATTTGTTTTGAGCTAGCGGGACAGGTGTTTTCTGGGTGGTGTAGTGACCGCACGCCATTGCATACAGTAATACGTAACAAAATATATAATAATATATAATATATAATAATATAACTTCACTGAAAATCTTTGGAGCAAAATCCACCCAAAATAAACAACATTCAAATACTTTTATTTGCATCTTTTTGATATTATTATACTTTCCCATTGAATGCTTCAAAAATATTCAAATAGTCAAGGCATCTGAATACTAAATATTTGTTACAGTATTTGAGTTAAAAATACAAATACTGCTTCTATAAAAGTGTTTAATTACAAAGTATTTGAATAGTTCAAAACAATTCAATAGTAAAAAATATGGTTCCAACTCACGAATGTGCATAAATTGTGTGAACTACATTTATCATTTAAAAATATTAAATCCGCGAACTAATCGCCTTTTGAGCATTTCCCAACGCATCTTCCAAACTATTCATCAGATTTTGATCAAGTTTGAGCTACAACATTGTCACGCAACCAGGGAAATCCCAAGGTCATGACTCTGGTTAGAAACAAAAGGCCATTACCTTGAGGCAGCATCCAAGGCCAAAAGCCATAACCTTTGTGACTTCACAAAAAGTGGCGAAGATGGTGCCTCACTTCTACTATTGTGTGTGAAGAAATCAAATTAAACCTATAGATCTAGATCTTGATTCATTTCTCACTTTGGTAATCAGCAATGACTTTTTTGTTGGTATCATTTCAATAAAAATGTTTGCTAGGGCGTAGAAATGATTTTCATATCAATAGTAGGTACTTACATAGCTTTAGTTTTTAGTGAAAACAGTAGTTCATTTTGTTTGCATCCTATCAACCACAGAGTCCTTAATGCAAATGTAATCTGTGGCATTTTTCATTATGTATATTAATTAAGATATGAAATTTGCAGTTCAGTTAACTGCATAAGTTTCTCACTGTAACTGACTGAATCTGATAACCTTAATGGAGTTACTGCTCAGAGATACAAGCGGAAGACGGTTCAGGGTGAATGCGACAATTAATTGAAGCTAGGTATAATGATAAAATTCGCCCAAGTTTACCTATAAATACTGTACTTTAAACAGGAAATAAAAGGAGTGCGTTGAAAATTCAATTATTGCATCACGAGAGGGGAAATTTCCCATTAAATTTAGAAAAAAATGCCAAATCAACAGAAGCTGTAAGTGAAACGGCATTAATACACTTTGTATATGAGAGCTGTATTATAAAGAGCGAAAAGTTCTCCCTTTTGGAAGTGAAAAGCAAATTGGGTTAGTTTCGTCAAAAGATGCTTGGACAGTGAATAAATTGCACGAATGTAACAAAATGATATCTCTGCATAACTAAATTGCCGCAATAAATGAAGTAGAGAGTTTTGTTGCGAAATACGATATGAAAACGCTTTGATCCGAAGCAGAGAACGCCGCCAACGACGTATTGGCGACATAACTTAGACGTCTCGCTTCTTAACGAATTTTCCTCAAACGTATTCTTTTTGAAGAGATCTCGTTAGGTTCTCAGTCTGTAAACAACTTAAAGTTCGCTAATTTGATTAGAGTTTATACACTTTTAACCGCTTCAACGCCGCCTATTTTCACAGATACCATCATCGTGCATTATAGTCCAGTGTGGGAAACAAAAATGGGCGCTTGGTTTGGGCAAATTCCTGTTACATCGTTAAACGTAACTGCCATAAGGTCAACCTTTGTCCAGATGTTTACCGAGTGAAAAATATTTTTCAGTAATCTTAATATGTACTCGTAAACCACATCGCAAATGGTTGCCTAAAAAAATTAAGTCAAGACTACCCTTCATTAAAATTAATGTAATTCATACTAATATTAAGAGGCGTACCACAAGGTTCTATTGTGGGTCCCCTTATGTACTCATTTATTCCTTCTCAATTACAAACAGCATTGGGTTGCGTGAACGAAGATCTAGAGTGCATAGTAGATTTAAGTAAGCGACATAGTTTACAATTTAATTCGTCTAAATCCTCCGTAATGCTTTTTGGAAATACCAAAGAACGTAATAAAATCGGCGCTATGATTGAAATTAAAGTGGATAATTTTAGGTTTCCTCTGAAGAATGTTTGTAAAAACTTAGGTGTATATCTTGACAACGATCTTCGTTTTGATTTTCATATTTCCAAATGTATTCAGAAAGCATATTTAAATTTAAAATTGTTATTCGCCAATCGTTATTGTCTTTCTAGGGAAATGAAAATCTTACTTTGCGATTCCTTAGTATTGTCCCATTTCAATTATTGTGACACACTTTACGATTCTTGCATAACTTGACATACTAGAATGAGAATTCAACGAACACAAAATTCTTGATTCATATTCGGTGTTCATAGATATGATAACATCTCTCACACAATAAAGGAAACAAACTGGCTTAACATGTCTAATAGAAGAAAATTACATACAGCAGTTTTTTATTTCAAGATAATTGAATCAAAAACCCCATCCTATTTGTTTGAGAAAGTATCATTTAGAAGTGATATGCATAACAGAAATCTTCGATCATCTACATCCCTCAGTATTCCTTTTCATAAAACTACATTCTTCAAAAGGTCATTTTCCTACAATATCGCAAATTATTACAATAAAAAAGTACCCATCTCGTTTCGAAGTTTGTCCATTTCGAGTTTGAAATATAAGTTTAAAACCATGCTTCGCTTAAGTCAATAGGTAAACACACCATTATCAATCACATTTGTCATTAATTACTCCATCTTTCATTTTGTTGTCCTTATAGTAATTACTAGAGAACACTCAATTCTAATTTTTACTAAATGTTTAATAATAATAGGCACCGATATTGAGTCTGGTGGAAGACCAGTGAACCTACACGGTAAACTGAAACAGATCCGTTTTCCGGTTTCCATAAATATGTTATGTAATTTATCTATATGTCCTATGGAAATAAAAGTATTATTATTATTATTATATTTCTGTCTGCTTCTATTCCATGGAGAGAGCGCATGCGCACTCTCTTACATCGATGCGTGCACCACGATCAACTGTTACGTTGTGTTCTTGTCTTTCACACGGAACAGTACGGTTGTCGCAAGTACCGCGCGAGAGAGAGACATGTGTATTGTTCCGTGTGAAAGAGAAGCACGCAGCGTAATAACTTTAATTAAGCATAGTGTTGACTTAATTTTTTAGGCAACCCATTTTCCATGTGTCTGTTTACATATTAAGATTACTCAAAAATGTATTTCAGTCGATAAATAGATGGGCGAAGGTTGGCCTTCTGTGGGATCTTGTACAATGTTAATTTATATATTTAGAATATTTTAGGTAGGATACAATACTGACTTTTTTGATGAATTGGGTGAGTATTAAATAGTACTTAATACTGATACAATACTGCTCTAAAACCAATAAAATAAAATAAAGTAGGATATGTCACGCCGCGCCATCAATATACAAAATATTTTCTTGAATATGAAAAAGCTCAACACGGTTATTTTTATCACAAATTACTACAATGGTTTCTCGTGCGAAGGACACCCATCGGACGCGTTCCTAGGAGACGGATAGGGGAGGGACACCGGAATGATCGTAAATTGACTGGTGCTTCGTGTGGGTAGTGACGATTATAAGTGACTCGCCGCGGCTGAAGTCCTGACTACTAGCGACATAAGGTCCAAAGCTACGTGTCGATAACGGTGTCCCTCGGATACCGGGCGACCTCCGCCCTCCTATTCGCAAGAAGAATAGGGCTGGCGCACAGTAGGCGATGGCTAGGAAGCCGCGGTTCGAGGGTAAAACCCTAGGTCAAGCGGGCGCTGCACCAAAGCCTAAAGTTGTGTCCCGACGCCAAGGACTAAGCATCTCAGATCGGAAGGAAGCACTCCAGGGTCTGACTGAGGGCAGCCTGAGAAGGTTCTGGGACACCAAAAGTTGCGGGTGCACCACGAACCTATAGGCAAGTCGCTGCGGCAGGGCTCAGCGTGGCCATTGTTCCGGTCTCGCACCTGGAGGTGCACATAAGTGAGCCTCAGTCGAGGTGTATTACGGCTGCATGCAGTTGTTGACGATATAGAAGGGGAGCCCTTCCCTTAGCTGCCAGTGTTTGCTAGAATCCGCAGGGTGGCATTGTGACCGAATGCGAGGACCAGTGGAACTTGGACTGTCCGTCCGTCCCTCTTATTAGGCCCTGGGATGGCGCATATCTGAAAGTACAGAGGCACGTCCCCAAAGTAACCAAGGTGATGGGTGTATTATACGGTTTCCCGGGTGGCACGGGCGCCATCTTGAAGCGTTTTCAGAGACAAAATTCTGGTTTCAGGACGAGCCTATGGAGGACCTTCCCGCCTGGTAGTGTACTCCTCGCATTTGGTGTCAATGAGGCATCCTATCACTCCAGCGGCAGAACCTTTAAGCGCACGGGGTCTTGCGCGTTAGCGATCTGAACCAGGTCGATGACTCTCTTTATTATAAGAGGGACAGCGAACTGAGCCCTAGGACGTGCATGTATGAGGATAGACGAATTGCGTCTTATCTAATGGCAGAATTCTGTTTCAATTATCTCGTAGCTACTTTAAGTGAAAGATGGCAGAGGACGGAGCAGGCACTTGGTGGCCTACTCAGCCGAGAGCTGGCTAAGTTGATAGACTACTGTTGAAATGGTGGGCTCCTTCTTGTGGTTTGCTGTGATGCAAACACACACCATGTTGCGTGGGGCAGCATGGGCACGAACAAGACAGGGGACCACTTCCTGGAGTACTTGCAAACAATGGATTGGAATGTTTTAAATATCAAGGAGCTGGATGGCGTTTGAACAATTTAAAATAAATATAATGTGTAATCATTGGCGTTTTATTTACTCCTCTAGCCACTCCCTGGGAGATTACCTGCTAGCAGTATAGGTACCAAAAAAGAAAATAACTTAAAACTGAAAATGGTTTTTTCCGTAAATGTACGCAGTAATTGGATGGTGGAAGTAAAGAGACCCGCATTCTGTACGTATTATTGTTGCAGCACGAGATTATTAACGAGCGACTCTGTGTTTGTCGCTCGTCTATGAGTATTGATTTGAAACAGTTTATTTAATCTGATTATTCAATAGATGTTTTAAAAGGCAATTATGATTTTGCTAATTGAAGGGTTGTTCGGGTAATTTTGCATTTAATTTCGTGTTTAATGCTTTTCCAAGTGTGTAATAGCTTTGAAGTCAACCAAAGAGTTGGCGCTTCTTATAGATTCTAAGAATATAACAATGATTTTAAAATGTAGGAAATTTCAGGACAAGCTGGTGCCACATGATTGAAGTCACGTTTTGTAATGTGTTCATTAATCATCGAATAAAAATGTAATTATATATGCCGTCCAACTTGGATTTTACTTATGCTTATAGTAAATGTGACAATTCTTATAATGTTTATTATTTCAACCAAAAAGAATATATTGAATATAACAAAATTGTGCTTGACCTTCTTATTCTGAGACATTCCTATACTTACGTTAACTAAATGCTTAGATCATGCATATATATGATCTAAGACTAAATGTTAACACTCGCCAAAAATCTTCGAAGGGAAGCGAGTAATTTGTTTCGTTAAAGGAAGCTAGATAAAAGTGACCGCATTATATGAAAATTATTCTCATTAGTACTGCGCTCAGATATTAACATTTAATATAGTTTCATATGTTCAGAATCAAAATTCAACTAACGTTTGCACAAGTCGAATTTAATCATGCTCGGCGTCGCGTGAACTTCCCTCCATTAAACTAGAAACTTGGCAAGAAGCGGTGCGGTCCTTGTACTTCACGAAGGACTAAAATTTCTATGAGCGAAGATCCCCCCCCCCCCCTTTCGCATCTATGAAATTATTTTACATAACCTCTCTAAGAAAATGTATCAAAACACGAAATTCCGGTTACCACTAATATAAACTTTCTCATCCCGACGAAGCGAATTAACGAATCGCATCTTAAAGGACTCATTAGAAGAAATGAGTTTACAAAATGAGAGAAAGGCAACGTCGAATACGTTATTTTAACAATTACTGCAAATTAATGACATCCGATTCTGGAAAATGAAAATGAAACACCTACAGAATGTGGGAAAAAGAAATAATTGGGTCAGGGTTGAATTAATTTACTGTTTCACATTACTTTTCATCCCCAAGTTCGTAATCGAAAGTGAGAAGCAGGTCATTCACAGGGGAGCGAAGGACCGAATGTATGTACCTTATTCCGATTTTTAGTTTAGATTTTACCTCCTCTATTAAAAGTCTAAACTATTGCAAATTGAACACAATTTTCTGATTTACGAAGACTATGGAAGAAATGGCGCTTCAACAACAATTCAGTACACCTAAAAAATCGCCGCAATAACTAATTGTACATTGAACAACTGCAGTAGTGCTTCTGGTCAATTTCCCACGTCTTTTCTCACGATTGTTCTACCTTAATTTGTGCAGAAGACCTCGATGACTGTGGTGTTGTATTCTTTAAAGTCTGTAACCAAACACCCGTTTTCCGCCTGGAAATTACCAGTTTTAGTGCTCACTCTGTACATAAAACGTCGTAACAAACTGAATGCAATTTTAAAACAGCAACCACTAAATAAAACTTTGAGAGACAAATCCAAATTAATTCAGGAGGAACTTGACCGAATGATTAATCGAGTAAAATCAGATTATTATATCAATCTAATAAAAAATAATAGCGTACAAGATAGTTGGAAGGTAATTAATTCCTTGTTAGGAAAAAAAGGAGGGAAAAATATTTTACAGTCTGTGTCATACAATGGATGTGATTACTCAGATCCGTCGATCATTTGTGATATTCTAAATGAAGGGTTTATAGAAACCCCAACAAGGCTAGCAAAGAATTTTGATAACATTAATGAAATACTCGACCATAATACCTTCCAACTATTTCGTACTGATGCAAATATGTTTTTATTGCCAGTTGATGAACCAGAAATTAAATGTATTATATTAATAGCTTAGCCAATAAAAAGTCAACTGGGCATGATGATATCGGAATAAAAACCCTAAAATTGAATTCCAAAGAACTAGCAGTACCGTTATGCTACATTGCAAACTTGAGCTATATATCTGGTATATATCCATCTGTTTTTAAAAAATCTATCATTATCCCAATTCATAAGAATGGAGAAACAAAAGATGTAAACAATTATCGACCGATATCTTTAGTATCTAACGTTGCTAAGATCATTGAAAAAGCCACAAATAAACGCCTCGTGAATTATCTAATGCAAATAAGTTTTTTTTTCACTACTAGCGTCTGATGACATGATTATTAACCTTTTTTCCACTTGTAAAGTAGGCTTTCTCGGCATTTGTTCAAAGTGGTTAATAATTTTTTATTATTAACTAGTAGTCAATAATGAGAACTGTCACGCTGTCACTTTTAGAAAACACAACCCGAAATTTCGCTCAATGAACGTTTAGACAAGTTCTCTAAAACGAATAATTGCCACCATTCACAATTTCCAGAGAAATTACATACCTAAAATTATCACATTTTGAAAAAATTCGAACGAAATTACTCTTTGAAAAATCTCAATGACAGAACAAAATACGGCCTGTTTGACTTGTACTTCCACGTACTTGATTGACATGTTAAATTAAGAAACAAAACAATTCTGTCCAACCGTTCACTCTCTTATCAATAAATATGTTAATTTAGAGGATTTCAAGTGCTAGTAGTGAAAAAAATAGTATATATACCACGGTAGAGAAGTCTATTATTGCCTTCGCACCTTACACCCCTCCGCGCAAGCGCCTCGAGATGTAATCTTGGTGCTCAGGCAATAGTGGACTTCTCTACCTTTATATATAATTGTATTTTATTGACAGTCTCCATACTTGTTATTTCTGTAACTAGGATACTCTTTTTCCAGCGCAATTCTGATGTTATTTTAAATATATACTTATAACAGTTGCAATTGTGCAATTATGGTAATGATCTTGAAAACCAAATTCGAGATCGTATCGATGAATCAAGAGACTTCATTCATAAGGTAAAAGAGAATATTCCTTTGAACGAATTAAATCCAACGGGGTAAGTATTTTAAAACTCGCGGTCATTTTACGTGAAAATTAATGAAATTTAATTTACGACGCTCGAATTTAACCCGGGAACTGAAGTGCTAAAGTATTTTCCAAAATTAAAATTGTTTAGATAGATTAGGTCTAGGTTTTCTTTAGGTTCAACGTAGCTGTAATTATTTGCTTTATTTGTGTGTTGAGTTAAAATAAATGTATTCTAATCTTTTGCAATTGTAATTATTACAATCACTAATCTTTACTCACAGGAACAAAAAGGTTCTGAAATTCAAACGCACACCGAATTATGACAATTGCGTATTTCCTCCAGGCATATTAGAGGATCAATTTCTTGCCCAAATTTTGATTATTATTTGTGAAATTAACCAAGTAACTGCGAAGATTAAAATTGACTTAATTATTCCTTATTACTTATACGCTTATATCCATTGAGCTAGCTGGAAGTATAAAAGTAAAATTAAGTAAGGCAAGTTCCAAAATACTTCACACCGACATCGATACCGAGAAACGAAGGATAAGACACGGTGAATCCGAATCCAAAGATTCCAAAAAATCTGTTTTCTGTTTTAGCAGCAGCTCAAGATTATTGGTGATAATTTTGGCAACTTCATTCAAGGTTTTAAGATTTAAGTACCTATCTACTATTTAAGGGGTTCGAAGATTCTTGCATCAGGATTTAATCGTTGGCTCTTGAAACATTTTGGTATCTAGTTCTAAGCTTCAAGGAAGTTGAATGGCAAGAAACTAAATTCTCGTTTATGTTTCTATAAAAACGATCGATTTCGGGTTTCAGGTCTTATCATCAGGGCCAGAGATGAGTTACATCCCTATGCATGTCCATACCAAGTCTTCAACCGTGTGGATATTTGCCAACAACAAAAAGATGAATCGGCAGCTGTCTTTCATAGAGATTCCAAAGAGTAACAAGTCCGTCAACGATTTGATTTATTGAAAATTAACATGGGAAACCACAGTTCCGTCTGGCATATCTACTATAAACCTATGGACTTTGCGTACAGTATTACATACAAAACCTAATGTATTTAATTAAAGTGGATGCCTAAAGAAAAATGCGTGGAATCATTAGTCAAGATAATGAAAAATGATTAATCCACCCGGACACTGATTAATCTTGCAAGCACAATAAAATGTAATTAAAAGGCAGGATCTATTATACTGACAAATTATAATCCAGCAAGGAATCGCGAGCAGAAATCATTCACGTCAACACTTAAAAGTTGAAAACAAGAGACAAGCGAAACAAAAGACTTAGAGGCCCTTATGCGAAACAATAGGTGGGTGCATCAAAGAGCGAAATTTGGTTTGATTGCTCGCTCTCCTTTTTTCGCGTTTAATGAAAACGACGCTCGCGCTCCCTCCTTTTCGGATTTACCTGCGAACGCGAAGGGCGAATAATTCAATTTCTCGCTTCTAAACGTGGCCAAATATAAGTAAAACATTCGTTATTGAAAATGTAAAAATAATAAATTCGTCGCACGCGTTTCCTGATATTCCTTAGCGAATCTGTTATCAATTCTGTATATTCCCATCCGGTAGTAAATTATTATGTTCTTTCCACGTCGCTCGTTGGCACCCTTCTCTGTCTCGCCCCCGTGTAATAATGTCTCTTACATATGCTAATTCATCTCTCTTCATCCTATTGAAATGTTTGAGCGAATAACTTTGATAAATTTGAATGGAATTTTTGGGGGAACCTTTTATGAGTTTTTACTGAAAAATATTAGCTCCATTTTTTCTCCGCTAAAGACCAACTGTCTGTGTTATTCATAGTAGATTAATGTTGTTATTTTAGCAACTATGATCACAATTCAGTCGTGCCATTGGAAGTAAGATTAATTAAACTTGAATTGCAAAGTGCACTCCTGTTTAGAAACTGAAAATTTACTATACTCGACTCAACACACCTGCATTTAGTCTGTGCAATTCAAAATATGCGACTATCTTCATCAAGTGAAGCGTACAATTTTATACCTTAGTAACATAATGACGCTAGCATGGCGCATGACACTGGAAAACGAAATTGTTGTAGAAGATAGTCCAATTTGGTCGCGGACGTTCTAAAACTACATACGAATTTTGAGATACATATGCATCCCTAATTCAAACAAACGAGTCTATTAGCTCAGTTCAACAATTTCAACATTTGCGAGCATCGCTAGATGGAGCAGCAGCCCAAGTTATAAAATCTTTCGAAATTTCCTCTGTTAATTATAAGCTAGCTATGATAAGGGTAGGTGAGGTAGAAGTAGAAGAGGTTAACATTCGGGTTAAGTGGCAATCCATCCATACGTCCTTCCAAACAAGTTATCATTTTTTTGTGAGATTCCATTTCGAATAATTTGCCAATAGTCAATCAATGCTGACGTTTCCAAATTAAGGCTGCTAGTTCAGGAAATATATAATTTTATGATGCAAAATTCATGGTAGTTCTGGACATAGGTTGGTGTTATGTTTTCCGCGTGAATCCGAATGTTCAACTTCCCACCAAAAATTCCCCCTGCAACCCCCCAAATTTTGAAAAAAGAAAAAATATCGTTTTTTCGCCTTTCATTTTCAATTTCTTGGTCCATCCCCTTCCCTGTTACACCTGTTCAACAGTCGTGTTAGTCGAGAATTCTACCCAGTGCCATTTGTCGTGTCATATTATATACTCCGTTCAATAGTTATTGTCCAAGTAGGTAGCCATGGAATTTTGTTTTTATGTTTAATAAAATTAAAACTCCCTATCAGAATCGAAAAAGTACGAATTGTTTTGGATTCTACGAACGAAAATTATTAAGAAAAAGTGTTTTCCCGAGAAATTTTGGTGTAGTCGAATTTTGGTAAAAAAAGGAAGGTTATACACTGCCTTTTTTTGAGCCCCGAAAAAAAATTCTCAGATCGACCCGGAAAAAAATTTTCTTATAGAATGTGGCCTGTAGAATCACTAATCTCAAACAGTTCCAAGATTGGGCTACTAGTTCAAAAGTTACAGCCCTTTGAATTTTTTTTCGAAATTGGTTTCTAGTCTATAACTTTTGATTAAGAAGTCTGATCAAAAAAGTACGAATTGATTTGGATTCTACGCACCCAAATTAATAAGAAAAAGTGTTTTCCCGAGAAATTTTGGTGTAGTCGATTTTTGGTAAAAAAAGAAGGTTATACACTGCCTTTTTTTGAGCCCCGAAAAAAAATTGTCTCAGATCGACCCGGAAAAAAATTTTCTTATAGAATGTGGCCTGTAGAATCCATAATTTCAAACAGTTCCAAGATTGGGCCACTAGTTCAAAAGTTACAGCCCTTTGAATTTTTTTTCGAAATTGGTTTCTAGTCTATAACTTTTGATTGAGAAGTCTGATCGAAAAAGTACGAATTTATTTGGATTCTACGCACCCAAATTAATAAGAAAAAGTGTTTTCCCGAGAAATTTTGGTGTAGTCGATTTTTGGTAAAAAAGGAAGGTTATACACTGCCTTTTTTGAGCCCCGAAAAAAAAATTGTCTCAGATCGACCCGGAAAAAAATTTTCTTATAGAATGTGGCCTGTAGAATCCATAATTTCAAACAGTTCCAAGATTGGGCGAGCTACTAGTTCAAAAGTGACAGCCCTTTGAATTTTCTTTCGAAATTGGTTTCTAGTCTATAACTTTTGATTGAGAAGTCTGATCGAAAAAGTACGAATTGTTTTGGATTCTACGCACCAAAATTAATAAAAAAAAGTGTTTTCCCGAGAAATTTTGGTGCAGTCGATTTTTGGTAAAAAAAGGAAGGTTATACACTGCCTTTTTTTGAGCCCCGAAAAAAAAATTGTCTCAGATCGACCCGGAAAAAAAAGTTTCTTATAGAATGTGGCCTGTAGAATCCATAATTTCAAACAGTTCCAAGATTGGGCTACTAGTTCAAAAGTTACAGCCCTTTGAATTTTCTTTCGAAATTGGTTTCTATTCTATAACTTTTGATTGAGAAGTCTGATCGAAAAAGTACGAATTGTTTTGGATTCTACGCACCAAAATTAATAAGAAACAGTGTTTTCCCGAGAA
>NW_022170249.1:31252932-31272386 GCF_008802855.1 Photinus pyralis
TAAGTACATTGATTTGAACGGTTTGTGTTAATTAAAACTTCAATTGAACACTTAACCTTACCAGAAAAATCGATTTTAAAAATAGAACCAAAAACTGAGATTTTTTGATTGTGCTGATGTACTGGCCGAAGTTGTAGTGCCGTTATGCGGCAATCTTAGTAGCTACCGATTCTTCGATATGTCGCTGCCGCAGATGCACATTTCAATCCACCCACGCACTTAACTGTGATCAAATCAGAACCAGAGTTCGCAATCATTGTAGCTGCAGAACGGCGAAACGATGTCTAGTAGTCTAAAAAGCATTATGCGAGTCACTCTGTAATTGGGCGTAAGCCTGTTGAGGGCCTAGAACAAGAGGGACAATAAATAAATAAATAAATGTTTGTGAATTTGGAAATACCAGGAAGTTAGCAACTTTGGTAGGTACTTTTACCCTATAAAATGTATTAAACTCAACAGATTGGATAGCTCACTTTTGCTGTCGGTAGTTAATGAAAAACTTTTTGTGGGGCACATTTTTGAGGACGCAAAGAACGTATTTTTTCACAGTTT
Source organism: Photinus pyralis (assembly GCF_008802855.1). Classification (NCBI taxonomy): domain Eukaryota; kingdom Metazoa; phylum Arthropoda; class Insecta; order Coleoptera; family Lampyridae; genus Photinus; species Photinus pyralis. The sequence goes on from NW_022170249.1 coordinate 31,253,485, forward strand.
CCAGTCCACAGTCCTGGTCGGTAATACAAACCGGCCGAACTTTCTTCGCTTGGGTGTCAGTGGTGTGAGTGCAGATTTGAATTTTTGAATTTCCGGAAGTCCGCCATTTTGTCACGGTAAGTTTGAATTTGTGCGGTAGATTAGAATTATTGAATCTGCGGATGTCTGCCATTTTGTTGTTGTAAGTTTTGTATAGGAGATTTGAATTTTTGAACTTCAGGATGTCTGTCATTTTATTGCGCTAAATTTGAAATTGTACAGGGAATTTGAATTTTTCACTGTGATTGTCTTGTCATTTTAAATATACAGGGTATAATGCTAGTTCTATACAGGGTATTTGTGGTGGGTGGTTTTTTACGGTTGACTGCCATTTTTAGTGGTAAGTTTGAATTTGAATTTTTAAAATTGCGGATGGACTATCCGGAAAAAAACACCCATCACAAATACCCCGTATATAACTATCATTACACTCTGTATATTTAAAATGACACAGACCATCACAGTGAAAAATTCAAATTCCCCGCACAAATTCAAATTTACCGCAATAAAATCACAGACATCCTGAAATTCCAAAATTCAAATCTCCCGCAAACATTCAAATTTACTACCACACCCACGTAATCTGACGCCAGAGTGGTGGGGAGGGCTGCACTCACACTACTGGTATCAATAAGTGAAACAATTATGGCCGTTTTTCGATCAACAACATTAAACATTTCTGACGTATACAGTTCATCTGAACGACATATTGGTCAATAATTTGAAATGTGCTTGACATTTCAAACTATTGACCAATCATAAGCATTTCGGATGACCGCATCGTCGGATTTCGTATTCATGTGAATCCAGCTTTAGGCTTGTATCCATCAGCCAATTACTTTAGCAATGCAATCAGTTTGCAGTATCTGAAAAATCAAGTGACATTAGTTAACAGTAACTTCACTAAATTACTGACTTCGATATGTCACAATTTTCATTTATCAGCAACGTACGTATGAATAATAAGATCAAATTGTTGATGGTCTTGGACTTTTCAGAGAAATAAGCCATAATTACCGTTTCGAAAGCAGAGGTACTCTCTTTGATAAACCATGCACGATTTTTCAGAGAATAATTTACGAGCCGCCTCTGAAGCCTCCTCTTCCTTATCAGAAGGCAGTTTTTCTTCTGTAATATAGCACATATTCACAACCCCAGAGGATGGCATTTTCAAATTCCCTTTTTGCAAATAAGTATCAAAAATAATTGGCTTATACACAAACTCGATAGCAACCAAACATTTATTAAAGGCACTTACTCAATTTTTCGTGAATCTGTTTTTTTCCTGACACTTTTGAATTAAATTTAGGTATCACAGATTTTTCTTCATTTTTTTGTCTTCTTTAACAAGTGGTGCAATAGAAAAAAATGTATTCCACACGACGATAAAATTTCATGATCTTCTCGCTGTCGAAGATAAAGTGCAATTTTATAATCATCTAGTTCTAGTCTAGTATACAATAAATAACTACCCCCATCTTTAAAATGTCACATTTTGCATTAAAGTAGTTAAAGCGCCTAGGTAAAAGTAACAAGAAGTTGGTGAAAATTTGGTCATTTAGAAGCGAAATTTTGTGACGAATCTAAATATGCACGGAAAAGTACATGTTCATGATGAAATAAGGAAGATATTTACCGCCGGAGCGGCGTCTGCTCTGACGCGGCGGCACGCCATGCAGCACGCGTTTAAATCTGATGACTTTTCCACTAGGTCTAGTATATAGCTGAGCTAGGACAATCTTTTCCTTCTTCTGCTGACCACTTTTCTTCACAAACGGCATTGTGTCTTTCAGAAAGAACACCAAAACCAGCGATATTTATAAAGGCATGCACACGTCTTGTTGACACACTGATCGGATCGAGATCAAAATAGCGGCTGGGGATCTCTGGCGCCAACATCGAAAAAAAAAATCCACTACACCGACTTCATGTAAAACGCCAAATTATTTTAGTTTCCCGGCTTTTACATACGTCTCGCATATGTTTTGATTAAAAATAAATATATTCGTTTAGGATTTACCGCTTACACTGTGAATATTTGGTCGCGGTGTGTCGTCAACATTTAGTGTGCAAAGGTTTGAAACAGGGTCGAAAAGTAGGGAGAATAGTCAAGTTGACTACTGTATATACCTTTTTAAAAATCATGTAAGACGTTTGAATTGTGCTGAGGTACAAAATACCACTCATACCGTATTTCTAATTATGTTTCCTTCATAACAACATTTTTTTGGGGACGTTTACCGTAAGTAATAGGTAGGCCGAGTACATCACTTGACTTCAGCGGAACGCGCTCTAACTACTTTAACATATAGTGTCATCTTAAATACGATTTGAAACGGATTGGTGCCGATTCGGGTGTTTTCGGCAATTAATAACGACTTGAATTTGTTGACATATCTAGATCTAAGTCAAGTTGGTAGTTTGACATTTATCATTTTGGCATTCGTCGTAAGAAGAATTCATTCGTCGTATTTTTCTATTTTTCAGAACTGGACGCAGACATTGATGAGTTTATTTGGTCGTAGAGAAAGTATAGTATGTAACGCGTTTTCTACACTTCTCTAGAAACTGGGTGTTAAATATTTGCAACACTACGGTCCGCTCGTGCCTAATATAAAACTTGCGTCTAAAGTGTCGTTTATAAAACTTGATGCATAATATACTATTCCGTGTTGTACGTGGTATCATTACTTATTTTAGATTTTATATATTTTTATTTATTATTACGGCACAAAACTTCTCCCCAGCACAGAAGAGAGATTAGACGCTGCTCTCAGGTAACCTTTTAACTTCTAACAGATAGTGGGTCAAACCAAATACCTTAATCTCCAAACTGATTCGCAAAATGTTGAATAATTAAAATGGACCTTGGGCAAGCATCCAATAAAAACACAGGTAAATTAGAAAAGACGCCGTTGATAATGAAACACACGGAAAATTAAAGTGAAAATTACAAAAATGCGATTTAATCTTAAAACACAAAAGGAAAATGGTACAAAAACACTAACAATTATTAGAAATAGACTATAATTAAGACTTAACTACTTACATTACTTGTCCGGGAATTGAAATATCCAAATAAAAGGTATCCTTACACAGTTCACAAAAACAATGTTGAATGAACACATTTTACACTAACGACCTCAGGTAATTGCAGCATCTTCTCTTCGAGTAGACAAGGAGGTTCCAAATAAAGAAACTCAACTTCAAACTGAGTTACGTTGACAACACGCTTATGGGTGCGCCGACAAACACCTCTCCTTGCAGGACCTTAGATGAACAAAACTTCAAACTCAAAAACGTAGAACAAATAATTAACCGCGAATTGGGCTTCCGGCTTCACACACGAAACTTTTTCAAACTTCAAACTCGCATTAGACGAAACTTTCAATGCTGGCTGTGGCTTCAGAACAAATAATCATCGATGGAACTCGCAAGAAGCGAAATAAATTCTTCAACGAAACGTAACTCGGTGCTGCATGTAGCAAAAAGCCGATTTCAAAGCTTCAACGAACGTAATACTGCGTAAACTCTGGCAAAGCCCATTTAAATTTTCCAATGAAGTGTATGTAGTTCTGCGTAGATTGTGGCTAAAAAGCCCCGCTTTTTCTGTTAGCGTCCTATTTAATAGACCAAAAAATAGAGGTATTTTTTCTAAATCAATTTGTTATCAGAAATTAAGACATAAATCCAAATTTAAATTCTAGGAAAAATAAAATTTCATCTTCCTTAACTACACAGAAAAGGCGATAAATCACATCCACCTGTTAATTAAATTAAGCATTTACATTTGATAACAGATAAAAACCAAACAAAATTCCCGGAAATTCTACGTTAAATAAAATAAAAATGTAAACAAAAACAACCTTGACCGCTTTCTCGTATGACACAATAATCACCATGCTGTTACATAGACCAACGACAAATTAATAAAAATTTAATTACAAATGTTAATTACATAAGAAGGAGACCGCCCATGTCAATCTTAATTAAGATTTCTAAAAATTTCATCCTGCCAGACGAAATAAATACAGCAATATTTGACAATTTTATTTATGTTTAATCAATTTTGAATATTTCAGTAATATTGTACACACAAAAAGTTTAATGAGCATACTCAGAAGCTTGCTTTTGCCTTTGATGGAATTTGATATTATAAATGAAAAGCTTTTTTAATTCAGCTTAAGAGTGTTAATTAATATAGGGGTTTATGGAAGATGGCAGTTTTCTACAAAATTAGTTGTCAAACTTTAAGTAATTTTGATAGGTATCCTCGCGTTTGTATAAAATAGTATATTGAAAGACAAGTGTTACAATGCGACCGATTGTAATACGACTATCTTGTGGCACGAGTGGTGTAGCGAAGCGGAGCCATGAGTGTCCACAAGATAGGAGTATTACAATAAAGCATTTTAACACGTGTTTTTCATACTATTTTTTCTATTTCGGTGCTTTAATTAAATTAAAAAATAATAATCAAAAACTACAGGAAATTTTAGAATTAATATGTCTTCAGTTGTGTTGGCAACACCTTTTACGTTGACAAATTTGAAGTTTGCAGCGTAGATAAACACAACACTCACATTTGGAAACTTTAAATTCCGTGGATGTGCATAAATTTATTTATGGTGGATATGTACACTTTTAATAAATTATAACGTCCATGTACCTCCTCACTCGACAAGACGACAAGCCTCATAGGTTTATACATTTCCTAGGTAACCTCTAACTTTACCCACTATAAATAGCAATTATATTACTTTTATTGTTAACGTATCTACACATGACACGAATATCTACAAATCTTTCAAGAAAACACTGCTTAATTTTACAATGGAATACAACGATCTATCGAACATATACTGTTAACCCGTTTTAAGCGGGAAGGTTGCAATTCGAAGTTGAGTTAGATGTCCATAATGTTAATCCGTGCATTCTATAGATGTTCTCTTAAGTAATCGGTGATTTGTTGTACTATAACGAGTAGCGACATAATGCAAATGTGAAACTTCATGGCCGTTGCTGAGCATACGAGTTTTTCGAAAATTAAAACGGTACAACTGTGCGTAAATAGACCTTTTTGCTAGTCAAGGTGCTTGACATTGGAAAGGGTGGTTATTTCAAGTTGTCTAGCAGAAAAGCACAAGTCGCCAAGTTGCGAATACAGCAGTGAATCGGAACCTTGAGCTATTACTTGTAACAAGAAGTCGTTTCGGGAACCGTATTTGCGAAAGACCATTTCTGCAAATATCAATCCGACAGCTTCTTAGTCTATAAGCATATTTATTATTAAAACACGAGTTAAAACACAAGTTTATTTTTAAATTTTCACGTATACCAAAAGCTTAATAAAACATGTAAAAACAGTTTTGTCAACTTTAAACTCTAGTTTTTTCTGTAAAATGTACAGGAGGACAGGATATTGCATAAAACTAATTTCCCATGTTAAATCCCTATGTTCCTACTTACCGTGCACCACCCGGTATAGGTGACTTCGTACGCGACGTCCAAAAAAGACGGTCGAGAATCTATCAAGGCATTGTTACTGTTCAATAAACGCCCATTGTAAATTGTGTTGTCATGTATGGTGTTATTTTAAGAAACTGTGTAAATTTTGCCAAGTTGGAACTTGATACAGGTTTAATATACTTATGATAAATGCTTATTTAAATTGTTTTTGCAAGATACAAAATTAAATCCTTAGAACAGATATCAGATGTATCTACGATATGATCAAATAATTTGACATAATATACAGCCTTTTATTTTCAGATTTCTCTAAATTTGTGTAGACCAGACCAGAAATAACATACCAAAAACTCTTAATTGTGCGGAAGAAAATACTATCGTCTTTTAAAAAACCAATTTAATACATCGCGCCCATCGTTTGATGTGTAAAAAGAGTGAATTTAGATTTAATTAAAATGATAACGCGAATGTCATATCCAGAAGTCGGCCGCGTTGGTCACGGCAGCATGGCTCAATAAAACAAAAAACAACGCGGCGATATTTACAATTGGAACGATTATGAATACAAACTATTGTTATCCAGAATTTTCCTCATGTGTGTTGATTGCTCTACCTGGCTAGATGAGTTGGTTAGCTCCTTGCAAGAAAACGCAGATCATGACTCATTATTACCACGCAAAATTGAAATAATACTCAACAATTAATGTCATCTGAATAACGAAGCTACAATACATTGTTTAATTCGCAGATTTCCCCTAGAACTGCAAGCAAATACAAAAGCGCTGTAGTGTACTACACCAGATCCTATACGCGAATTTAATCGCACCTATGGATAGGTAATTAAAATTATGAATCACCTTCGAAAGAGTCAACTTTTATCGTAGCAAAAAAAAGCCAAAAGGGGCAGCGTCCAATATTACAAGGGCAAGAAGATGAGCCACTTTGGAAGCGATTGCCGTAAAAGTCTGCTATTAAAATCGGGCATTCTGCAGAATAGTCCGGGAAGCAAATTTCCGTTCCCTATACAAGATTGTGATCGGTTGCACGAACTAGTATGGGATATGGAAGCAGTGAATGTATTTACATATCCTATCCGATTTCGTGATCGTGATCAATCATGTGTAATATGAACATTACACTATCCTCATTTGTATTTTCAAAAGATTGGTACCAAGTAGGTAATAAAGAGCATTTTGGATACAGAAAAAAAATGAAAAGTATGAAATATTTTATGATTTTTTTGGGTCTTGGTAATTCCGTTGGACAATCCAGTTTGATTTTGTAACTTTTGAATAATCTTTGATCCAGTTAACTGTATCTTCTTCGCAAAATTCGGGTCTAAATTTTGTCCGCAGTTCTACATTTTTCTTTGCGTCTTCTTCACCGATCACCATTTTGTATAGGGAACGGGAAATAGAGACTGAAAATGGACAATTTCCTGCAAAACGAGAAGTTGTTCTAATTTTTTTTGCATGTTATGGAGGAATATCTGTTGGTTCAGAATCCAAATTTTCGACCTCCCACCCCTCGAGCTTCCCCCGTACCACCCTTAAAACTAAAGAAATTTGGTTGGTTTCTTAGTTTTTCAATCATCGCTTTTTATAGATTCACTTTACAAAAAATTTTTATTAGAAATTGTACACCATCCAATTTGACACAGATTTGTTATATACTTCTTTTCCGTAAATTTTTTATTTCAAAAGATACACTGCTTCAAAGTTCAAATTTTTATGTACCTACTTATGTACATACTTTAACGTTATCTCTATAATGATAAGATTCATATTATGAGAAAATACCTCGATTATAAAGATATGGTGCTACCGTATTCTGCCCTCCTATCAAAGGGGATGATAGCACTTTAACTCCTTGGTCGTAGTAGGTATTTGAATCACTGTGTGATTATGGCTCTTTCGAATACAATTATCAAATAAAAAAAGTGGTCTTACTTCGTTTTAACCCCTTCCATCCCCTACAAAAAAGGATGATTATTTCAACCCCCTATAGTAGTGATTGTTCAACTATCTAAAACCTGATCTAAGATTACATCGCTTTCGAACATAATTTACAAATCGTTATTTTATATGAATGTGAATAGTAAATATTTTTAGCGCGTTTTTGAAAAAAATTAGCGCTTATATTGGCTGTTCGATGGGTCGGTCGGTCGGCTGCAAAGGTCTTTAAGTATAACCATTGAATAAAGAATCTCTTTACTGTCCAAGGAATCATCATATAATGCTCGGTTTTGAAGCAGTAGCTTTGTGACACAATTCTTTGCATGCAGATTATATCTCAAACTATAGCATCAAATGAGTTTGCTAATAAAACCTCGATCCGTCGCACAAAAACTTAGTAGCTTAAATAGCTCGAAGCATTGGGTACTTTCAATCTTATTTATTTTAAAGGCGACTGTCTACGACATGCAAAAGAAAAAAACCCAACAAAAATTTTTCCGAAAGGGTAAAAACCGAAGTAAAAACAAAGATTCTACATATCCCAATTAATCCCGTATTTAAAAAAAGGCACCAGGGACAATCATCCTATTAAAAAACCCAAAAGAGCAGGGGTAAAAATCCCACCATCCCAATTAACTCGGGCGGGGGCACACTAATGACAGGGGGGCCGTGTAAAGGGGCACAAAAAATATAATTGACAATTCAACTCATGTATAAAAAATCGCATAAGCTGCAGTGCAATTGTCACCTTGACAGCGGCAAAAGTTACCTGCAACTTTTCCAGCGACAAATGCACTATATAGTGGTTTATTCACTACTAGCATTACAACGTATAATTAGTAGGCTGGTATTCGATGCTAGATTTTATTTTTCTCTACCTCGTGGATTATTTCTCTCCTATTAGGGGATAATGAATTTGACATTTGAGTTGCCATAGTTAGAGGCAATAAATAAATAACTCTATCGTTCTACGTTATGTACACGAAGTAAACAAGGATTTTATTGAACTGAACAGAACTTAAAGAACTTATTTTTGAAAATTATAATTAATCACACACAATTATTGTACGCCATATTCTTCGAAATACACCAACATAACATTTTCACTAACTTGTGAAACAAATTTTGTTTGACACCACTCTTTAAAATTTATATAAATTTTATTGTAATAATGTTTTGATTTTTCAGGCAAGAGGTCGTTAGCGGCCACGCTTTTTGCTGCCTCTCGTATGTCTGGAGGAGTGCACGAAAATTCACTATCCGTATTTATTTAACAGAAATTAGCGAAACACGCAAAATGCAACTTACAAATAATGTATGTAATGTCAAAGTCACAGCCTTCTTGTAAAAGTACCTACCTATTATAGGTACATAAAATCGTGTTTTCGAATGATATTTAAACATGTGTTAAAACGGTTCATCTGCTAGTAGTGAATAAAATAATATATAAACCACGGTAGAGAAGACTTTTCATCGCCTCACTTCTTATTTCCCTCGACGCAAAGCGTCTCGGGAAATAATACCGCTCGGCTAAGAAAATCAACTTCTCTACCTTGGTTTACTATTATTCACTACTAGCATTACAACGGTATAATTAGTAGGCTGGTATTGGATGCTAGATTTTATTTTTCTCTACCTCGTGGATTATTCTCATGATACTATAATAATCAGATATGCTCAACTGGCGAACGAATTTAGAACTTGTTTGCGCATTACGTCATCGGGTGACAAATTTAAATTTTGTTGTCGCTTGTCGCCAATGAATATTAAGAGAGATTTACACAGTAACATTTGTTGTTGTAAAGTGCATAACAAATGTGGCACAGGAAATGAATTGAATAGGATGTTTAGTTTTTCACCGAGTTCGCACTATGATATGAATGAGTCGATTTCGGGAAGGTCTCTTATCAAAAGTTGATCAGGGATAAAAATGTTTCATCGTTCGTTTTAGTGCACACTTTAGAGGTAGCTCTTATGACTAATTTCTCCAAGATGACCATTCCAAGTGAGAAGTGTAAGTTATTGAGCGATGAGACTTGGCAAAGAATAATAACAAATTATCATAAATTATACTTTATTACAATTCAAATTAAATTATCCTTAACGAAGACCATAAAATGCATACACGAGGAGGTCATAACTTAGCCTTTAATATCGAGGGTTGTAAAATACGTACATTTTAGTTGCTTATGTAATCTAGAGGGGCCAGACTAGTAACAACATTATTTAACAATTTTTACAAACTTTCTTTTCCTCGTATTTGACTGTTCTTTAATATAACGATTTAATTTTCGAATTCTAAAATACAATTTACACCTAAAAAACAGTTTTTTGGCATCAAGACTAACATCTACATTTTCAGAATGTTCTATTAAGTTTTTTATATAATTAATTTGAATTTTTAAAGAATTTCCATTTATTGCATCAAAAATCGCATTTAGCTGCCTACAATTTTCAAGAAAGTTATTTGTGGGTTTCATTAAACCGCCTTCAGACACGTGGTTAAGCCACGAAGATGAACAATCGCTGGAATCTGGAATGAATCCCAGAGTCTCCTTTTTTCTTAATTTGAAAACTACATATCCCGCTAAGTTTTCTAATCCGTCACATTGCAGTTGAGTCAGCTCATCTACTGAAGAAATTTCATCTGTTGTACCTTCGTCGTACCTATCTACATTTACTTTTAATGTACTTAACATTTGCCCAGTAACTGTTTTTACATTATCTATATCGTCACAAATATTTTTTAATGTATGTAGGTTCTCAATTATAATATTTGGTGCATCTACTGCCTGTTCTACATTTGAAGAGTTAGAAATGATTTCATCATTTCGTCCTAAAACGTAATTCCTTAATCGATATTTAAATTGTAAAGCAGTGGGATGGTCGTAGAGACCACCAATTGATCTAACTATTGAAAAAAAACCTTCTAACGGATCTTGGTTTAAGCGGTAAGTTAATAAATATTTTGCATTGAAATCTGTCTTAAGATCATTAAGCAATAATTTTAATGACGTATTCCCTATTATAATACCTTTTTGAAAAGGCAATAATGCTTTAGAATCAATTTTTCTTAAGCTAAGCATTGTATTCGACATGTCATCTATAATTTTGTTTTGATCATACAAGGACAAACCATAAGCCTTCATTCTATTTCGAGAATCACATTCGGGAACTTTTGAATTAAACACATCAAACCAATCATTTGTAATTTTGAGTAAGTGTGAGCATTCTAAAAAGCTATCACTTCGACTTAAACCTAAAGAACCTAATCTTTCAACGGCTTTTGCTATGGTGTGTGAAAACAATTTCGTTGCTAATTTTACCTTTTGCCGTTGTGGACCTTTGACTGTTAAAAAACTCTCATCGATTTTATGAGAAATGCGTAAGTCTAAATTTTTGTTGTTTTCCAAAAGTTCTACAATAGGTTTTGTGTTAACAATTTTGCCATTCAACAGGAAACCTGTATCAATGAAATGATTCCTTAAAAGTTTTATCATATGAGGCGCGTCCGCAAATACATAAATATTTTTTTTCGTTGCTGGATTTTCAAACCACGTCTTATTTTCTGAAATATTTAGCGATGTCCAAAGACCCCTGTTGCTACCTCCTAGATCTGAGTTTATCGCATACACTGGATAACCAATGTGCTCAAGATTTTTAATAATTTCGAATAGTAGTTCTTTAGTTATCTTGCAGTCGAAATCATAAAATATCGGTTGCTTCCAGTTTCCAAATAGACCTCGAGCCATAATTACTTGAACATATTTTGATGGGCTTAATGTTGTATCACTTTTTCTTTCGTACTCGAAACCAGCTTGAATTTTCATTTCATCAAACAGCACAACGCAAGCTTTGTCCATTTTGGATAGAGAATTATTTTCCATTAGCCTTAGTATTATAGTTAAGATACCTAAAAGAGATTATTTCAATGTTTAGAATATTTAGTTATAAAACCATGTACTAAATTTTACAATTGCTATAAAATACCTGGCTTGACGTCAATTTTCTCTGCCCACCGCCTTAATGTAGAAAGCCCTGGGAGTGGATAACCTCTTTTTCTCAATAAACGATAAGAGCGTGGTCCTGCTGAGAATAAGGATATTGAAGAAGCAATGTCTTCTACTCTCCATAATATGCGACTACTTGTGGATTTTAGTTTTCGTAGTTGACCATTCGTAAAAATTTTTTCCACTAATTGCAATTCTGCGGTTTTCTTTGCAAGCATACGTCTATCAGTTTCCGATTCGCGTTCAGCTTTAATTAGTTTTGCATTGACCATTTCCAATTCTTTGTTTTGATTTAGAAAATTGTTGTCCATTAATTGTAATTCTGCAGTTTTTTGGGCAAGCCTACTCTTTAATGCTTCAGATTCTTCTTCAACTTTTGTTAGTTTCTTCTTAATCAGCTCTAATTCTACGTTTTGTTTTAAAATGGCACTTTTAAATGTAATACAATCTTTGCAAGAATGTTGGGAACTAAAAATATATACGAGAAATTTTATAAGTAGGGATATATTAGAGCAAGAATTTCATTACCTTTCTTCCATTGTAGAAATCTTACTTTCTAAAGCTATTTGATCTTGAGACGAGTCTTGAGACCGTTCATCCTGATACTTGCATGTATATCCAAGCTTTCATCTTCACTTTCATTTAATTTTGGTAAATTTACAGAAGGAATGGCATCATTTTTTAAACACCATAAATGCCGTGGGTAATTTTGTAGCTTTTCTTTTAAACGATAATCACTTTCCACAAAATGTTCAGAACAAATTCTAGAATTTTCGACTTTAAATTTACGTTTTTTGTTGCAAACACGCACCCATTCATCACAAATATGTGTCAGTCTAGGAAAACGAAAATACCGACAATTTAAATTAAAAGTATAGCTGTTTCTGTTGGAATTATTTGTACAACTCATCACCGCACAATACACCATGTCGCTTACTTTCAAATAGAACGACACGCAAATCGCTACTGTCAAGCTGTCATTATGGCATGGTACTATTATCATGTTACCAGTAATTCGTTTGTCACCCAGTGACGTCATTATAGATGCGCTCGCGTGCGCATGAGCATATCTGATTATTATAGTATCATATGTGCATCCGGTATCTAGAGGCGTTAAGTTGGACGCCTCGTTACGAAGATTGTCGCTCCGAAAGTATTTAAGAGTTGAAGCTAAAGACAATTGATTTAATTTCTAGAGTTGTGCATGAAAACCGGCAAGGTCTTGCAGTTTACGGAAATATCAACGTGTGATAGGAGATTCCGCCGTTTAACCCAAAAATTGTAAGGAATAAAAGGGCATTTCTGGACTGAAGAATTTGGAGATTATATTCCGACTATTTGAATAAGTATAATTGTTCGTAATCAGTAGAATGGGTTACAGATGACAGACTCCGATTAGGTCGGGATTACATCCGTTAGATGCACTCTTAAAAAACTTGAATGTTGCCATCGGTCCCGTATTTTTAAGACGTCTGCGAAGGACGTAATTAATTAAAAATGATTTCCTTCATATACGCCAGCATTATCGATGTATTTAAGACCTTGTTCGTAAGATGCTTCTTCGTGCATTCATCCATCGCCAACAACTTGTCACATTGTTTGTAATAGGCTTTACTGGATTTTGTAGGTATCGACTTTTCTTCTACTTCTGCAACAGACCACTGAATGGACGGTACATTATCTTTTTCAGCCAAATTAATTTTATTTCTAAATACGGTGATTTTTGAAAACAAACTTCAAGTGGCATTTCATTGGGAATCATGGAATTTTGAATAAGTACCCCATTTAATTGGAATTATATCGATATGATTTTATTTTATTTCCCTTATTTTTAAATAGGTATAGGAAAAAATACTATACGAAACGCGTTTATAATTTTACTTGCAACGTGCCTTTAAACTCGATGCGCGTGTTTTAAAGACTTCTTTCTCCGTCCTTGAAGCTAATAAAAGTACCATAAGTTTACGAAAGTGAAATAAAAAGTGAATGAAACAACAAAGTTAGGAATAGCACAAAGGATATTATCGAATCCAAAAATAAAGGTGAATGAAAAGTAAAATTCGAACGAAATACCCAAAAGGTGGGGAACATTTCATGTAGATTCTTTGGCTGTATTCCATGAACGTGTTTGTCGCATCATTTCGTTTACTAAGGGCCTTCTTTTTGGCGTAAACGGGTCGAGTAATTCAATAGAAGTATGATATGAAAGGCGAAGACGTCTGCTTCGTTTGCTTTCATAATTCTAGTGCCGAACACAATGGCTTCGCCGACACAACACGAATAGCTTATTATACGGTATTTCCAGATAAATACACCCCTTTTGCGCGGCTGTTAGTTAGGAACGCACCTCATTAACGTCTTTGGGAAGAAAAACGGCACACACGCACATTCCTAAGGAAACCAAAATTGCCATCAAAGACGATACGTTCGTTACGGGCATTAATTTCAAAAGCGTAATCCACTAAGAAGCACATTCATATACAGGAACATTATACTCCTAGAAATTGCTGTACTGAAATTCATTCAGAAATGGAATGCTGAAATATAAAACCACAAAGAATCCCATCTCAGGTCAAGAATCTATTCAGATATCGATGTAATCAACGCCATTGTTCTCTTCTTTTGACAAAAAAATTCATCGGAGAACAAGTTTCTTTACCCCGTGAAGCAGATATTTACTTTTTTATGAGTACTATGGAATATTCACCCCATTTCAGAGCTTGTGAATATATTAAAGGGCGTGACATTCAAGAAGGTAGCAGTAGGAAAATTAATGGCTGCGACTCTCTGCGACCTTTGTATATTCAGTCGAGGTAACCTTTTACGATTACTAATAGTATTTTTATGAACTGTGTAAATATGTCGACCCATCTTTTACGTTGACAAACGCGTAGAGATAATGATCATGAATATTTCAGGAAATTAGCTTTAAATTTAATTCAAGTGCTTACTCGTTGTTTGTAATGCGCCACGAAACCTTAATTGCATCGAATGTAACGAGGTTTATTTTAAATTGCTGGTACCAGACCTGCTCGTGGAAGTTTCAATCCCTCCAAAATGCCTTCGAGGTATTTGAATAGAAATTAATTCAAAATAATAGAGTCGAGCAGTTTTTGCGGTACATAAAATAGACACATTTTGTGCAAATGATTACAATTAAGAAGTTCAAATTAATATGTATGAGAAACGGATTTTATGTTATGCTACAGTTACATCCTATTGTTGGGAGAAATTTCGAGGCTCCCTTCGCTGAATAATAAATTTTTAGAATAGGCGCCCATTGTGAGAATTTCAGTTTGAAAAATTTATTACATGGATCGCTTTCAACATCATTTCAAATCTGTTTCGCGTTAATTATTCGTAAATGCGAACTGAGGAGAAATTGATCTATCTCGATTATTTAGAGCACCAGGGTGAACAGCGGGGATTGAGTTACAGATTAGGGCAATGAGAAAATGCGAAATAATTTTCGACTGTTTAGCCTGTTTTCCAATTTTGAAGCTGAAGCTGGTCAATTTTATCCACAACAGTACTCGCAACAGAATGTATGAACTTGTTGGTGCAAAGGTGAGACCAACGCCCTTTCGGCAATGTTATGCAAATTTATGTCTTATCACAAGGCACCATTTGTAACTTCTTAGCTTGCGCTAGATGGCTATTAATTGCGGTCATCCTTTTTGGAACATGTCAAAGTTTCATCAAATGTCGACGTTTTATTTTAGATCATTTTAAGCAACTTTTAAAGAATAAAAATGTCGCCCGTGACTTGAATCCATAGGAATTTCCGATGGAATTTCAATAGCAATTTTTTTAATTTTCGATTATTGGCTTCCCTAATTATTTTAGAGATAAAGTCTATTTAGGTTTTTCGTAGAGAAAATTTTTCTTTTTCTTCTCCCTTGACAAGAAAGAAAAGTGCACACGTCATAAGTCATAAGAAATTGTCTATTAGAAAACAAAGCGCACAAGTATGTTTTGATTTCCATTTGTTACTGTATTATAAGTAAGCGTCTGTCAAATAACTTAAAGTATCTCTCTTCATTTGTAGCTGTAAATATTGTATAATATGAATATCACTGGATCTTTTAGTAAGAGTCGTAAGAAAGGAAAAATATTGTACTGCCGATGCTTTAAAATTAAACATTTTCACAGTTAGACACGTTTCAATCGGTTAAATCCCAACAAAAAAAAGCCTGGAAACCGTTCCCGGCAACATGGGCAGCGTCGAGTTGATAGGCGGACGCTCGCAGCCTGGTCCCTGGCGGGATTTGTTCTTGCATAAAGACATCATTTGAATATGCTAACACTAGAATATGCACAAGATGATCAAAAGTGCCAAAGCGGTAACATTAGGTACATTTGATTTGATATGGTACTGGCTATGCCCAGTTTCAATTTCATGCAATTTGATAAATAAAATCATAAATGACGGAGAGGTCAAATGGTGTTTTTAAATTGAGTGGAAATAACGTTTGGCATTGCGTATTGTATGGTATTGGATTGGCTATTCCCAGTTTGAATTTGGTGCAAGTCTGTTCATAAGTGGTCGAGATGCCAAACACTGGAAATACCTCCCCAACCGGAGACGCTTCTGAAATAAACCCTACGCGAATCATCAGCATCTACCTCGATAAATAATGAATTGCCATCCACCTCGATAAGAGGACAAAAAGAGTTACCAGCCATAGAGGAAGCAACAAGCGTCGCATAAGATGTCCACATATACCTCGACATATACACTCTGCCTGAAGACCGCGGCTAACAAGGGATTAGCACCATTGATTAACCATGAGGAAATTCGTGATGAAATGATAGACCGCGGCTTGACACATACATACATCACGCGGATTCAAGGGAAAGGTAAAAATATCAGCAATACCTTCCTCGTGACCCTCAAGAATCTGCCCGGTGCATTGGAAACATGGTAGAACTTATGTTTTGCTATGGTATCAAAAACGAAGCGTTTACGCAAGGAAGGTAAATACAACAGTGCTTTGCTTGCTAACGCTTTGGTCACTCTAGTATGAATTGCAGCTTTGCCCCTCGCTGCCTTAGGTGTGGCAAGGTCAAGGAGCATCATTCTTCCCAGTACAATAAGCCGGAGATTATCTGGCTAACTACAGGCAATGTTCTACTTATCGATGGCGAAGAAGCAGTCTCGGCATCAACAATCGTCCCTCTTGGCGGAAGAGCACCAGTCAGATCCGCAAGTGACACCGTCTCTTACCACGGATGTCCCAACTCCACCACCGACTCATACCGAAGAACAGACCCGCGACCTCTATGTACCATCATGTCACCGACCGACCGTCAAAATTCCCGCAAACTCCCAAAAAATATCAAAAAAAAGCGTTGTCAAACTAACTCTGGCAACTGAACTGCAACCACCACCAGTCACAACAGCAGAACAGCAAAATACGCCCTCGTCACAATAGATTCAGGAGGTGCAGACTATTTCGCTCCCACTATCCACAGCTTCTATCGACATAGATAGTTTGCACCTCTACCATTCGACCAATTTCATCGTAATCGGTCCACCCGTTCTCTTTGAAATCAATGGGCATGAAGCCATCGAGCGACGAGACTCGAAGAGCTGCTGGTCAGCTCTACCCGGTACTAAAAAGCCGCCTTCCCTACAAGACTTGCATCATAGCCCTCGTGACCTACGCCGCTCGACTGCTGCTCCACCAATAGACTAAGGCTGCTATTGACGATTCCAATAATATAAATAGCTGACTGTTTATAGTGAATAGAAGGTATTATTTTTTTTTCAATTTTTGTTAATTTTTCTATATTTCTGTGCGGCTTTTATTGAATAATATTTAAGTTTGTCCTGTATTTAGACTAGATAGTCTGTTTGGACAATAAATTATTATTATTATGGTCGGTGTTTCTTGTGAGAACTCAGGTCTAGCCTGGTTAACTAATCGCACGGATTAAAATCTAACGATTAGTGTCTGTGTCTGTGTCTGGTGGTTATGTAGCGTAAAAAAAGAAAAAAAAAAAATTACACACGCACTATTATTATTATTATTAAAATATGTTAAGAAGACAGATAGCAATTGAAACATTACTAAACATAATCTAAATTGTGTTGTATCTTAATTTGTGGAAACAATTAGTTATAATTGCGGTAATAGCATTCATTTAAATTAAATATTATAAATAGTTCATTTTAGTTTAAATTACAAATTGCCTATTTATAGCGCACAAATCAAGTGGATACAGCAATTATTGTGCATCGTGCAGGTAACTTTTAAATTAACCTCGTTTGACATGGAAATTTGTACATTTGTTTCAACTAAATCTATACCAATTACGCCAACTGTGTAGTGCATTGATGTATTTCTTAATTGAACAGTCAGAACTACATAATATACAATAAACGCAAATTCGGAAATACATATGTATGCAATACGTATTCAATAAATCCAGCGTTCCAGCATATTTAAGGGATGAATTGAATACATATAGTATGATCGTCATCATTATAACTGCAATATGTAAAATTGTAAACGATACGAGCTTTATATCGTTCCATTTGAAATCTTCAAGAAAACCCGTGTATGTCAAACCGGGTTCTTTACCACACATCACATTTACTAATAGCTATTTATATACAGGGTGACAATTTGAAAACTTACCACCCCCCATATCTTAGTAAATAAACGAGATATTTAAAAAAATCAAAATCCGTTTCGGTAATTTGGAGGGGGAACCACAATGACATAGTTGGCGACGCACCCCCTCCAACCCCCTGCGCCCCAGCCACCCCAACTTTTAAATCTTAAATAGTGACCCCCCATGTGTGATACGTCGTTGGAAAGCTCTGAAAAAATGCTTTCCAACCATACCAAATAGCATTACATTTAGGTTAGTAATTATCGTGCAAATCAAAAAATAAACTAATATGATACATTTGAAATCTGTCGTATTTAAAACGCAACCGGCGAACATTAGACGAACTAAGACAGAGAATAATTCAAGAATGTCGAAATATTGCAAAACCAACATTTGAAAAGGTTCGACAAGAGTTTGAGAATAGATTATAACTGGCGATCAAAAATGAGTTGCTGTCAAGTCGGCTTTGGAAGTTCAAGTTAAATACGATTTTCCATGTTTATTTTTTGATTTGCACGATAATTACTAACCTAAATGTAATGCTATTTGGTATGGTTGGAAAGCATTTTTTCAGAGCTTTCCAACGACGTATCACACATGGGGGGTCACTATTTAAGATTTAAAAGTTGGGGTGGCTGGGGCGCAGGGGGTTGGAGGGGGTGCGTCGCCAACTATGTCATTGTGATTCCCCCTCCGAATTACCGAAACGGATTTTGATTTTTTTAAATATCTCGTTTATTTACTAAGATATGGGGGGTGGTAAGTTTTCAAATTGTCACGCTGTATAATAAAACTCGATGCTATAGTA
>NW_022170249.1:31272846-31338486 GCF_008802855.1 Photinus pyralis
GTTATATAAATTGAAATAAGATTTTATCTTCCCGTCAAGTAGTTTGTATACGTAATAGCTCGGAAACCCTCATAATTAAATCTACAACAATGTGTGTCGTAACTAAATAATTCTATTCTGTTAGGTTTGCGTTCGGTATATCTTTAACATAGTAACATTTCGCGCGTATAGGGGTGATTGAGTTTATTGATAAATGGGCCTTTTAGTTTAAACTTGCTACGTGGGTTCCGATTAAGTTTGAAATATGTCCCTTATCTTAACGTCCGTAATGTATATTTTGGTGTACTGTCAGAAAGTTTCTGTTTTAGATATTCGGATATACGTGTCCAATTGGCTTTCTAGTCCCAAATTACTGTACATGTCTCTAATGTCGCTTTTTGTGCTTTTGACAGATACAAAAATTAACCGGTAGTCGATAACACTGTATAGTAGCCTAGTAAACTCTTGAAATTTATGGACAGTTTTCCACTAGGAGAGTGTGATTTCGGAAGTTGATTTCGTCTACTTTGTTTTTGTTTTTTTCATTCTCAGGTTGCCTAAGACTAAGTACGTAACAAGGATAAACATATACAGGGTGACAATTTGAAAACTTACCACCCCCCATATCTTAGTAAATAAACGAGATATTTAAAAAAATCAAAATCCGTTTCGGTAATTCGGAGGGGGAATCACAATGACATAGTTGGCGACGCACCCCCTCACACCCCCTGCGCCCCAGCCACCCCAACTTTTAAATCTTAAATAGTGACCCCCCATGTGTGATACGTCGTTGGAAAGCTCTGAAAAAATGCTTTCCAACCATACCAAATAGCATTACATTTAGGTTAGTAATTATGTGGAAGCCAATGGGTCTCTCAAATTGAGAAATTTCAAGTTCATTTTTCTTGTAGCAAGTGCCGGATGTCTACGAGGTGAGATTATAAAATTCAAATTTTCAGTTTTGATTTCTTTTGAACTAGCTGTACAGGTGTTTTCTGGGTGGCGTTGTGACCGAACGCCATTGCACACAGCAATATACGAGGCAATATACGTATTTTGTTGAGCACTCCCTAAAAATTGAATTCAATTAATTACTACAATTCTAATCGATACAAATAAAATACTACAACTTTTATTTGATATTTTTTTGGATATCCAAAATTAATGAAAATAAGTGGGTCTCAAAATATAATGAGAAACCCTGTACTATTCTCATAGTTACTTAAAAGGGTCATCATGCACTTTCAACATCAATGAAACCGTCAGTATTGATACGATGTATAATATAATATATAATAATAAGAAGGAACCACGGTCGTATACACAGGTCGGGAAACCCTGTTGTCTCTCTTACTTGTCGCCACACTCGTAATTCCTCGCTTAGCAACCAGATGGCGCATGGATCGAAGTAGGATTTCAGAATTAGCCCACCCACTTACACCGCAACGAAGCAGGTTCAAATCTGAACGCGCACGTTTATTTCTTAACTATACGTTTTCGCATTAATTATTTTAATTAAAAGGAACGACGATAGTTACAGTGGAAAAGATACGCTTCAGTTGTAGGCGGAAATTAGAGGCGACGGGAAAGGTTTTAGTTTAAAAACGCCAACAGCAAAATCGAGATTTTTTCATTGTAATTTTTTGAGGGCTTTCTGGATTCAAAGGAGAAAATCTGCCTCGAATTATTCTCTATCCGATTCAATAACCGCCGCTAAAACATCTTTAAAACAACTTTTCGGAATCGCAGTAATCCCAAGCATCCACTTTTCACGCATTTCCGCATTTTGGTACCACGTTTTGCATTTCGGCACAATGAATGTACGGTTTCAACATTTTTCTCAAAGCCGCATTTCTTTTTTACCTACGAAACAGGCTCGAGTTTCCAGACCTGGGTGTACGATCGTCTAGTTGCTAGTATCTATATTCGCGTCGGGAGACAACACAACCTCGAGCTAAAATCTAATACTTTTTTCCCTTGTATAATAAATAACTATGTATACATAGAAAATAAATAAGTAACTGCAATTATTTTCCAATTGTCGATGTTAAGGAAAATAACATGTCGTTGTCGGTTGTAGCATTTGTCACTTCCCAAATATGATATAGGGCATATACGCAAACAATTCGCAATTCTACTTGAACCAAATGAAAGCGTAATTAGGAAAACGCTCTACGGGCGTAATATATCTCTCCGCAGTTTCCAAGATATCATTAATTTTTTCCCTTCACGTGAAGTTTAAAGTGCGATGGTGGCGAAAGAAGCATTTGAATAGACCGACCTCCCCACAACCCCCAATTCTTATCTCGGTTTCCCCAATTCACACGACTCGTAATGGCGGCTAGCCCTACTTTTACGCGCGTTTTCTAATCACAATACTCACATTATCAATTATCAATAGACTCGTTACCTACTTCGCAAAATCGTTTTGCACCATCGAAATTAATTCGCACATCTGCATCACGCACTAGACTAACTCGATGATTCACCGGATTAAGAACTGACCCAGTAAATGTTTCTAAATGTTAAAGTTTATCATACATTCCGTACATTAATTTCAGTTGAAAAAACGCACTCCCACGATACGATAGTACAAAGTATTTCGTCCACACAGACTGTGACGAGCCATATGAGCGCGGTTACAGTTTTTGTTAACAAAATGATGAGTTCATGCACTCGTAATGCTACCGCCGAACAGCAGGATATGTTGTCACACCACGTGCTTAAGCGTGATGGCTTTGGACTTGCACACTTTTCCAATTAAGAAATAAAAAGATAGTCGGATAAGCTACACAAAAAAAAATCTAATTTAGCGCTACAATCCTATTTCAATACTAGGTAATGGCTTATCGTTGAACAAATTGGGTAATCGAACCTAGATACACTTATTACTTACGAGCGGCATTCCTAACTAACAATTTTCAAAAGCAGGAACACAGTAAGACATAACAGTGTTATGGCAACCCTCGCAACCCACCTATAATACAATATGCTAGAGGGTGGATTGGGGTTTCCATTACGAATTCTCTGCGCGTAAGCAATGACCGAAAAGTGGCCAGTTGAATTAATGTGGGAGATTGAAAGTCACAGATTGTAAACTTTAGGAAACTACGATGAAGCATTTGGAAGGACTGTCATTTTCCACAAATGGAGGTGGACATTTGTTTTGGCAAAATTCATTTACAAGTTTAGGGAAGTTATCTGGACCATTTTCTGTTAATCGAAACTGTCGTTTAACTCGCCAATATGCAAAAAGCCTCCCTCTAATTTAAATGACCACTATTTCCTACGAAAGCTCATCTTCCTGCGCTCTTCGTGATATAATCGAATACGTCTGTTTGGTATAGACCAACTGAAAAAAAACGTCGATGGAAGTCGAGATGGGGAGAAGACTTTATTTATATATTAACGATTCTCGAGATCGTTTATTATTTTGTATTGCTGTCTGTCTGTCCGCGTGCACGATAACTTTGTGTAGAACCGTCCGATCGCTTTGAAAAATGATACACATGTTCTTCAGGATAGGAAAGGTCGCTATTGCTTTTCGGCTACTAACGGGCCAAAAAACCACAGCCCAAAAACTGCCCAAACCTCCAAAAAAGGGTTTCTTTTCTAATTCTTTTTACAAAGAACATTTCAATGTCTTCCGGTTTTCTGTGTTAGTAAATATTCCTTAAACCTCAAGTAACTATGCAGGCGAATAAAACAAAATTGCGCATGCACAACCCAACTTTTATGTTTACGCAATCCCCATTTTATTTTGTTAAGATATTTATTTAAATGAAATTTTGCATATAGTCCAGGCTAAATAGCTCTAAAATAATGTATTTTAAAAAAACATTAGTTACGGGCGAAACCGGGTTTTTCAAGCAGGTGAAATGAGTACAAATTGGAAAAAAATAATTAAAACAGCTGAATTTTTCTGCGGGTGAAATCCCGAAGATTGAAAGGGGTGGAAAGTGGTGTTTTGCAAATTGTGGCAAAACTATTAATTTTAGACGAAAATGTTCAACGTAAAAGTTATAGAGATTAAAAAAATAAGCAATTTTTGTATCTACACTATTTTCACATAACCTCCAATTTTCCTAGAAAAATCGGGAAAACTTTTTTTTTCGTTTTTTATTCTGATTTGCGAAAAAAAGTCATAGGGGTGTGAAATTTGGAGGAAATATAGCTTATTCAGAAATCGTGAGATCTCGGAAACGGTTCAACTTTATAGGCCAAAAAAATTGTCTTTTTTTTATCATAAAACAAGCTGCGTTTACTCCAAATTTCAAACTCCTATGACTTTTTTTCGCAAAAATAAGAATAAAAATCGAAAAAAAAGTTTTTCCGGTTTTTCTAGGAAAATTGGAGGTTATGTGTAAATAGTGCAGATACAAAAGTTGTTCATTTTTTTTATTCCCTATACCTAACTTTTATATTGAACATTTTCGCCTAGAATTAATAGTTTTGCCACAAATTGCAAAATACCAGTTTCCATCCCTTTCAACCCCCGTGATTTCACCCGCTGAAACATTCAGCTGTTTTAATTATTTTTCCCCAATTTCTAATCATTTCACCAACATGTTTAAAAACCCGGTTTGAACCGGTAACTAAATTTTTTTTTAAATATACATATCGCTTGGTCTAATATACGGACCTCAAATAAATGAAAAACTAATCCGATTGAAACATTTGTTTTACAAGCTATACTAATCTGGTGGGATAGATTCAATCTGACAAGGTGTGTTGTAAAAATGATGTATGTTCGAAGATCTCAAGGACCGTTCGGTATTCAGTTGTATGGGATTTGGTCGCCCCTCTACTAGGAACTCTAAATAGAACCAGCAATCGATTACATAAAATAAACAATAAAAAAAGTCTGATTGAATATCCCAGATCAGATCAAGTACGGGACTAGCACAAAATTTCGGTCTGATTAGATGTGTTAAAAACTAAAAAATAATAAAACTTCTGTCAAGCTATAAAAAGCGTTTTATGAAAGTATATTATTTCGATAGGGCCAACTCAAAAATGATGTCAACATTAAACGCCAAATTGCGGTTAGTGACATATGACTAGCAACTTTTATTAATTAGCATATTAATAAGTTCATAGTTCTTTGATCGTTAAGAAAAGAATTAAAAAACGTGTTTTAATGGGAATGATTTATGATTTGACTAAAGAATAACTTTGTTCAATCACATAGAGGGACGAACCTCGCCGGGAATTCGGTGTATAAGTTTGGAGAATTCTTTGGGAATTCCCAGGAATTCATTAAGCAGTTCCTAGGATTTTTCGAAAAATCTCCAGAAATTAACGGTTTCATAAAATTTGTTTTATAAATTTATGTGTCCGTGCGTGAATCACAATACTCGATACAATATAGGTAGGTGCATACAATACATGTGTAGCTGTGGTTATACATTTGGAAGGTACCTACATACGTATGTAATTCAATTAATAAAAATCTATAATAATTATTCTACATACGTCTAAATATTAGATAAACCCCTAAAGAGCATCTAAAAAAGCGGCAGAGCACATCGGTGTGATCGTACGGGGTCAATGGATTTGACCCATTTTCAATTGGCTTGGTACATGGGGTATATATGTTAACTGTGCAAAGTTTGAACCGAATAGCTTCAAGAGTTTGCCAGAGGCAGAGATGCGTGACCCTACGGGGTCATTGGATTTGACCCATTTTGAATAGACTTGTTACATGTGGCATATAGGTCAACTTTGCAAAGTTTGAACTGAATAGGTTCAAGCGTTTGCCAGGGACCGAGAGGCGTGATCCTACAGGGTCATTGAATTTGACCCATTTTCGATAGACTTGTTACATGTGGCATATAAGTCTACTGTGCAAAGTTTCAAACAAATAGGTGCAAGCGTTTGGCAGGGACAGAGAAGCGTGACCCCCCGGGGTCATTGGATTTGACCCATTTTCAATAGACTAACTACATAAGGAAGGCATATAGTGTGTTGACAACAGAAGACAAGGAAGGATGCATTAATGCACATAACCACAGATTAACTACAACAGATAGATCACCTCAATGCATTTTATGTGTAACAAAATTAAAGATAAAATATCCTTAATTTAAATACCTTCGGTATCCTTAAACGCGCCCTCTATTTGCAAAATAAAACAACGCCATTCTGATTCAGTTCAACTAATTTAAAAAGTTGAGTTATTGGACTATAGATGACACACAGCAGAGTACCAACCTGGAAGGAATTTTTATTCTGCGGTATCTAATATACGATATGTAATGCTGGCGGGTTTGTTTTCGCACACGACATCAAAATGTTGTTTGCGATTAGACTTGAATTTCATTCCCATTCTAAAATACGTTTTTTTCGTTTGTGTTTTTAAATTCATTTTTTCGCAAAACCAAAAGTACAAACTAACTACTTAATTAGTAAAAAAAGAAACAAACGATCAAATGGTATTGTTTCGGTTTAAGGCTATTCACATTATCGGTCACGTCAAGGTCAGATCACGGTCCGCTCAATTATTGTAGCGTGTATTTATTATGAATCATAATTTATGATCATGGTTTGGCCGTGACCTGAACGTCAAATGTGAATATTCCTATTGAAATAACATATTGCAAATTTTGCGGCGGTTTGAGGGGAACGTGACCTGAACGCTAGTGTGAAGCGACCTTTAGGCGCTTAAAAGAAATCTACTTGCAACGTTCCGAGGTGGGTAAAGCGTGTGACCTACAGGAGCAGGGACGATTCCTTTATTATCCCGTGACAAAAGATCGGTCTTGTGATAAGCCCAATTACGAAGATTTTTGAAATGCGCTCGCTATAACAAATTTGAAAAAAAATTCAAAAATTTCGCAATCCTTGCAACCATCGGAGGCATTGGAAATAATAACTGTACAATGCCATATATGTAAGACACAAATAACCCTTATTCAAACGGCATCACTTGCTCCACTCGCTCGTCTCGCAAACGTAAAGTTTCTAAATAATAAGCGTCGTAACATGCGTGTAATACCATCACGGGCGATGTGCGATAAATTTAGATTCGAATTAACCCCTTGCGCACTGTTAAGTAAGTACCGTATCGACAGTATCCGCGACTTTTCCTGAATCTACCGATTGCAGTCGAGTACGAGACAATCATCACTTGATGCGACACCAATTGTCTTCTTTTCTGCTCGACTAACCAGTAACTTCATACCCATACAAAACATAAGCATTTCCAATGCTAAAATTCAGAAGCAACTACTGTATTAAATTAAAAGTAGATTAAATACAAACACAAACTGCTTGTGCAACATGAAGAGTAGGTATCATTTTACTATTCATAATTGAAATGTATGGTGCAATTTGTTAATCCCCGTAGCACCTGTGTTTAACGAAGTGGTGCTGCTGCCTGTTCTCAATGAAGCCCTAGTTACGCCCGGGAATGTTCATCGCAGTATCGCTAACTGAGATTTCCGGTATCATAGACATTGGTCCAGTGGGGAGGTTAAAAATTAAATATTCTAATTAAAGGTCTTCGGATTGTCGGAAGAGGGTACTCGCAAAGGGCGATTGAGACGTCTGCAAAGAAATATATCCATTGGTTATGTCAAAACAAAAGCTATTTCGGTTAAAAAAAATGCGCTTCATCTGCACAAGACCTGTGCACAATTTATACTTGTTTTCTATAGTTTTCATAATATTTACATTGTGATGTTTGCTTTTGGTAGATTAAAGGCCCGAAAAGGTCATAAAAAGCACAAGGGTTTAAGGCAATATGGTCGAAGGAATTAAGTAGAGCATGGAAAATCAATAGCGAGATATTCGTATATTCGTGTTGGTTTTGTGGCTATTCCCCACTTTAAGAGTACCTCCATTATTGAGACATTAGCAATTAAAGCTTAAACTTTGGTCGAAAAGACAAGTTAATCTGCCCAAAGCAGTGCGAGTATCATTTTTCCAATAAAACTAGACAAGGACTTTGGACGTTATCTGGCGTAGCTTCATAACGTTTGACTTGGGCTCGAATGAGAAAGGGCTCGAATTAGAATGTAAAAGGCACCAGTGTACAAAATTTGAACGAAATCGATAAACTCGAAGATTTATTTCGAAATTACAATATTAATGAAGTGCTTTCGTTTAACTAGTGACCTTATGACCTAAATGTTGTTGGATTAAACACCAGTTGTGCTGGCTACGACTTATTTTTAGGTTATGGTGTTATGTACCTATCCAATTTTTATTTTATAATGGTTCCCTAATAAAAGTTGGAATACAA
This sequence comes from Photinus pyralis, assembly GCF_008802855.1. Classification (NCBI taxonomy): domain Eukaryota; kingdom Metazoa; phylum Arthropoda; class Insecta; order Coleoptera; family Lampyridae; genus Photinus; species Photinus pyralis. The sequence continues at coordinate 31,281,071 of NW_022170249.1, forward strand.
TTATTGATTACAGGGTAAACTTTCTTTGATTACAAAATCACTCTAAAGTACTGTTGATTAGATACTTTCAAAAATTGTAAACAACTTTATATGTATACGGTATACCTACCGAGGTATACCTACAGAGGTATACCATATAGACAAATTTCATGAGCACTCAAAAATAGACAACGCGGGTTTGTTTGTAGATCGGTTTTTTGAAGTCCATCAAAATAGAATTTTCGCTCAGTAGGATGATTAAACAGTGCGTTATCCGAAATTAATTGTGGCTGTATAAATAATCGCGATAACTTGTGGTCTAAACACTAACAGAGCGGATGTTACACGAGTTTATGTGCCAAAATCGCAATAAAAAAGTTCCGCTCCGATTTATCTACTAGTGTGAAAATATTCGACTCACCACGCGTCGAGGGCACAGCACCGCCCTGGAATGGATCTGTAAATAAAAAATTATTTTACATAACTAAGTAGGCATACATGAAATGTGAAGTTGATATAAACGTGTAAACACAAAAAGGACGAATGGCGTGTGTGTGCACGTCCATGAAATGCGTATAAATAGCGCAAATATGTACCTTTTTATATATGCAAATCCGCCGCTACGAAATGATGTTCTGCGGTGACGTTTAACAACAACGGTACTCTGTATAATCGTTTTGCCAATGCCAAATTGATAAATAATCTCTGGAAACCTTTCAGAAAATCGAAAACGTCACCGTGAGCACACCGTGATAAGCAACTGATAAAGTGAAATTGATAACAAACCGTACAATTACATATTATCGCTGTTGGTTCAGTAGAGGAAATGTTCCAGGAAGGAAATAAAACCAGAGATAAATGAATAATTTATATAAAGGCAGTCACTGTAAGCAATACGTAACGATAGTTTGCAGGTTTGCTAATGCGAGCTTTCTATAAATGGATTAAAAAGCATCCCTAGGGGGGAGATACCTAGCTTATGTCATCTAATAATATACAGATTAGTCCGTTAGTTCACAGAATACAATGTAAATCAGCATCCGACAAAAACAATTACGCTAAGCACTATTGATTTAAACAGTTGTGTTTGGGAGGCGCGACAAAAAATGGAAAAAAGGTCATAGGTCGTCGGTCACATTTTTCTTGAAATACGTGAAGCAAATTGCTGATTTCCCAGACCATGACCGCACACCCGAATTGACGTTCAGATTTGAAAGAACTGGCCAATCCGACCCCCATCTCAAAATTGTGCCCAACTTAAAGAACGGTACCCTAAATGAAAAATTGGAAAGTGGAGGGTCTGGACTTGTTAATGAAGACAACAAATTTTAAGAGAACTGGAGGCTATGAAATTCGATTTATTAACAACGTAAGTGGCAGCTAAGCTAGCAGTGCTAAATCAATTATTATCTCGCGCATTCTTTTTAAGAATTCTTTCAGCTTTATATAAAATTTGAACAGAGTCAATCGTGGCCGTAATTATATTATTTACTAAGCAACTCTCTTTAATTGTGGTATGTTAATTTTTTGTGTTCGACGGGAAGTTAAATGTTATTTCTTTCAGGATTTTTAGTTTCCGGTTTTAATTATTACCACAAAAACCGCGCTGTTGCCATCGATTTTGACAGTCAATTTAGGGCTGACTAAAAAAGAGTATCTGCATGTAATTGTAATTGTGACGCGTTCTTTAGTACGTTGGGTACGCCAAAAAAAACTGCACTTTTTGATTGGAATATGCCACTTTCTGTGGTAATAGTTAATACCAAAAGGCAACTTTTGAGATAGGGAGCCACTCGAAAATCCGTGCAGGAAACCAAAATGGTGGCCGTCAAAATAGCGCCATTAGCCGCAATATATTTTTTTGTATCTCTGCTCCTAATAGTCCGATTTTAATTTTCTTTTTTTTGATTGAAAGCTCTTGTGACGAGGAAACTTTTTTGCTATATAACATTTATCTCTAAAACTTAAGGATTTAGCACAATTTTAAAAAAGTGTTTTTTTTTACGAATTTGAATCACAAGTAAGCTCAACCCGATTTTTATGTGTAACTTGTCCACGTCAAATGTTAATATGTAAGGATTTGTATTATTCAGCACAATATTCTGACTCTTAAGGTCTGATGATGAATCGGTCTATACGATTCGAAGTCGATTAGCTAAAGAAATATTAAAATTCAATTATTTGAAAAACGAGTTTTATTTATTTATTTATTTATTGTTACAAACTACACAGGGCACAGCCCTAATTACGTAGCAGGTATCTATTATCTATTAATGAAGGGTTGCTGAATAATAAGTATATAATCTAATAATGACATTCAACTAAAAAATGATACAAACTTTCGCATACAAAAAATTAAAAAAATATGATACTGTTGGGGTGTAAGAAGCCCTACTAATTTTTTTCTTTTATCCTTAATTGAAATCATAATGTTTTATTAATTGTTTGGAAAAAATGTTAAATATTACAGTATATTTCTCCTATTCACTAAGCTTTGGATTTCAAAAACTTTCCTTAGATCAACCGATCTAACACTGTTATAGTTAGGATAAGTGCCAAATTTTTTATAATAGAGAAATCGTAAAAACTTATTTTGGACTTTTTCAATTGCTTTTATTGAATTACACGTGTTTGGATGCCAAACTGTGCTAGCATATTCAAGCTTTGGTCTAACTAATGTAAAATAAAGTCGTTTAACTGTACTTATGTTTTTGAAATTCTTGGTTTGCCTCACAATAAAACCCAAAGTTTTGTATGCACCAGCCACTGTAATATTTATGTGTTTATTAAAGTTCATTTTATCATCGTAAGTTACTCCAAGATCCTTTATGGAAGTTACACGTTCCAAACTTAACCCGTTAATTTCATAATTAAAAAAGAGTGTACTCTTCTTGCGCTAAAACGATAATACATTGCACTTTTTTATGTTTAGAGGTAATTTATTCAAACGGCGCCACTGATACAATTTATTAAGATCATTTTGAAGATTTAAACAATCAGAAATACTGGTTATAGGCATAAATATTTTTTGGTCATCCGCGAAAAGTAAAGATTGACAGTTACTAAACTGAGAAGGCAGATCATTTATAAAAATCAGAAACAGCAAAGGTCCCAAAATAGAGCCTTGCGGTACTCCAGAATTAGCTTCAAATTTGCCTGATGTGTTACCATTAAATTTCACTGCAAGTTTGCGACTGCGTAAATAAGAAGCAAAAAAGTGTAACAAATTGATTGATAGGCCATACTGATAAAGCTTTCTTAACAACAAATCGTGATGTACTTTATCAAATGCCTTCCTAAAATCTGTATAAATTTTATTGTATCAATTTGTATCGACAAATAATTCACTACGTCAAGAAAATAGTGGTTGCTATTTAAAAACAGTATGTCCCCTTTGACTGTGTAGAAGTATGCTACTGACCCCAAATTGAATGTACGTGGATTGGTAGCAAACTTTTTATAATTATGGATGTCATAAAAAGCCTCGCGGTTAGCATTACGAAAAAAAAACCGATAAGACCTACAAAAATAATTCTTTTGTTAAGGGATACCCGGGGATACCTATAAAAAATATCAAAATGTATAGGCTGCCCTCGAGAACACCCTATATACCTAAAAATACGTTTTAGGCTTCCCCTCAGGCTTCTCGTACCAACAAACCGTTACCATTAATCTCAACCATTGAGGCCGAGATTGAGGCTCTATCGTCCGCTTACAGAAGGTGGATTCCCTGTATAATAAAAATGATTCAACTTATATGAATAGGTATCTAAAACTTGGAAATCATAATATTCCGTTAATATTCTTAAAGAAAACCCGAGAGAAAACCATCGAAAAAACCCATGATCTGATAAATAAGCACTCCAATTTTCACATTCGTTGTAGCTTAAACCAACTAGTTAAGTAAAATAAGAGCGAGAGTAAGAGTTAAAGTTGCTATACTGCCAGCTATACTGAGTGTTTCTTTAAAAGCAGAGTGTATTTTCTGTTTTTCAGAGAAAAAAATTGACGAGGCTTTTCCTTTCAATTTTCATAATGCTTGATTTCGTGCCTGATGAAACAAATATTGCGCATTTTTTCAAAAAAAAACATGGCGGATTGAAATTTTCCGAACTTGCAGGGTAGATACAAGGAGTTTTGGGGTTGTATCGATTGAATTTCTAAACGATGGCCTTTTTTGTCGAAAAGACCGGGATATTGCACAATTAAAAGCTTACTTGTGATTCAAATTCGTAAAAAAACACTTTTTTTTAAATTGTGCTAAATCCTTAAGTTTTAGAGATAAATGTTATATAGCAAAAAAGTTTCCTCGTCACAAGAGCTTTCAATAAAAAAAAAGAAAATTAAGATCGGACTATTAGGAGCAGAGATACAGAAAAATATATTGCGGCTAATGGCGCCATTTTGACGGCCACCATTTTGGTTTCCTGCACGGATTTTCGAGTGGCTCCCTATCTCAAAAGTTGCCTTTTGGTATTAACTATTACCACAGAAAGTGGCATATTCCAATCAAAAAGTGCAGTATTTTCCCCATTCTAGCCATGTACCCGACGTACTATTTAGTAGATTGTATAATGTGAAAACCAGATCACCACACAAAGTTTTGGTAATATAGAAACAGCAATGGAAGGGGAACCGAAGTAGGATAGATGATGGCGGTCCTGGACCTACAAATCGTCAATACGACTCGTTTGAGAAAGGAAGACGTACATAGATGTAACTGGCCAGGGCCAACATAGCAAGTCAAATCACTAACTGGAAGGTGAAGGAAAACGAGTCCCTCAGCGACCAGCATTATATTACTTGGACGGTAGACGGGAAGGCATGAAACCGAAGGCTCTCAACAACAAGCAGGATATCACATGTAAGAGCAGGAAGTTAAACGTGGAAAAATTAAGGAGAATCCTGGAAAAGAAAGCACGCATACTACGTACGCGGGCGCCGTCTGAGCTGGGCTTACAAAATGGGTAGACGAGGTAATGCCAAATGTTAGGAAAGAAGTGAAAAACGAGCACCATACTGGTGGGATCAAGAAGTGGCCGCGGAGAGAAGAAAATGTGAAGGCGGGCTATTAGAGCAACGAGGAAAGGCGAAGTCGACCAAGCGTTAGCGTTGTTGGAAGAATGAATGTCCAGAATTGGACGGAAACGTGTGGGGTCAAGCGTATAATATAGTAGCAGAGAAGCTTCGACGCAGGAAGAGAGTGGGCGGTAGTGATGAAGAGATAATTGAAAATCTTGAAACCGTTTTCCCGCTGCGTAAGTACGAAGGAGTGATAAACTCAGAGGCAGACATAGTACAGAACCAAGAAATTATCCAGGCGGCAAAAAATGTCAAAACGAAACGCGTCATGCCCAATTGGACGTAGTTATGCAGAAACCTACCAACCCACAATATGTCTGAAAACGGGCTTAATGGAAACTCGAACTTGCTATAAAAGATTCTTTAATTTGCAGAAACCAGCCAAGCAGTATACTGCAATAGCCATGCGCTAGTGACTCTACTACCAAACCATTTTATTGAAATGAAGACCCTATGATTACGCAGAATCATACTAACCCACTTGGTCGATGAAAATTATTCAAACTGCGCAACCAAGTGGTTTGGTAGCTTTCTGCAAAAATCAGTTCTTGTACATAACCTATCTGATTTTGCGAGTTTTAAAATCAGACCCCGTCGGAATTCTGTTATTGTGTTAGTTAGTTAAGTTAGTGTAGTTGATTTTCAGTTTCCTTGGTGCAGCATAGTTAAGTTAATCATGTTTAACAATCGGACATTAAAAATAATTACTTTACTTAAGAATAAAAACCAACTTTCCGGTAAGATGCATTTTCTGGTGTACTCAATAGCTACTGCATTTTCGATTTCGTGTTGTTATAGGAGATAGTAAGATAGAAAGTGAAAAGAACATTTCGTTCAATGTAGAATCAGAAAATCTCGTGGAAGACGTGATCCTTCCTAGTTCAAATAAGTCAAACGCCTATGAAGTGAATAAATCAGAAGAGGACCTCACGTATCCAGGTAAGTGGGCTTTTTAGTGTGCCACGTGCTATTCATATATTAATTTATAGAAAATTGTAACAAGACCGATAACAACATTATTAGCACTGACCAAACCGAACTTGTGGAACAAGACAAAGACTACGAAATTCATCCTAGTACCAGTAGCTATAAAGACAAACACTATGAAAATGCCGGTACCTATCCATCCGAAGATGACGATGATTCTGTCCGTGATCCAAATTACGCGACCGAGAGCGATTGTTCGGAATCGGATACAGCAATGCACACAAAAGTATCGCACGTTGTTGCTGATGCTGATGTTCAAGAAGGAAACCTAGATAAGGAACGTATAAGACCACGGAAAGGCAGAAAAAGAAAACATGCAAATGTTAGTAGAAGCGGAAACAAGGAAAATCGAAACAGCAACCGGGATTACTTTAACTATAAAGGGAAGAAAATTCAAGCAAAGACTTTTATTGATTTTGACTGTAAATGCACAATGAAATGCCACGACAATGTTTCCTTAGAAATCCGAAAGATAGAGTTTGAACGGTTTTGGTCTTTGAAGTCATATGATAGCCAAGTCACTTTTATTGCTGCTGGTGTACAACAGTTTCCTAAGAAGAGATTGTATGGAAGGGATCCTGATAAGCGACAATTTTCTCGACGATATAATATACACGGCCAAATTGTTTGTAAAAGCATCTACCTCAAAACTCTGGGCATAACATCTTTCAGGGTGCACACAGCTCTTAAAAAATTTAGGGGCGTTATTCCTATTACAGATCAAAGGGGACAAAAACAAGGGGGCTATAACAAATTGGCGGACGATAAAGTTCAAAAAGTAGTGGATCAGATTAATCGTATTCCAAAGTATACTTCACACTATCGTCGAGAAGCGACAACGGCGCAATTCCTACCACCAGATGTAACAATACAAAAGATGTTTGAGATGTACCGTTTGGAAACGGAAAATCCTGTGAGATTTAGTTCCTACAAAAAAATTTTCTACGAGCGTTTCAACTTGAAATTTAAAAGTCTAAAGAAGGATACGTGTAACACTTGCGACACTTTAAACATGAAAGCTACAAATGAAGCAAATCTTAATAAACAACAAGAAATAAAAAAGCAACATGAGAACCATTTAGAAAACGCAGAAGGGGCTCAAAAATTAAGACGGCAGGATTTTAAATTGGCAAAGGAAAATGATGAGTATGAGTGCCTAACATTCGACCTCTAAAAAACGTTGCCGTTACCCCGAATCCCAACCAGCATTGTTTTCTATAAACGACAACTTTGGGTGTACAACTTGGGCGTACACAGCGGAAAAGATGACAAAGGATATTGCTATGTCTGGACAGAAGGGGTCGCCGGAAGAGGAGCGCAAGAGGTCGGATCTTGCCTTTTGAAGCATATTGAAAACTTAAACAACAATGTTAATAATCTTATACTATGGAGTGACTCATGTGGAGGTCAGAATAGAAATATAAAGCTCACTCTGATGCTGAAATATATTTTAAGTAAATCTCCTAGTTTGGATGATATTACTTTAAAGTTTTTACACTCCGGACATAGTTTTCTTCCGAATGATTCAGACTTCGGTGAAATAGAATGTGCGTTAAAACGGCAACAGCGACTATAATTGCCAGAGGATTACGTTAATGTTATGAAAGAATGCCGGAAAAAGAAGCCATTTATTGTAACCAAAATGAATTCTGAAAATTTTTTTGGAGTACAAAATATTGAAAAGAATATTGTAAATAGAAAAACTTCTAATAAAGGTGATAAAATAAACTGGCTGAAAATTCGATCCATTCGTGTAGAAAAGAATCAACCGTTTATAATAACTGTTCAGCAAGACAACTTTGATGAACCTGAGCAACAAGTAGATATTAGAAAAAGGAATTGTAGAAAAGGAAAGAATGATTCTGATTTTTGGGAAGTGATTCCTCTTTGGCCGAAAGGAAAACCGATTGCAGATGCAAAATTGAAAAATTTACAGGAAATGATGCACCTCATTCCCTTAGACTGTCAATCGTTTTATAACAACTTAATGGGAGATACAGCTATCGAAGAAGACGTGGATGGCTACAATGTTCTTGGTCTTGATTTTGAGGTAGAAAATGATTTAGATAATTAAGTCACTATACTATTGTATTTAATATACTCGTGTATGTTTGAATAAAGTTTGGGTTTTTCATAAATGTTAATGTTATGAATCTGCTGAAACCTACTAACCCACAAAATACTCAAAAAATTGCGATATTACGGTCAGTTAAGATAAATGTTTAAAAATTCAGTTATACACCGCTTTAAATTTACATCATTATGGATTTAAAAGTTCTACATGAACACGTTATGAAGAAAGGAATGAAAATAGTTACCACGCAAGATTTCTCATTTTCACACCTTTGATGCTTGGTATGTTTCTGCATAACTACGTCCAATTGGTTTTCCATCTTAATTAGTGTAGCTGTAGTGGGCCAGGCGGCCCCGAACATATTCCGAGCGGATCCCCGGAGGGGTACCACAAGGTTCGGTGTTGGGGTCACTTTTATGGAATATCGCTCATGACGCTGTGCTGAAGCGGACCGTGCCGAAAGAGGTGCACATAATTGGGTACGTGGGCGACATAACGATAGCCGCTGCGCACCGAAGCGTCGAAAAAGCAATATTAAATACGAATGAAGCCTCGAGAATAGAAAGGTGGATTAAGAATGGCTTAGAATTGGTAGGTGCTAAAACTAACGCGACACTGATGGCCCCAAAGAAGGAAAAGACAATAGATACATAGAGTCTGGAATATATTAGACATGCACCGGTGTGAAGAGTGGCCAAAATTTCCGAATACACCCAAAGCGAAAATAAACCTTGCCATGTAATTTTTTTCCTGTTCATTTTTCACTACATCCCTCCCATCAAGCAGAAATACGAGTCAATGAAGGGTTGAAGAAGTCACTCTCTTATTATATTTCCAAAAGGGCATCACCATCAAATTTTCGTGGATGGTTAATGATAATCCGAGAATAAATAATCAACAAAATCCCCAAGTGCTATCCTCCAAGGAGTTGGAACAGTCACCCCCTTGTATCTCGTAAACAGCACATACTATCACCATCAGATTTTCCCGGATAGTTAATTCGAGAATAAATAATCATCAAAAATACCTAGGTGCACTGCCGTCTAAGGGGTACAAATAGTCACTCCTTTGTCGTATCTCGAAAACGGCACATACTGTCACGATCAAACTTTCGTAGATGGTTAATACTATTTCCAAAAAGCTCATTTAACATGTGAGGATGTAGACAAAACATACACACTGGGAGACTATCGTATGAACTCACTCAATTCCTCGCAGACTACGGAGAAGTTGGGGGGTTTGTAGGAACCAGAGAGAGGCAAGGGCCGCCAAAGCCGCGGAGAAACTAGGACCTATAATAAGGTAAGTCACATCCAGAGGAATACAAAGTATGATGCCTGGGTGTTGTTCTCTTGAAGGAATGTTGTCCAACAATCCGTCCCAGGGCAGCCAACGCCTGGAAAAATATCCTTTTTTGGTTTTTATAATAATTGTGTGGTATCGGTTCAAAAAACATTTGCCATTTTTGATTAAAGGTCCAATTCTTCCTAATTGTTTTTTCTCTGTAGAGTGGGCGCTATCTAAAACCGTATGTCAAACGAGAAGAGAAATCTACACACATGTGCGGAAAACGGGAGAGCATGTTTCTTACTTACACCTTCTTCATAGTGGCGAGAAAGACTGAAGTATTGAAGTACATGTACGGGATTCATCAAGGTACGCTGTTTTGTAGTTTTCTAAACGAACTTGATGATTAAATGAAAACGTTTCTCTACAACTTAACCAGAAATAGCGTAAGATAAGAAAAGTACATATAATATTCTTGATTTATTTATTTAATTTCAACAGCAATAATTCCTAATACAGGAATTATCAAAGTAAAAATACATATAATAGAAAGTATATACATTTTGGTACAAAATATAGAGATTTTAAGAAATTAATGTCAATACAAGTGAGTTTGATATAATTATAAATATTAATTATTTTACAATATTATTTTATTTTTATTTTTTTTATTATTATTTTATTATTATCCCTCTCTTGTTTTGGGCCCTCAACAGGCAACTAATTACTAAGGAATCTCGTAAGGAATGAACGTATACAGAGAGTCACCTCAAATTCTCTTTGGTTTGGAGATACAAAAAATTTGTCAAATATAGTTTTATAGGTAACATTACTATCTATCTAATCGCATATTCGGGCACGTCCGGTTTAACCGGAAATCGGTGCAACTTTTGTTTTTCAATGCTGCAATGCCTATGTTTTTTTACGATATTTAAAAGGAGTAGTAATCAATTTTCTGTATGACAACATAAAATATGCATATGATTGATATACAAAAAAATGGAGAAATTCGTGATTCACTATTTCGAAAATTTTTATCTAGCATGCCGTGTGTCATATCATGCAGAGAAGACCTACAATAATTCGTATACAATAACTTGTTCAATGTTTCGTTTTAAGATTTAATTTTGCACTATACGATCTCCCCGTGAGGCACCCTGCATCCTGACAGCACACGGCATACTAGATTTTATACATTTTCCTAATATTGAATAACGAATTTCTCTATTTTCTGACGTGACCTAAAATTTCCACTGCCTTCTCTGAATCAAAATTTTGTTGCTTACGCAGTAGCGGTAGAAATGTTCATGCATTGAACTTTTTTGCAGTATTCCAGTAATGAACTTTCCGGGAACGATATTTTCGAGATAATTATACTCGATTTAGACTATACAGGGTGACAATTTGAAAACTTACCACTCCCCATATCTTAGTAAATAAACGAGATATTTAAAAAAATCAAAATCCGTTTCGGTAGTTCGGAGGGGGAATCACAATGACATAGTTGGCGACGCACCCCCTCCAACCCCCTGCGCCCCAGCCACCCCAACTTTTAAATCTTAAATAGTGACCCCCCATGTGTGATACGTCGTTGGAAAGCTCTGAAAAAAATGCTTTCCAACCATACCAAATAGCATTACATTTAGGTTAGTAATTATCGTGCAAATCAAAAAATAAACTAATATGATACATTTGAAATCTGTCGTATTTAAATCGGAACCGGCGAACATAGACGAACTAAGACAGAGAATAATTCAAGAATGTCGAAATATTGCAAAACCAACATTTGAAAAGGTTCGACAAGAGTTTGAGAATAGATTATAACTGGCGATCAAAAATGAGTTGCTGTCGAGCCGGCTTTGGAAGTTCAAGTTAAATACGATTTTCCATGTTTATGTTTTGATTTGCACGATAATTACTAACCTAAATGTAATGCTATTGGTATGGTTGGAAAGCATCTTTTCAGAGCTTTCCAACGACGTATCACACATGGGGGGTCACTATTTAAGATTTAAAAGTTGGGGTGGCTAGGGCGCAGGGGGTGTGAGGGGGTGCGTCGCCAACTATGTCATTGTGATTCCCCCTCCGAATTACCGAAACGGATTTTGATTTTTTTAAATATCTCGTTTATCTACTAAGATATGGGGGGTGGTAAGTTTTCAAATTGTCACCCTGTATACATTTATAACAAGTGAAAAATATAATCGTAAACAATTCAAGTAAACCCAATAAACGCGCCTTTTTCAAAGCTTCAAATGTAAGCAAGGTGCGGAGACGAATACGAAAATCAGTGTCGTGGTAATAAAGACAGCAGAGACGAAAAATTATTCTAGTTCAAACTAAAGTATTGACGATTGCAAAATTCAACTGGAGTAGTACGCGGAAAACCGATAGTAAACAAAGTAATTCAAGTTTAATTATGAGATGTAATTGATGTCACTTAGGTTAACTTTGACCGATCGCAATTTTCATTCAAAACAACATCGTTTATGTTATATCAATCTTGAAGCTGACGCGACAAATGCGATTGGTCTTTGCTGATAGTAGATGGCGCGCTTTAAATCGCCTATGCAAAACGGGCCAAAGAACTAACTTGACAAACAAAACAAAAAAGTGTTCACAATCGAAACCGTGAACTTTTATGTTTAAATTGACACAGAATGTGTCCGATTAATTCCTTTATCGTGTCACCTTTGATATACGATTGAAGATACGTTAGTCAATGTTTATGAAATAGGCGATAAGAGTCATAAATATAGAACATCCGGAATATAGCCAAATCATTAACATATAGTGAACAGACTCATACATAAAAATGGAAACAATGAAAGTGAACTATAGCCCTCGTAATAATTTTACAAAATTAAAGGTCAAAAAGAATGTATGTACTCAAAGGGCGAATGAGGTTTCTCGATTCTATATCGTTGACAAACATCCTGTGCATGTAATTTAGTGGCTTAACGTATCTACTTGCGGAAGTCCATTAAATATAAATAATATTTAGTGGTTACGTTACAAGCGTTTATTTATGTCAAACATTGGAGTATAGTTGATGTTAATTAACCAACTTCACTGCGGAAGAATTTGCGAACGCTTATCAAATTCACTTAACACTGCGATTTTTAGTGCACATCAAATCAAACAGGCGCCGATCGGATCGGCGCTTCACCAACCGGCTCTCGTTTAACCGGATGCATTGCTATTTGTATGCATTGGATTAATAAAACGCAGTGTATAGTTAATATGTCATTTAGTACTAGCGGTATAACGGAAATTCTTGAAAGATACTGCATTTTTTTTATACCAAGGTGCCACTTGGTACAGTTGTTCCTTAGAGCCATTTAAACGATTTGACCCGAAGAACACTTGACATTTTCCGTGTGGGTAGATTTTAGAGGGGGTGGGGGTGATTTATTGTAACATTTTTTTAAAAACTAAGTATGGCCTAGAGACGAGATCTGGGTGTCGATTTCGTATGATTTTAACCCGAGGATTCCAATGGTAGCGCCAGAAATGCAATCCGGATACCGGAAGTCCGTGAAAAGCCGCCATTTTTAGAAAATGACAGACTTTTGATCGAATTATATTTTTAAGGCACACCGGGTCGTGTAAGGTGTCTAGACCTATGTTTTTGGGGTCAGGGAATTCATTTTTGATAACAAAAATAACCTACTGGCATCGGATCTGCATGAGAGGCTTCCCTACTGCACTTTTTGAAGACGTCGCACGCGGTGAAACCCAAGATATTCCAAAGTTTTAATATATAAACCTATATTATTTTATTTAATAAAAATACACATTAACAAAACATAAGATATATTAAAACATGGGGTAAAAAATGTATAAGCCTATGAAGAATCACCAAGTGAAAATTGTCCAACGAGGCAAAGCCGAGTTGGACAACACGTCTAGTGACTAAAAGACATCGTTTCGTAACGAATTATATACAAGATTTTTTGTGAAAGCGGAGAATTTGATAGTTTTATAATTTTATTAGTATTTTTAAACATTTTGAAAAGTAGGCAGTCAATCTGATTCAAGGCAATGTTTATGCATTATTTAATGTCAAGTGTGACGTTAAGGTTGAACGTAGCGTGTTGCCGTCTTTCCCGCAAAGTTTTGCGAAAAAATTACTTCAAATAAGTGATATTGACGAGTCTTTGGATATTGAACAAGCTGCTGAAGCTGCACTATCCACGTTAGTACCCGAAAAATCGAAACATTTATACGAAAAGACCTGCGACAAAATTGATTTTAATGTTTCATTTTTATTTTTAGGCACTAGTGCCTAAAACTTTCACATTTACGCACTAGTGCCCAAAAGAGTGTCATTTCGAAATTCTAATCAATACCAAAATTTGTCAATTTCGAAACGCTTTCACAAAAAAGTATTTATAATAAACAACGTTTACAGAGGAAATGTTTACTCTAGTACGCGATATTTGTTTTCCGTGAATGTGAAAACCTATTTCAATTCGTTAGGAAATTTTGATTTTGCTAACTGGATTTATTGCCGAATTTTTGATAAAATAATGAGAAATACGCCTGAAAATAAGCTAATTCGTATATCATTAGATGAGAAAAAAATCTTCTTTTGATTGGTGTCATTACAAACCCTCTAAGTTAACATGGGGAGCAACGATCGGCAAAAAACGTTTTTCGCAAGTTAATTTCCTACGTTCGGTTTTAAAATATTCACCCGATATGTGAAATTCCTTTTCAGTAGTGATAACGTAATCTCAGAGGAGGTCAGCGATGTACTTGGTGATCTTTCATAGGCTTATAAACTTTTTACCCCATCTTTTAATATATTTAATGTTTTGTTAATGTGTATTTTTATTAAATAAAATACTACAAATTTATATAAGTATTAAAACTTTGGAATATCTTGGGTGTCACCGCGTGCGACGTCTTCAAAAAGTGCAGTAGGGAAGCCTATCATGCAGTTCCGATGCCAGTAGGTTATTTTTGTTATCAAAAATGAATTCCCTGACCCCAAAAACATAGGTCTAGACTAGGCATGGGAATTTTTTTCGATATATCGATAGGTATCGATAGTTATCGATATATCGAATAACAATAGGTAGAGCTAAAAAAATCGATAGATCGATAGATCGATAACTATCAATATATCGATACTTATCGATAAGTATCGATATGTCGATAACTATCGATATATCGATAACTATTGATATATCGATATGTCGATAACTATCGATATGTCGATAACTATCGATATATCGATAACTATTGATATATCGATATGTCGATAACTGTACGATAAAATTATGTTATTGTTGAGATTTCAACGAGCGCTACTATTTTTATTAATAAAATCCATTTTCGGGTTTACTCTCGTGTAAATTTACTATTTTTAGTTGCTCGACGTTTCGGAAACTTAACTTTGCTCCCTTTCTCAAGAGAAGCGCTACGTCACATCATCATCCATGCCAAATAAACGCAGTAATAAAATCTTTAGAAAATAGATCTTTTCGTCTCACTGACGATTGCTCAAAAAAAGAAGCACTTCAAAAACTTGAACAAAATGTTGCATCAAAATGGCTACTCTTTAGATAAAATAAAGAAGACAATCAAAGGGTGTAATCATGGCCTATGTATCGGTATCTGACTGATGGTTACAGAGGACCAGTCACAAAAAAACAGAAATGCTAAAGAGCCCTGCGATAATTGCACAGTTAATATGGTAACTCCATTAAAGTTGCAAGAACTGCATTCGGTTATTTTCATATTTTGTTAAAAGAGCCCTCTTGTCTTGTCGGGCTCTTTCGCCAAAATATAAAAGTAAACTCATGCAGTTTTTAGACACGCTTTCAAAAAAATTATCGGTAATATTATATCGATACCTATATATTAAAAACTATCGCCATAACGAGAACTATCGATATACCGATACTTATCGATATAGCGGTAGTTATCGATCTTTCGATAGTTATCGGTGTATCTATAACCATCGATATTTCGATAATTGTCGGCATATCGATAAGTAAAATATATCGATAGGTAAGTACCCGATACTTATATCGATAGGTGAAAACAGTTATCGCCCATCCCTAGCGATAACTATCGACGTATCGATATATCGATAACTATCGACATATCGATAACTATCGACATATCGATATATCGATACCTATCGATAGTAATCATATATCGATAACTATCGATATATCGATAACTATCGAAATTATCGATATATCGATAACTATCGAAATATCGATAACTATCGAAATATCGATATATCGATAACTATCGATATGATAACTATCGATATATCGATAACTATCGACATATCGATAACTATCGACATATCGATAACTATCGACATATCGATAACTATCGATATTTCGATAATTATCGGCATATCGATAAGTAAAATATATCGATAGGTAAGTACCCGATACTTATCGATAGGTGAAAACAGTTATCGCCCATCCCTAGTCTAGACACCTTACACGACCCGGTGTGCCTTAAAAATATAATTCGATCAAAAGTCTGTCATTTTCTGAAAATGGCGGCTTTTCACGGACTTCCTGTATCCGGATTACATTTCTGGCGCTACCATTGGATTTCTCGGGTTAAAATCATACGAAATCGGCACCCAGATCTCGTCTCTAGGCCATATTTAGTTTTTTAAAAAATGTTACAATAAATCATCCCCACCCCCTCTAAAATCTACCCACACGGAAAATGTCACGTGTTCTTCGGGCCAAATCGTCTAAATGGCTCTAAGGAACAGCTGTACCAAGTGGCACCTTGGTATAAGAAAATGCAGTATCTTTTGGTATACCGCTAGTACTAATTACTTAATTTGCATTATGCCAGTGTGTTTGTATAATATTTCATTTCATTAAAACTTGAAAGGTAGCTCACCGTCGCAGGGTTATTTCTGACCTTTTGATTGATAAAGTGTTAATCACCCCCCCGAACACCCTACCTGCAATAATCTGAGAATTCCACCGGTTCAAATTCGTAGCTTGAAATTGGAAACTCCGTAACGGAGAGAGACAATGTAGGTTAAAAGGGGGCAAAGTTGCTCCTTTTTGTGACCAAAAAAAACTTTTGAAATTTTTGAAGAAATTTTGAAAATAACTGAGATATCACGGAAAAACTCACTTTCTGTGGAAGAATCTGAACCTGTTGTAAGAATTTCCATAGCACGCTGGATGTAGAAACTAAAAGCTACTTTCTTATTTCTTATGGGCGCCATATTGCATTTTTACGGAGTGAGATGGCGAACAAAAAGGAAAATAATGACGTGTCATACTCTATACCGATCTTGCTGAATCCACATGGCTATCATGGCGATTCTTTATTTTTTGTTCTCTATCTCATTCCATAAAAATCGACCAATTTGAACTACCTGTCCATACTATGTCGACGAACGTCATTCTAAATATGTATGTTACACAATTTACAGATCGCATCGACTGAGCATATCCCCATATACCAGTCTGACAAGCGCCGGCTTGGCATGTTGCCGGCCTGGTGCGACAACGGTTTGTGCATTGCCGGTTTGTAATGTTCCGTGTGTTTTTTACGTCACATACGCATGTATTTACCTACTGCAATGTTGCGAAATTGCTATACAAATGATCATTTTTTTCATATGCAATAGCAGTATCATTGGTATAAACAAAGGCAGTATGAAAAAACAAACTCGGTATTATTTTATCGTACACTAGGAATTCCATTTAGTCAATATATCGCCATCGTCAGATTGAGAATCATATTATTTATAATTATAGGTGGCAATGTGGCATTGGTTGCTGCAACTCAAACTCGAACTCAAATCTACTATTTTACCTGCCGCCCTTAAATGCAGAAGATTTCTACAGTGTTTTGTTTGAAACATTCATCAACTTTGCTACGAATTCATTGTATTTCATCATTACAATCATTTCGCTGTTATATAACTATTCACTTAATGTAAGTGTGGTCCAAGGGTTACTACTTGATAATACAACATGATTATAAATGATTTATGACATAACGGCATAGTCCATAATGATAAAACCTACGTTAATTTTGGCATTTTCTGAATGCTCTAAATGCACGTCAGCAACACTAACTGAAATCTACCTCTCCTTCACATAATATAAGAACCTTTTTTTGCAGTATATAGGTTAATACTAGGAAACTTGCTTCGTTTTTCCGTATTTTTCTTATTTATTTTTAGGAGTAACTAATTACTCCCCATCACCATATGTTCAAGTGTCAGTATGTTTCACCATATATATAAATTTGTTAATACCGATTGGATTTTACGTTTTTGTATTACTTAACCTTATTGCACTGTAACGGTAAAACGCAGAATGTATTGTGCTTTGCTTCAAGTATTCATTGCAAAGACGTACAACGTGTTCAGGCTTTCTCATACTTGTGTCCGAGCTTGTGTCTTTTAATATCGAGAATCTTTCGAATCTGAATTCAACAGTGTGTTTTGTTGTAGGTACAGGCCCATTTGCAATTTTTGAAAAATCTGTGAAAACAACTGAGATATCACCGAAAAACTGAAAATGTCATATTTCGTTTTCTTTTTCCCGAAGTTAAAACGGTTGGAAATGGATTTGCCGGTAGCACGCACTTTTTTTCGGAGCATCTGATATCTGGTATCAGAATGTCTATAGCACGCTAGATGTAGAAAATAAAACTACTTTCTTATTTCTTATAGATTTTTACGCCCTCTATCTCATTCCGTCAAAATTCATTATGGCGTCCATAAGAAATAAGAATGTAATAGCCTGTATTTTCAAGATCTAGCGCGCTATGGAAATTCTGATAAATTCAGATTCTCCGAAAAAAGTGCCCATAGAAATTGCCAACGGAAACCGTCTATTTCCGACCGTTTAAGCTAGGGAAAAGAAATTAGACATTTTCAGTTTTTCGATATGTTATTTGTAAAAATTTCAAATCCGTTATTTTAGTCACAAAAATTTAGCATAAACTGTATCTCTCACCGTTACGGAGATTTCAATGGTGAGTCATGAATTTGAATCACCTTGAAGAGTTAAATTTATTGTTATAAATCTAAAGAGGAGTCGATTTATGTTGAGCCAAGTGCTCTATTCAAACTTAATAATTAAATGTCAAGTGGTTATCACTCGGGTTATCATTATTAAACAAATTGAGGATTTGTATTTTATACACATAAACTTGTCAATCCTTCACATTATAATTTCATAACTTTAATTTGCAAAATATTAGCAGCGGAACGTGGATATGTATTTCTAGGTAAGACCCATAATACAATTTCGCACAATTTAGCACGTTACTGAGATATACCATCTAAATCTAATATATAAAAAACTTGTTAGAGGTTGGTTTTACATTGTTTACTACAGCTAACAGTAAGGTCAAATAGTGCCTTAAATGTTGGTTCTGTAAGAAGCAGCCGTAGACTTGAATATGCCTATTACAACAAAGACTATTGAGCCTCCAACTTGGTTCCACGGTCCACTTTAAACCCCTAATACCAGCCGAGTTCTCGTAGTTAAGAGGTCCTGAGTACTGTCATTTATGCGTTAGCTCGCCATACGGAAATTAAAAGATAAGATATTTTATAACGGATTGTAACGGAGTATATATTTTTATTTTAGTTGTATTTGCTTTATTTCATTTGAATAATAAATTTCAAGTCAAAAAACTGAAGTTTTACATATCCTAATATATAAAAATTTACAAGAGAGGGTTGTCCCACTTATGGGCAAAATAAATGTCAACTTCTGAGACAAAGTGTCTCACTTCAGGTACACACATCCCACATAAAACCTAGAATAACAAGTTAGTGCTCAAATATTTTTGGTTGTATACAATCAATGAGGATTTAACCTACAAGAATGGTAACACAGTTTTTAGCAAAACTCCATATTAAAGATGATAGGATAGTTTGAACCCTTACGCCTCTGGGTACTGGGGAAGTTACCTTAATGTTTTCAAGAGTGGTACAATGGAATCTACCTCGGAATCTACTAACGCATTTATTTCATGTCCTCCTAAGAAAATTGTGCATAACAGTTCTCGTAACAGTTACAATTTTAGAAAATCTTAAATAAAACGAAAAGCATGACAGATGGGTATAGGGAACTTTTTCGACATGTGTAAAAAAATAAAGCCCGTTTTTTTCGAAAAGTTATTAAAATTGACAATTAGTTATAAAACACTGTGTGGCTTGTAGAAGGGTTATCAAAATTTAAATCGGTCCCATGTAGCATCAATTCAGTATTGTTGATTTTTGAAGACTTTTTGAAATTCAAGTCAACGGAGTCATAAGTACAAGGCCCTAAAGAAAAGCAGTCAAACGTCAACGAACTTGAAAAATCTTGAATAACTTGAAAACTTTTGATGCTGGGTATAGGAAAATGCGAGGGGAAATGTGGTATCAAACGACGTAGACTGTTAGTAGGTTTGAAAAATCCATTAAAATACAGGGAGCTCTATTTAAAATAAGAAAGTTGCTATCCACATTCGGTAAAAACGGAAGTTAAACGATCATGATAATATTTTCTTTCGATAGATCATGAACAACTATGTTGGTATGCAAAATTTCAGATTTAAATTATTAATGGGTAACGGTTTGCGTGAAACAGCCTGTATAATATGATATAGATTTCAAAGGAAACCTTTAATGGTAGACTCCTAGTTTCTGGTATTAATTGCATTTTAGTAGAAAAACTTCCCACAAGTAAAGTTATTTTTAGAACTATGTCGATCGTTCTAAAGTTAAAAAAACAGAAAATTTAAACGTCCATTTGCCTATGCAAAGATCGCTATGTATATTTAATCATTTTCGCAGGGCAAACAAGCGTCATAAATTCATCAATTTTATGAAGAGGAAGTCGGCAGTCAATAACCGATTCTCTTAGGATAAAATTTTCCATTCTCCGGTCACTCACCTACTTCCTAAGTTATATTAAATAAGTAATGCAAGCAAATAAATGGGTGGGAAAATTGCGTGTTGAAAAAGTTGCTGATATATGGCACTGTTCGAACTAGTTAGTAAAACAATATCTTTTACAAGAGCGCTTGGTCCATATGATGAAATTATAACAAAAAAATTAAAGTCGCATTGTTCTTCTCAAGTTTCTCGGCAATTTATTGGTCTGCGTGTAGAAAAGTTGCGGGAGAAACTTTTAACACGCTCCCTTTTTACGTAGTTTGGAGTTCTTGGAGTGTTGTCAATTTTTATCCATCGAAGTTCACATAAATTGAATGCATGAATTAGCCAAGTTTATCCATAATCTTTGGCGGATATAATTATTTCCCAGTGAAAAGCAAGAAAGAATCGCAAGTGCCTAACGAGATATACATATTAGATATGAAATAAAGTTAAAGAAATCACTGCAACCTCGTTATTGTTGAGTCATTTCATTGTTGCCTTCAGTAAACTTTGTAGACTGATTATTTACAGTCCCGGCTCGATCCATAATTACACAGCTTTATCTCTTAGAAAGTTTTTCCCAAGATTGCAAAGAATCTTAAGGCCCCTTTGATGTTTTAATATAACAGACGAAAGTAAATTATAATCCGGTCAAAATAATGCTTACGTTTTGGCTACGGCATTCGGCGGATGGCGAAAAAATTATTTATTCCGAAAACGTAATCTAAAATATCTCAAAACTGTAATGTAGCTTGGAATGACGAAGTTGAGATCAAAAGATAATTTGATTAAACAAGAAAATTAAACGAGGAGTTAGGGGAAGTTTCAATTTTAAGGCGAAATTCCGGATTTTTATTTGGTGGATAATTGCGCATCTATCACGCAATTATGTTTATTGATAGCATAAGTCATAAGTCAAATTCCACATTTTCCTAAATAAAAACGCAAAAAGAGAATTTTGATATAGGCCAATAAGTGCGAATTCATGAAATATAGAAATGCGTTTATATTATTAATGTGAATGATGCGAAAATTGAGGAATTTGGCATGTAAAATTAGTTCATGTGGCGGAAACATCAACGCACAGCGAGAATACACCAGTTAATAATAATATACTCATAAATTAGTATCACATAGAGGAAGCCAAGCTATTCACAACGTAATCGTCAGAAATAGTACCAAAAGTATATTTAAAACACATGTCATGTCGGGCAATCTCCTTTATGTTTATTGGTTTATAATCCTATTCCAGATTCCAGCAAACAGATCGTTTCCAATAATTTCACGTACTGCACGTCAGATTTGCGTATGGCAATATTCGGTAACACTACCCGAGAACACTACCTTCGTTTTTTTTTTTGGAAAAAACACACTATAAATGCAATTGAAGCAAAAACAGTCACTATAGGGGGTTTTTTTAGTCTAAGATCCCACATAAGGTCAATCTTCGCCCATCTTGCTTACCGAGTGAAATACATTTTTTTTGTAATCTACATAAAATTCTGCAATTCTTTTCCCATTTAAGAGACTTTCTATCTCTTACGGTTTACAAGATCCCCATACTAAACATCGGAAAAAACCGAAGAAAAAACTCACCCTGATGTGACAGAACTATGAATTTTAAAAATAAAGAATTAAATTTTAATTTGAGAGTAAGTACTCCAGTTGGGACACTTCATATTATTGCACAGGTTATTAGATTGTTCGACTTTGCGAATAGTGTCCTTGCGTTAAAGGATTAGAGTAAGTTTAACGTTGAAAGCTTGGTGTTAGGTAAGGAAGTAGTTTTGGTTGCTTTTCGTTATCCCAATACATTTTAGGTTCTTTCAATATTAAATTTATCACAAAAAAGAGCAGTTTATTGCGTCATCTAATTAGGAATCCACAAGAAGCCTCGCAAGAAGTATATTAACATCTGGCGCCCAACGTGGGGCAGTAGAGACTGAAGTAAAGACCGATAACAACTAAGGTAAAGAAAAGAAATGCCGATGGATCGTTCACCCGTTAATCAAGAGGCGTCGAGCGAATATTATTTGCGAAGTAAAGTTCGACAGGGTGCTATACCAAAACAATATGATACGGCTACAGGTAACACCGAGTCAAGAGGTCAACACCAAGGTCAACACCAACGACGAGTTACAGTAGAGGAGACCAGAATAACTTATCATCAGTTCCAGTCAATAAGCCGGAAGTTCCTGTATGGGGTAGTGAAAAATCCGCTATAGAAATGTCAATTCCACAATTTTTTCAAAATTTCGTAGCGGGACGGCGGCAGAGTAAAGAAACGGACGAGGCGGCGCGGTTGGCTGCGGCAATAATTCAAGATCGGATGGAAGAAGCCAACAACAAAAAGTACCAAGGGGCTGTTGATGACAATGATGAGTGTTGGGGGCGAGAAAAATGTGTGTGCAGATGGACGGGGTCCGGATAGGATAGAAGAAGACCAAAAGGCAAGGACGAAAATCAAAGGTTCATCACATAATCAGTTGCGAGATAAACAAAAATATGGCAACAGTAATGTAGAAAACAACAGTTTAAATTATAGTTTATTTATTACATGTAACAATGTAGATGAAAGGGCAGTAACAAATATTGTTTTGCAGGTTATCGAAAAGTTGCAGCAGGGTGGTCAATTATCTAATAGGTACCAGGTTATCTAACCACGACAATTACACAGGTTTTCAAGGATGTAGTCCAAATCAGAATTTGATAAATGTTGATACAACTAATCGCGATGTTTTGGAAGACAATATTCATAAGTTTAACAAACTAAATATAAATAAGCGAATACCTGTATTTGATAATAAGGGTACTGTACACCCATTGGAATTTATGGCCCAACTGGAGTACTTACTCTCAAATTCAAATTTAATTCTTTATTTTTTAAATTCATAGTTCGGTCACACTGTATATGTTTTTCGGCCACCAGTGGCTACAATTTCTTTTAACGCACCAAACTATGTCTCTATATAGAACCGAATGTCTACAATATACATTTTACCTTAAGCTACACCTTGATTCACAGAATTTTGAAAAAACACAAAAAACGTGTAAACTCCCATACCAAATTATAGCAATTTAGCCCCAATATGGCGACCGGAACCAACGACCAATCAAAAAAGAGATACCCGATTGTTACCACTGTTCTAAATTGAGTCACTGTAAAACGCGGGTCGCCTGTACCCTTGTAACCTGAGGCTGGAGACAAAAGTCGTCAGCATTCCATGAATGTGTTGAATGCGTTGTTTCTGTTTTTGCATTTTTTAAATTAAAGATTTTTAATTTAAAAACTTTGGGTAGATGACCGAACCGAAAGGTTCACAGGTCGACCAAACAATTGTTGCGTTAAGTTATATGTGCATAACTGAATTTATTGCTAACTATAAACAAAACAATGAAAAAAAGCACGAAGGTCACTTGCTTGCAAAATGTGATAAGAGAGATGAAATTTGGTGAGATGGTAGAGCATGGTTTTCTAAAGATACACCCAAATTTGCCACCTCTAAATCCCGCCGCACGAGAGTTGGGGGGTGAAAAACCATACATCGCCTCATGGTTTGGGGTATATAACACCCAATGCCTTCCGAGATATTACACTCCAAACCGTGGGGTTATTTGTAAGCTTCCGAAAAAATTAAAATTCCATGGCGTAAAACTCACAGATGATCTACCTAATTGTGATATACAATTGTATATTGAACCAAAACAAACATTTTTAGAAGGGGAGCCATTCGCCCCTTCTGCCAAGGGAAGGTAAGCCGCCCCTAAAGGTACATTTTTTTAGTTTTTGGCATTTTACAGGAAAACAACACACTTTCACAAAAAAGGCGGACTTATAACTTTTTGTGTAGAGCAAAAATTCTCTCGATTAGATTAGATATATACAGTGCGAGATACAGTGTGTAAAGCGATGGGGTATACAAGAGGGAATTTTTTTTAAATATTGATTTATGAAAAAAATTTATTCTTCATGATATTTTTTGCTTGCCTTGAAAGTACCAATAACGTTTCGATTGTTTGTGGTTTGATAGCAATACGCTATCTTGATTATATATAATGTTGAATAACTTGCAATAAAAAAAATTAATTTTATTATTTTTGCAGATTTCTATAAATAAATTTTAGATTAACTTTTGTTCTATGGCCACAACATAAAAATATCAAAGTTGATTACCATTTTACATTTGACAAAAAACTCCTTTGAGGATGATTTGATTTCACCAAATCACTAAATAATTTACTCAAAAATATGTTCAGGCAAAAGGGAACTTACAACAATTTTTGACCAAGAAATATGCAAAAAGAAGATATGATAATATAGCTCTTAAAGATATTTAAAAAAATCGCGGCGAACATTTGATAACTTCGCAAAAAACAATTATTAGTCGGTTTTTCACGAATTTTCGAAGGATATGTAGAAGAAAAAAAACTATAGCCTGCAAAAATCCTTTCAAAAGCAGAACGTAGAAAAGGAAAACTAAATTTTTTTGTAACACCGTCTAATGTCCGATCACATATCTCCGAAATCCAGCATGATATCAAATTTTGAGTAATAAACAAATTTATTCATTTTTTAATGGCCAACATTTTTGATAATAAGACAAAACATGCTAGGACCACACCTTGCCGAAATAAAGTCGATTTACGCAAACATTTATAATTTTTGTGTATGACCGGTATGACGTCATTGTGCCGCTAAGTGCAGGTCATGATAGACTGTCGCCCAAGTTTTTCGTAAAGCTTGACCCATATGGCTGTGGATGGAGAGAGGTGAATTTCCGTACGTGTAACTTTGTGTAGAACTATACCAGCAACTCGATTATATAGAATAAAACGTTCATTAACAATACTATACTAGTTATCCTTTGATTACAGACTGACCGACTCTAACCGGCCTATCGACTACTTTACGATTTACGATTACTATGGAATAAATGGAAATTAAGGTTTGGCTATTTATACACTTCTCGGGCTGTGCTGTTGGAATTGTGCCCGCTTAATAAGAATTGATTGAAAATATTTTAGCGTATTATAATGTTGCGCAAGCGCAGACATTTTTTCTGCAAGAGATTTAGTTTCGTAATTTCGTTGATTTGTTTTAAAACTTAAAATTTACGTAGTAATGTAAAAAATTAATCCCTATACCCTCGCGTATACCTTAGTTTGTCAAATTCAATGATTTCAAAAATGCGCTGGTAACTCGGCTGGTAATGGGCGATTCTCGGGGCGATTTCATGATTCTAGATATTTACAATTTCGTGAATATCCATACCTTGACCCCTACTAACTTTAGTATAGGCACAGATAAAATATTTTATCTGTGGTATAGGGTTGTTCTAAGTTTCCAGTGTTCACTGCGCAGGGAAAGGTGGGAGTTACTGTTTTCGCATTGTAAGAAAAGACATAGAATTGCTGAACACCATGTATAAATTTTACCAAAAGCATCAACGATAGTAAGTGGTCTCTCTCGTTTGCATTTCTCCTCGCATTTCTCAATCCTTATTATATGGAAATGTACACGCGCGAAAAATTGGGAAAAGTTCTGAATTCGTTCGTTAAAGACTTGCTTTACCTGGAGTGAGAGATAAATTGCCTGAAGCTACAAACTGTCGCCCCGTTGCCTACTTTAAATATTATTTAAGAAAAAAGGGCGAAAGGCGTCAGTCACCATTGATTTCATTGCAATCACACCGTGAGAATGAAAAAATGTCGTCTCTTGAAAAATAAGACACGTTCTCTTGGCGCCAAAACGTTGCAAAAAAATATTATAACGTTTTCAATTTCACGCTTCTCACACATTTGCAAAGCACAACATTTCCGTAATCTGTCCGCTTTTTGTTTTGCGAAAAGCAGGTAATTATCTCAAAGACAAAAAAGGATTGGCCTTTCGGTAGAAGAAAACAATTTTATTTGTAGAATTCTAGAACAAATAATGCACCCTTCATAAAATCCTCACAGCGCTGAACGATTTTAAGATCTTTTTCAAACATCCCTAAACTCAGGTCAAACCCCTAACGTAAAACGGTTAACTGTTCATACAATCGTAAAATTTGCTTACAACTGTACCATAAAGCGTTTCGCCACAAGAAATGCTTCGAAAGGAAAAATTGGATAGTAAAACAAATTAGGTACCTTTGGATTGGATCGAATTAGAATCCCGCCAATCTTGTGCTCGTTTAGAGTAATGATCGTGAGACGCACATGTCTGCATCCGGCACCAGACCGTCTAAAGCGGCGCGCCATCACTTAAAATAATATTTAATAAATAGATCCATTAATCCCGTCAATCACATATGCACACACACACCCTACACGAACACCTTATTACAAACGTTATAAACAAATTGAATAGTTTAATTCGCAAATGTTAACGTCGCACCACCGCCGCCGTCGCACAATACCGACCGAAATGAAATGAACGATGTCGGTCGCATCGCAAAAACTTCCTGCTTGTCAGTTTATGCGTACGAGATTGAATCGTCTGGTCCATATTGCGTCTCTCTCGTACCCGGATTAAGCGCAGATTTGACGTTTCCCTTCATTCTAAATGCCTACTGTATGCGTCTTCCCCCTCTCTCTTTCCGGGACATTATTAACCGATAATATCCAGCATTTGTGTGAAGAGGTATGCGTATGGACTATGAAGTTATTTCTGCTGCCGGTTGCGCTGACCGACGCCTTTTCCAAAATCGTGTACGCGTCTCGCTCTTCCTTTTATGGTGTCAAATTTAATTAGAGTAAGTTTTTGCGTGTATCAGCAAACCCTTTCGTCCGATGCTGTTATTAATTTGAATGGCCGTTGTAAATCGATGTGTTGATTTAGGAACCATGTTACAGTATGTTGCAAAAACTGTTGTCTGTCATTGTTGAGGTGGTTCTATATTCAGAAGATAGAAGAATAGGGTGATTTACAAGGACCAGACCTTTTATGCAAATGTCAACTATAGATAGTTGCGCATCTACAGAAATTATTTTTGATGTACAGGGTGTCCCATTTTTACGTTGTCAATGGACAACTGATTTTTTTTAATGAAACACCCTGTATATTTTTAGTAGTTTCGATTTCTTTTTTTAACCTCTGCATGGACACCAATTCACTATTTCGTTTTTTGTCAATGTTGCCAAATTATAAATATTTCTTCCGAATAATTCAGTAAGCCACCCCATTTGATAAATGCAGGGATAAATCGTAGCGACCTTGTTTTAAAGTTAAGAAATACATTTGATCAACAATGTGAATCTGAATAAAAGGCAACACTTTGGTAATGAGAAAGTTGAATTTAGTGATACAGGGTGTTCACAAAAAAGTCGTGAATTTTCCATATTTCAAAGTGCCATTTTAAATGAAACTACCACTATTTTATTTCTCTATTCGATAGTCTCTTCAATTTTTATAAGGGGTGTCCTTTGCCAAAACCCCGTATTTTTTAGGATATTCAATATTTTTCACAAAAATAGTTACACATTAATTAATACCATGTTTATAAGCAGCAGTAGGCCGTGATAATAAACAAGTTGTAAATCAGCATATGCATGATTAAAGCGCATTTTTTGGTAATGCAGGTCAGTATTTTATTAGCGAAGTTTAAAATTATCGATCTCACGAGTAATTTTGGCTGCGTTAAATAATTAATTTTATTTCATTTCAATTGACGGTACGTCTTCATTTTGTAAAACAAATCACAAAGTAAATAATAAGTTTTTATACTGGTAGCGCTATCTAACGGTAAAATTATAGCACCTCCGAAACCCATATCGAAATTATTTTCTTCAATTATCGATCTTACAAGTAATCTAACTCAAAATAGACTAGTGCCTGCACATCTACACTATAGCAGGAAGCTTTTAGTGAAAATTTGAAGTCTCTAGCTATTGTAGTTATGGAGATCTAACGCGGACAGCCGGCCTGCCAGCAATAACGAATATAATAGCGTATTTTTTTCAAAAATGCGCTAAAAACCAAAGAATGCCAGACAGTAAGTAAACAAGTACCATAAATTCATGATTTGCTGCAAGTGTACTCCTTATTTCGTAATAAAATGAAGTTATTTAAAAAGACTATAAGCTATTCATTTTAAGAAGGTAGCGGTAGAAAGCATAGGGACAGTTTGACCTTCACTGTGATTGGTTAAAACACGAGTCAGTATTACCCTGAAAAATAAAACGAGTGACGAATTCTGTCTGTTAGAAGTTTCAATTACGAACTATACTGTCGAACTGTCATTAGCTGTCAATTTTAAAGATCCAAGCGTGATATCGTTTAATTTATATTTATAGTTTTCAAATTTTGTGCCGTTTTATATTTTTCCTGTGTGTATCGATCTTTAAACACAGCGCCATCTACTACCTTCTTATAATGAATGCAGTATAGATCATATTTTTCAAAATTCGCCTTTTTAATTAATCTTATTTTACTACGAAATAGGGAGTACACTTGTAGCAGATAATTTATTTGTGACACTTGGTAACTTTCTGGCATTCTTTTGTTTTTTATTATCACGGTCTACACCGGTTTATAAACATGTAATTGATTAACTATTACCTATTTTTGTGAAAAATATTGAATAACCTAAAAACTACGGGGTTTAGGCACAGGACACTCCTTATAAAAATTGAAGAGTACACAAAAGACTATCGAGTCTTCTTCTTGTTGGAGTCCACAATCCTACGATTGGTTGGGCGCAGTCCTCCACCCTTTCCCATCCTGCGCTAATCTTTTCACTCTTACATAACTACCCTTGCCTACGTCCCTAACTATTTGGTTTATGTATCTAAGCCTCTGTCGTCCTACCTTCTATAGCTAGCTGTACTATACTAATCCTCCTTGCCTGAGCACGTGTCCTATATTTCTATCTCGTCTTATCTGTACGGTTTTCCACATTATAGAGAAACACTATATGTACCTACGATTTTAGCAGCATTTTCTTAGGTCCTATATTTATCCCGGGTCCTGCTTTTGTTCAAATGCTTTTTGCCAGAGCTATCTTGGATTTTCTATCTTCCTTGCTATGATTATCTTGTGTAACCTTACTACCTAAATAGCAAAATTCCTTTACATGCTTTAAAGTGTCGTTTCCTATTCGGAACATTAATAAAGGATTGACATTATGCAAGATTTTTGCGCATTTTTCATAATAATTATATACCCAACTTTTATGTTAAGTTGGTAGAGCAAAATCTTTAGTTATTCACCAATTTCATCAGAGAAACTGCAAAACACCCATGGGGGTTAAATTTTGTGCACTTCCTGATGTCATATTCTAATTTTGGTTAAGTTAGTAGAACAAAATCTTTATTTATTCAATAATGTCGCTGCCGAAACTGCGGGGTGCATTGTCCTGATGCATAATAACTGACTTTTGTTGGGAACGCAAAAGCGCTACCGCAATACGTAAAAAAAAATGGGCTGTTGTCCGCACATGTTAACTGTTTAATTTGTGATGTTTCATGTTATTTCAATCGAGGTTGACAGGGGAGACAAGAATTAAATATTTTGAAATAAATCCGCGACCACAAGACTCAATTTGGAAACTTGTCAGTTGTCACCTCGTAAGTGATGAGCATATAAAGTACCTATTTAAAAGTATCGCTGCTGTTTTAAAGTTTTATGAGCTGAAATGTGTACGATCAAGTAAACAACATTACCGTCTCGTAAGGTAAATTGCAGTTGTATAACTTTAAATGGATTTGTCAGAAAAGTTGTTAACAATTTACAAGTTCTTGAATCTTTTTACTTTCCACCTTATGTATTTTTAATAAATGCATAAAGTGGGGAAAGTTTAATGGTACGGTTTTACGAAAATGTTTTTTTTTAAACAGCCTTGGAATCTTGATTTAGTAGTGCACAGTGAGGCAAAGAAACTTTGTTAACTTGGCAATTGTGAGTTTGTAGCAGATATTATTACGGTACACAAGGGGAAAATAGTGGCGGTTGATTAAACAAAATTAGCTTTACATTTACATACGCGTACACGTATTCTGTACACGCGGGAATTAATATGTAATCAATTGAAAACCACGTTTGTCTTTTATTAGTAGTGCAAACAATTTCGAATGCCATATTCCACACTTTTTAATTTATTACTGAATTGTACACAAATATGTAATTAGATTATATACAAATTGTATAATTATGAAATACAAACTATTCACAGAAACAATATTAGGCTAGGCAACATATTTGTAGGCGAAATAATTCTTGGAAAGCTGGAAATCGTTTTAATCTTTTTATTTGCATGTAAACAGAGTGTTTTAAAGTTTGCACCGATGTTCTGGTTGTGCTGATGGAGGGGTGGCTGAAAGACCTCGAAATTAGTGGCCTTTTTCAGTTTTTTATTAATAACTCGTAAATGATACTTTTTTTCGAAAAGTTTACTCTTTTCAAAATTGAAGAAATTAAAATTCTGGGTAGAAGGAATACCCATAATTGAAATTGCGTCATGTTGTTAAGAAGATATGCACGATCAAAGGACGATGACATATTCTATTTTTTAAAACTATGTATATTGTTTTGAAATTTTAATCTTTTAGTTATACATACCGTGTACCACATCTAATATACGAACACTGGTATATTTAATGTGAATCCACTAACACCGATTTCCTGTGTTTCAACAATCCTAGGTTTAGGCCGGTAGGGACTTTCCTTTTCCAGACTTCATCAGAAACGACTGATCGCTATTAGGAGCTAGCGCAGTAAAAATTACTAAGAGATCTATAGTTCTCCTACCACAATCACAAATTCGGTGTGTGCAGCATGTTCTATAGCCTTTTTGACAATGGTTGTGTCGGCATTTCCTGCAGCTTGCTCGACAGCGATGTTTTTATCTGCAAATTTCTGTATCAACATTGAGATAATTCGTTTTTTTTCTTCCTTCATTCGAGAGGAATTTATCTTTTGACATTGTCAGTACTTAACATGGTTTCGCCAAATTCAACTTTCGCTGCAATAACCTTGTTTCTTCTGAAGCGTTCTGTTTTTTGAACATGCATATCGTCCATACCATTTTCAATTTCAAATATGTGGGACTTATTTGACGTAGAATTCTACGCACTTTAATTTATGAAAGAATAAATATAGAGCACAAGTAGGAAATTGGTGCAAACGTCAAAAAACTCTTTTTTGATCCAAATAAAATGATTATAACCATTTCCAGCTTTCCGAGAATTATTTCGCCAGCACGCCCTTTTTGGTTTATGTTTCTTGGCCTAATATTGTTTCAATTTTGTTATAAATCAGCTAAAAATGTCGCCCTTAAAAATGGCACGTTGTGTGTGTCATACTTTTAATTAGCTTATGGTTTTCAGAAACGACACTTAAACTTCATCTCGCGACCAGTTTACTTTTATCAAACCTTTATTAACGAACGACCCGGATCGTTAATAATTTTTCACTTTCAGTCCGTCCGTCCGTCCGTCTCTGTACAGTACAATGATAACTCGCGATTCGCGAACTGTTTCGAATTTTCCAATTCTGTTTTTAGTAATAGATAGACAATGTTCAAGAGACTAACTGATATAATTTTCGTTATTTGGACTTTCTGTCCGTTCGTCTGTGTTTGTCGCTCTTTGTCTGTACTATTGATTTGAAACAGTTTATTGGTTTGAGAATTTGTTTAACATTTACCTGGTACTCCTGTGAAGTAGGGCGCGATTTTTACCGAAAATGGCAAGAGTCATTTTCGAGCGGCCCATCTGTGCGGCTAACTTCACGATGGCGTTGTGTGAATCCTTTCCAATAGTTTCAAAAAAATCAAAACCCCGTTCCCTTAATCTGAGTTCCTTATTGCTCTTACGAAAGGTTGTCTTTTGGAACACTGCTACACATTTTACTTATTTGAAATTTAGTCATCAAAATTTGATGAACGAGGGTCTCCACTCAACCATGACCCATCATCGCGACCTATACGCAAAAGATCTCAGATATTGTCAATTTTTTCATTGGTTCTTGAAGAGTTCGATGCGCAGGTTACCTTGAAGAGGGAAATGTTATCGAAATAGAGCGTTTTAGTACCTATTTACGAATATTGTGACAAATTTAGAGCTTGATTTTTGCATAGGTGTTTAATTGACAGTAGAACCGCCACGTGCAGTAAACTCGTTGACAAAACTGGAGTAAACGCCTTAGCGTCGCCCTGGGAATGTCCTCCACGATCAAATTATACACTGAGGTTTACTTGTACATCCTGAAGTAACCCCGGTAAACCAACATTAATGTTCCAATAAATTTTTCTTTACCTTCCAAACCAATACTGCTTGCAGTTACTTAAGATTATGTTTACAAACTCTTCTCAAGCTTTCTTGTTATACGCTTGTGTAGAACACCATAATTTCATAGTTAATCCAGAATCTTCAAACGCTTTGTGGAGACTACTCCAAATTTTCACTTAATGAATGTGGTACAAATAATGAGAGATCAAGTAATAAAATCAGCTTGGATCTGGCTACAACAAGTTTTTTTATCTTCCTCCTTGCCTTCGACAACATTCCACAGATCAATCATCTGGTAGTAGATCTTTTTAATCTTTCTGTTTGTTCTAAATTAGAAAGAATCATTCTTGATATTTTCACAGCGACTAATTAATTTTTAGTAAAAGAGCGTAGGCACCTAATCTAATATTTATTAGTAAAAGAATAATAATAACCATGAAGTGAAGTATCTATCTGACAAACTGAATATAGATAACTTGATCTAATTGAAAAACAAACAAAATTCAGTTTCTTTCTTCCACACATAGGTGTGAAACTGCTTTACCAAAAGTTGGATAATAAATAATTTGCCACAACCAATATTTCTACAGTTTGGGAAATAAGTATGGAATTATTACGATTTCAATTCGCAACTAATCAATCTCCCCTGCTGTTGTGTAAAAGACGGAAGACAGGTTTTATTTGATAAAGATGAGTAGTCGAACAGGTTTATCATTTTATCGTTAAAAATGGGGTACCTCAAGATTCAATTGTGGGGCCCTTACGGTTTTCAATATACATGAATGTCCCAATCCTGTTTTTCTTGTGACGTTGAGTAGATATAGAGTAATTTTCCGGGAATCGCATTAGTAAGCCTGCTACAATTAAAAAAATTGTGATGAAAGTCTTCGGAGCTTATATACTTTTTCATTTTATTTTATCATAAGGCTGGCGTATAAGTTTATTCATTTGAAATTAAGGAACCACCTAATTTATTTTCGTTGTTTTATAATTTATTTACCGGGTACAAATATACCTTTTTGCAGAATCATTAGTATAATTCTCATAACACTAAACATAATACCTACACTTCTAAATCAGCACAGTAATGTTATTTGTACATTTAATAATATTCGAATTGTTCCCACAAAAAAATAGTGTAGCTAACTGACAAGCACCAGTATCTATGCAAATCTATTCGGTATTCCATTCACCCACTTGTAAATTCGCTCTTTATTCATCAAGGCAGCTTCGTTTCTATTCGTGGAATACTCAATTCAATGTGTTTCTAGTTTATGAATATTTCCCTTGCGAATCCAATGTTTTGCTGTACCTATGTGTGGTTCGAATTCGTCCCCTATAAAAATGCGTTAAAATAGACAGATGAAGAAAAATTTTTTAAGCGTAAATTAAGCAGGGCATTATTTCTGTATGTGATCAACAAATAAATTATAATTTAACCTTACTGTTAAATTTGCACATAATTCAAGAACTTTCAAAGGATAGCAAAGAAAGTCAGCTAAGAAACTATTGCAATAAGTAAACATCAAAACAAATACGAGGGCACGATAAGAAACATGAAAAATTAAAATGACCCTACATAGAGTGTTTTCAAAATATGTATAGAAAGTCATATCAAAAAAATTACTCGTTGCTTAACAAAGAAACAGCGAAATACATATTTCATATTCTCCTATTTCTGTATAAAACATTCTTGTTTTGCAGAACGAGTAGATTAACAATAGGGCAATATAACCAGTTTAGAAATGGTAAATGAGCTATTTTGTGTAATATCTGTTAATGCTAAGTCCATCCAAATCTTTCCTACTATTAATGCACTGTATGATCATTTATAAAATCTCATGTCATAATTCATAATTACAAACTAAAAAATAATAACATTTTTGTTGGGAAAGATAAAGACGCTTTTGGTCCGTGTGTCGCTGAAATTCGGATAGAATGTCAGATAAACATGGGCCCTAGGCAGGTGTGAACGCGTTACACGTTTCACGAAATGGAGGGTGTGTAGACACTCTAAAATGAACCAAATTGCGAGCTTTTTGTTGACGTGGCACTTTTTAAAACTAGTTGCGTCCCTACTAACATGCTATTATGAAATCTAGTCCATGTGTCATTCATATCAAAATTGAAGGACGTTGGTGGGAAATTAAAAATGTAGCTTATTAAGAACAGAATTTTCAATAAACGAATGGAAATGAATGAGTGCTTCTGCTAATTGGCCAGCATTTCATTTTTTTGTGGAACTGTTTTATACGAATATGTGTTTTTTAAAAACACGAATCGTGATAGAAATGCAGACGAGCGGTAAATAAGAGCGTCGCCGCCGTCGCATCTAGCTGGAAAGATCCGTTGGCAGACGTGTGAATGAATTTTGACGAATACTTTAGATTTAGACTCTTTAAAAAACGATTCGGGATGAGGGCAAATTTTCTCTGAAAAAAAATTTACACCTTCGGCATACAATTTCATTAGCGTATTTGGATAATAAATGAGTAAAAAAGACTCTAATTTATAAAATGTTTTAAAAATAAAACGATTGGAAAAGAATTTAATTAATGAAAAATGTAATTGGTGGTTTTTGTTCTGTATTCAAAGCGCATAATTAAATTCCGACCGAAAAAATGTAATTCCCATTTTTATTTCACGAATGCAGAATTATAATTTTTGAGTATGATAAATGAATGCTACTTTTACACAAAGAGCATCGGGGTATACAACAGTTGCAGTAAGCTTTATCGGACTCGGTTTTAAATATCAAAGCGATACGTGCCTTTGCATTTTTATTAACAATCCCGAGTTGCAGATCTTTCATTCTTATATTTATTGTGGGTAGCTACTTTATGAATTATCTAGATGAGACGTTTCCATTCATTTGCTTCTTTATCTGGAACTATGTCTTACTTACACAGACCTGGTAGTGTTTCTTAAGAAAAATATGAATAGGGAAATCACAATTTTCCTAGAAGGAACAGTATCTCTTATAAGCAAAGCTGATATTGAAGTACTAATATCGTTGAGTGAAGCTCATATTTATTACTCAACGCTAATATGAAATGTAGATACGTTGGCGAGTCTAAAAATTAATCTGCACCTGTACTCAATACAAAAAAACTACAAGTTAAATTCGTTTGAACTGTTCTAAACATATTTTGGATGTGAATTGATTTAGGCAGTTTAAGCTTGATATCTAACGAAACGAAATTGTTGACGAGAAACTTATAATTTCATTTGTGATCTCGACAAGGTATTTTCATAGATAGAAAGCTATAGTAGGATCTGATTTAGTGATATGAAGGAATCTTGCAACATGGCAACACAGTTTCAATACATTGACACTATGATGATTGATTTTAGCTCCATGGTATCGGAAGGCATCGATCAGCACACAATTATCAGTGGCACTGTTTATGACAAAGAAAGATTATTAATGAGATTGATATCACCAATTTAATACTGCAAAAAAAACTACCCGTATATTTCTGCATTCTCTTTTACAGAGCTATGGGCGCTATGGATGTCCAAAGGAAATACAACCACTGACATGTAATATGTCATCCATATCGATACATGATTAAGCATTACGTTATCT
The DNA here is from genome assembly GCF_008802855.1 of Photinus pyralis. Taxonomy (NCBI): domain Eukaryota; kingdom Metazoa; phylum Arthropoda; class Insecta; order Coleoptera; family Lampyridae; genus Photinus; species Photinus pyralis. Next base: position 31,317,176 of record NW_022170249.1, read on the forward strand.
ATGAGGTTTGGGTATTAATAAGAGGACTAACATTATGAAACAGTTTTATTGTAGAAATAGCGAAACTTTAAAGTTCCCTTCACTAGACGTACAGTCCTACTGCCTACACCGCTCTATTTGAACTTTCCATCGTTGAAAGCAATGTGACTTAATTCATAAAACACAATTTATTTTGATCTTGCCACTTGTGCCAACGTTGCTTGTTTTTAGATTTAATTCTACAAGCCAACACCGTCCATATTTGACACGCAGATTTTACGGTCATTAAAATTATAATTCCTTATATGTGTTACTGGCAATCTGTAGATATAATTCAAACATTCTGTACAATTCCTAGGCAATGTGTATAATTGAGGGAAGGAAGCATGTTTATACAGCAATACAACCCCTCCCCATGACAGAAGTGTTTGCCTTCGTCTACGTTTTAAAGAAAACGCACTCCCAATTTATAACAATGACCAGCCACTATGACTAATGACTATTCCCTCAACACACTCGGAATTGCATAAACATTCCTACGGTTCGCGACAACTCGCCAAGGGCGACTTGCCATTGGATCACTCGCCAATGACTGACTTACCAACGCGACAACTCGCTACTGCGACAACTCGCTACTACGACAACTCGCCAACGCGACATCTCCCCAATGGACAACTCGCCATCGCGATAACTCGCTAACAAAATATGTTATTGCAAATGGCTAGATCAGGTTCTTTTCAGTTTTGTATTTCTTTCATTTATGTATTGTTAAACACAATAAACCATGTACATGTACAATTGTACAACGATCACTAGGGCTAGGATTTTAATGACGTTAAAAATCAGCGAAAATGCCAAAAAATTATCAAAGTCCTCGTTTGAGATCGAAGGGACTTCAGCGCATTTTTGTGTGGCAGATCAGTATCCTATTAGCCACTTTCGACTCAACCATCAATAACAGATCTTGTCGAAGGCTACTACATTCACTAACCGCTTCCCACTTTCCGCGTGCACCCGCAATTCGCTTTTAAAGATTTGACTCCACCATCAGTTAGATCGTGTCGGGGGCTACCACATTCCCTTTGACGGTACCCACTTCCGACGTTCGGTTCACCCGCAATTCGCGTTTGAAGATTTGACTCCACCATCAGGAAAATCGTGTCGGGGGCTACCACATTCCCTTTGACGGTACCCCCTTCCGACGTCCCGTTCACCCGCAATTCGCGTTTGAAGATTTGACTCCACCATCAGTAAGATCGTGTCGAGGGCTACCACATTCTCTTTTACGGTACCCACTTCCGACGTCCCGTTCACCCGCCATTCGCGTTTGAAGATTTCACTCCACCATCAGTAAGATCGTGTCGGGGGCTACCACATTCCCTTTGACGGTACCCACTTCCGACGTCCCGTTCACTCGCAATTCACTTCTATTGGCGACACGAGAAAAAGAGACAGTGATTCGAGATTGACGAAACGTTAAACCGCGTGAGTTCGCAACGGAAGGTAAAAGGCGCCCGAAGTTGACTACTTCTCGAAGACGCGCGCGCGCCTCGCAAAAGGTCGTTAATTTCGCCCCTATGACAAAAAACAAAATTCCGCCACGCAGGAGTTGTGCGCGTTTACAACATCTTTCCGACGACACCAATTTGAAAAGAATCAGACCAAAACTGTAGTAGAAGATAGGAAAAAACTGAAAAACCTTCACGTTAGTATACTACGCTTGAGGATGACGCCCAGATGTCGCCAACCCCACATCATGTAGCCATGTCCCCAAGGTTGACAAATTTCACGGCCCTGTAGATACACGTACACTCCTTGCCTTTCTACAAGAGTTCTTCTACGCGCCCACATTTGCTGCCAGCCAGCCAGCCAGCCAGCCAAAGTGAGATTAAAAGCTACTTTCTACAAATAAATTTGCAAAAATGCGCTAATAAAAAATGCAATTATGACTTAAAAATCTCGCAAAAATGACATAAAAATTTCAAAAGATGACATTTCACATATCAAATAGATTTATTGATGAAACTGAATAAGACCGCAAAATTATTTTAAGAAGCAATTAGGTTAGATAACACGGATTTTTATTGTTGGTTCATTTCCACCCTCTGCTGGCCAGTCGTAGAAAGCAGGTATGTAAGTTACTGACTCACTTACCGTATCCCAAACAAATTTAATCCCTTAGTGTGCATTCGTTTGCGGATTACTTAAACAGGTTCCAAGAAAACATTAACTATGCATTTAGCTTATATTGGAGGTTCAAGGTTTCATTTCTGAACAGGTAAAAATACCCGGAACTACCAAGAAGAAGAAAAATATTGTATTGTGTTCTAGAAATCTAAGGCTGCATGAAAAAGAAAACTTTTAAAAAAGTTTTATAAGCTCACCAATAGAAATACCGTAAAATATAAAAAAAAAATTAGTGCTATTCCTGAAAAATGCAAAATTCAAAGTAAAACACACAAAAACTCGAAAAATGCAACAATGGCAAAAAATGCAAAAAAAATTCACCAACAAGTTGCTGTCATTTGATTCAATTTATCTTGAAACACGTTTATATATAACAAGATACAAAATCATCAAAATCCTAGAACTAATGATCACTAATTATGTAAGTTTATCGAAAAAACTGTAGTCAATATTTGAATGAAGGTCCACAAATACCTGTTTCTTTTATTACATTTTTCTATACCCACATCTTCTGTAAATTACCTGGTTCTTTAGTAGACAAAATTAGCATGATTGGCTTTGTTCAAAAGCAGTTGGCACATCTTCCCTTTCATAGGCTGAGTCACCAAGGAGAAAATTGCTACGGAAACAGGTTAGTTTTAAAGGCTTTTCCGAAAAAAGAAAAGAAGAAGTTTCGTTTACACCCGTGTAGGGTAAATAAATAGCGCAACGCACGAATATGTTCAACGTGTTTTATTATCTCTCACAAAAATCGTAACAAAAGTAAAAATAATTGCTGACTAGCACATATACCACCCGGTAAAAAACGTGAACAGCCTTAAATTAAAAGGAGTGTTTTTTATGTAGGTACTTTTGCCACCTTTCGCAGTTAAGGGTACTTTATCAAGGCGACGCAAACGTTTTTACAGTTTTATAGCTACAATTTTTATTAAAAATTTATTATTAAAAATGGATTCTGTCTTTTAATCCTTAATGACTATATGTCTCAAGTTACGTCATGATTTTGAACATGTGTTTGACGTAGTTCGCATAAAAAATTAAAGGAGAGCAACATAAAAAAATTACTCAATAAGAAAAAAATTCCACGTAACTCGATACAGTTTTTTATTTGCTATTCATTGCTTCTTTTCATTTCAAAATATTTTAAAAAATAAATCCAAAATATTGCAAAAACTGTAGGGATTTTGACGATATTGGGTGTGTCTATTCCTGTGACTTGTAAACTAGAGGGAGGTGCATCTAAGTGAGTTCGGCCAATAGCAAACGAAAACTGAGGACAAAAAGATAGGTATTTATTAACGATCTCCTAGCGAGTTTATAATTTTGCGGTGTCACCATAACTCGATAACGAATGAGCCGATTACGATAAAATTTAGTAGATGGATTCTTTATCAAATTTGTAGATCTGAGTTCGTGAATTGGCAATGTAGCCCAAAAAATAAGGAAGGCCCTTTTGACATCTATGTGCGTTATGAACCGAATGGCATGAAATTCAATATGCGTATAGCTTTAGTCATATAAAACGGAATTCCAAAAATTGAGCCTAATCGATCAGCATTCACTGTGCCCTTTTCGCATCTCGACCATTTATAAACCGAATTGCACTCTTTTATTTATGAGGTATTTAAATGAAATTTGATACATAACCACTTGGAATAAAAGCAAATATAAAGCTAGTTTCAAAATTTGATTTTGCGCATGCGCAGTGTCAACTTTCTTATTTATGGAGGGATTTAAATGAAATTTGACACATAGCTACTTGGAATCCAACTTTCTTATTTATGGAATTAAATGAAATTTAACATAACTTAAATAAAAGCAAAACTAACATCAAAATTTGGTTTAATGCAGTGACTTTTGCACATGCTATAGCCATACCCCAGGAGCTCGTTGTTTATATTTGTTTAGTTTATTTATTTATTTATATTACGGGAGAGACTACAAAAAATACAATAGGTAATTTTGCTTAAATTGGTGTAAAAAAGCAAAATAAGAATAAATTTAGTAGGTAAGCAGTAATCTAGTATGATTTGTCTATATCATTTAGTAACAGCGATAGACAAACACCTATTAATGCAATCTGCGGATAAGAGTTTGCGAACCGCATCATTCTAATACTCGGGGATTGCTGTAAATACATTGTAACGTTTCATATGAGTAAACCTGAGAGTTTTACCAGGAACATCCGATTACCGTATACCTTGCGTAAATCAAATCAAAAAGTACGTATACACCCGTGTATCTCGTATCGGCTACTTTTGCTTTCGGCTTTTGTGTTAGATTGTGACTGGTATGCAAATGAGGCGCACTTCTAGAAAAGATGGAAGTTCATATCGAAAAAAAAAAGCTATAAGGCTCGTTGTAATTGGTAAGTGACAACTTTATCGAATGGATATGAACTACTATCACCTAAAAGTTAGCCACTAAAGATTGACTTCGCCCTTTTACAACACAGCACTGTCACTAAATTATTAAGAACCAATCCTCAGATTCTTATACTCGTACTTGTCCGTCCGTCCGTCTGTGTGCGCTATAACTCTTTTGAAAGTGGCCGATTGTATTGAAATTGGCGTACAGGTACTTTGGACATTAAGGAAGGACGCTACTGATTTTCAGAAAGCAGGCTCAACTGGAACAAAAGTTATAGGACTTCGAGTGAATCGGCAACAGGAAAAACTGTGCGCTCAAGACGAGGCTCAAAATAATAGAAATCAACATATTTCGTTCCCTAGGTCATGTATCGAGTTCGGACTTTCGCTAGATTAAACAAAGCTCTTTAAATTTTTGCCGCATGTTTAATAATCACCCTGTATAGACCATAGCCAGCTATCAATTAGCGCAAACCTAAAGTTTAGTGGCCCATCAGGGGTCGAGATCTCGGTCGATTTATAAAACGCATTTTCACATAAAACACATTCATAAATTATTGACTTGAATGGGAATGGCTTTCAGCTTTCAGACGAAGCGATCCAGAAATAAACACGATAGTGCGAATCTCACGCGGAAAATCCGAAGGTTCTACGATATTCCGTCGCCAAGATCTCGATCGATTTATATGCGAAGAGGTGGGATGCCTGCGGAGTGCGGCTGCATAATACTCCCAACGCCGGCAACAAAACGGACCGCCGACAATTTAAGTTACAAGAAAACGTATAAACCACCTTAAGGATGCTACACCACTGGCCGATTTCATTATGTGGCAGGTGGTAACGTTTGGTGACTATGGTCGAGATATGAATTATGCATAACTTAACGTTTTCCTAGGAGTAAATTGGATCAAGGATCAAACGTCATTGTTTGAAAAGTGATCCAAATGACAAGCTTGACATTCCACTATACGACTACACGACAAGGAAGCCTTCCTCCAGGCCAGCGGAACGGAAGTTAACGCGAAAAAGTGCACTTTAATTAGCACAGTGCGTGTGCCTGGCGCCACCGTCCCCAGGTCCAATCTCGTATTCAATATTGCCAGCTGATACCATCTATAAGTACCTTAAAGATTTTCATGTACTTAGGTCACCGGTACTCCGCGTCGGCGACCTTTAAACCTAATTCGTTCAATTTGTCATCGTGAATCAGCAACTTAGAGACGGCACCGCTGAGGCCCCATCAAAAGTACGGGGTTCTGCGACCGTACTTGGTCCCAAGGATGCTTTATGGCTTGCAGAATCCTAGAACAACTGCGGCGCTCCTTACTGAAGCGGACCGCATGATCCGGAAGGCGACGAAGAGGATCCTCCATCTGAGTTCCAAGACTGGGAACCAGTTTCCGCATGTCGGGCATGCGGGATGCCTTAACGATCCTCTGACGACTGCTCTTTTAGAAAACTCGGGTCCTGCAAAAGAATTTATGGAGAAGCCCGAACACTAGGAAGTAGCGCCAGGCCGTTTAATGAAGGACTAGAGAAGGCGGCGCGCGACGCCGCATCACGATATTGGACCCAATTGCCGAATTGCCCCTTAGAGGATAGAGCGGGAGGGACTTCGTTCGTGCCATAGGTGCCACGTGACTCACTTGGAGCTCATCAAAAGGCACGGCGAAGTAGTGAAGAAGGAGAAATGGATTGGTGGTGGAGGTGGAGACGTGCGTTTTACCACGCCGACCGACAGCTATATAAACCCGATCCAGCCATCCACCTTCCAGGAAAGGAGCTTGTCATGACGTCCAAGTGTACTGGGAGGGCTCGGTCTGGGCCCAATCGTGCGCACCTGATTGGTACCGTGAATTTTTTGCTCGCACTGTGAACTTTTAAATTTAAATGGCTCGCCTGAGGACCTAATATGGGGATGTACCCATTTCCAGACGAGTTCAGGTAGATAAATTGGCAACAGGGCTGACTTGTTTGCATCATTGAAAGCTCAGAGAAGGAAAGAGCATAGTCCACTATTGACATTATACTTGAAAAACAAGAAATGTCAACTTTTGTAAACAAATTAACGGTATGCAACCAAAATTACAGCAATACGCAAAAATTCATAAGCGTTATACTTCTTCCTAAATTACTTATTCCATGACTACATTAACTCGTGATGCACCGTGGCAGCACAGCATCTCAGTGGCTGAGACCGCAAGCAAACTTGAGACGTAAGGATGTAATTCACGAACGTATTAAGTAAGCTGTGGATCACCATGAAGAGCACGCTAAAAATGTGTACTCTGCTAATGTTTGAATTAAAACAACACCTACACTATGTCTACAAGATCACAAAGGCCCTTCTTTAACTAATTAAATTTCAAGGGGATTTAGTGGTGTGCTACAATGCTGAAATGTAATACTTTACATAATGGTTATGAACAAAAGGTGCCTTCAGAGGAGAAGAAAATGAGTGATTTCATAAAACGGTGCAGCATTCGTGTCAATCATTCTCGTTACGTTTTCTATCAATGTGTTCAGTTTCTCTATGGTGATTTCGCAAACTATAACCGTAAGAGGGTCTTAATTCAGTGAAAGGTGCTCACGAATTTCTAAGACTAAGTGCGCGTTCACAACGGCGCACCGCACATCGCACTGCACTTAGCATCGCACATAGCATGGATATGTTCACGTTGGGGCACTGCAAAGAAGTTTGGAGCATCGCCTCGATAGTTTTGCTCGAAACGTCTCGCGTGCATCATGGCGAATTATTCCGAATCTTCTTCAGATGAAGAATTAATTCTTCTGAATAATCCATTGCACTTGTGGTACATTGAAAATGTGAGAAAGGATACTGTTCATCCCATAAAGCTATTATGATGATGTTTATGACGCTTATTCCATATACCCTCTCTTGAGAATATTAAAGTTATTAACTTTTCCTTGTCCATCATATTCGTGCAACCCATACGATGCTATGCAAAATACTAAGCTCATTTAACATAGCATGGTACCATCGCCTCCAACATTGGGCGTGCGATGTGCGATGCTATGTGCGATGCTTCGTTATGAACATGTGCATTTAAATGTATGCTTTTATTCGCCTCGACCGGTCGATGCTATGTACGATGCTAAGTGCAGTGCGATGTGCGGTGCGCCGTTGTGAACGCGCACTAAGAGTATGGTAAAAAAAAACTGTAAACCTTTGAATATAAAATTCAAAGTGTAAACTCACCCACGTAGGGGACTACTACTAGTCTTCTTCCATTATTAATCACAAATATTCTTTTTTATTTTGTCTGTTTGGGTTTCTACCCAATTAATGAGTACTCGACAACTCCTTTTTATTCTACGCCTTGTTCTTCAGTAACGAAGTTTTCTCCTCCGCGTTTTTAAGATGAGTATTTCAAATAATTTTTCTTAATCGTACTTTATATCCTTTATATCCACTATCCACTATATGAATGTCCTTTCATGACAACGGTGCTGGTCATTTATAAGCATTGCCGTACGTCGTGTTTGCCTTGCATTTCAATTACGGAGACTTCACTACTGACCTAAGTAAACATTTTTATAAAAATTACTTTATGGAGCCACCATATTATTTTACGAAACTTCGTGTAGGTATCTGCGACGCAAAGAAACCATTTCGTAACCCTGCATTTAAATTGCACTTGTCAATGGTTGTCACTGTACGACGCTTTAATTAGACAAATGACGAGTACAGATTAAACCAATTTTTACTTCAAGTCTCTTTCTGTTCCATAATTAATGTTCTCCCTTACCAACAACATAAGATCGACCAGTTTAGGTTAATTTAAAAAATGTCCGCTGCGAATATAAATGGTTTAAATTTCGTTAGTAAGAGTAGGTAATTCTTTCATTGTTATCCCATGTAATTTATTTTTTTTACGCTCGTGTAAAAAGCAGTAACATATGTTCGATTCTCATCATTCAAAAGTGAAATAAAACCTCCTATAGGTTTCATTAGCGTTCTCCCTTCACGATGCTCCTTAAAGTTCAGATGCGAAATCACAATCCCGAAATTGATCCTTAATTGCTTCACACTTTAATGATCGAGCTCGTATTTAATTATTACTTCCTCTTATCAACTTGTTAGACGAGGAGTTCGTCAATTAATTCCAAATTTGAAATCATTTAAAAATGTATTCAAATGTGCCTTTAATCTTTTGAAAGCAAAAATAAACATTAGGTGATTGCTTCCCATTCCCGAACAAATCATCTGATGGTAAATTTGTCTTAAATTTGTCGTAGCGAACATCTTTTAGTATATAGGGTGTGAATTGAAAAGATTCGCTATAGACAGATGCAGCAGGCAACAAGTGTACTCGTATTAAAATCAGATAGACCGGGAGATGGTGACACTTTTTGTGGTGTGATTTGCTACAAGTATGGCGACCATTCAAAGGTTTAATTAAGTACTCCTCAAAACGAAAATGGTGCTCTCTCTGGGAGTGGGGCCGTTATTGCGTGACGATTGTTTAAACATGTCGGAAAATTTAATGATTTTGGACAATTTGCTACACAAAATTCTTTGGATTTTCTGGTAGTCGGTGACAAAACAAATGACGGAAACAAAACGCCATACTTTTCCGGTGGGCCTTATAGCCCGCCATACTCATTTGAACGTGTCGATTGTTTTTTCTTTTTTTGGGTGATTTGTTACAAGCTAATTTTTTTATGAGCATCAAGCCTTCAATCAGTCATTCACGAAAATCAACCTGCCATACCGCAGCGACGGGCCCGCATAGCCGCCATACCGGCACAAAGATGTCATTTTTGTTAATCATTTTGAGCGATTTGCTACACCCTATACATTTTTCCACCAGTTATTTTTATAGTCAGAAATAGAAATTTCGATACGCCATACCTGTGGCATGGGCCAATTATGTATAATATTTTTCCAAAAATGTAAGAATTTTCGGAAAATTTGGGCGATTTGCTACAGTATGGCATCAATTTTTCGTGACAGTTTGAGGTGTAATAAAAGTAAATATCAAGTTTCAAACATGAACTCCGGGCCAATCTTGTTTGATCACTAGATGTTATGTCGCTTAATATTCTCCGCCCCCTCGAACTTCTTAGCAAAGAGTACCCACTCTTTGCTCTTAGTCAAGTTGTAGAGGTCCCGATCGGGGTCGTTGGTGTTCTGCATTGCATTCAATTGATCGCAGGTAGTAGGTAGCAGCTGCCGTCAAGTATCTGAACACCCAGTGTACATCAATTTTGATCAAATTTTAAGGGCAGTTGTATTTATTTCATATTAAGAAACCATGAAAATTTGAACATTATACAAATTAAAGTAACATTATATAATAATTACGAATAATAACAATAATAATAATAAACGTTTAAACAAATATAGCATACAAGCTCCATGGGTATGGCTATAGCATGTGCAAAACCAAATTTTGAACCTGTTGTTACAATGAAGATCAAATCGATTTGAGTAGTGACGAGGGCAATGGGAACGAAACAGAAGAACCGATGACGATGTTGAGAAATCCGATACCGATGACGAGTAATTGTTAAACGCGATTACGATATTATACCTTGTCGGGATAAGTTAATCAACTTAGAATCATTATTCTCTTGAATGGATTGTGTTACCAATTTTTAATAATAAAATCATTTTTCTGAAGTTCGCGAGAAGATCGTTTTCAAGGTTCCTTGCTTGTTCCAGTTATAGCACAAAGATGTTTTAGGAGAACAGATTTTCGAGTATGGCGCCATCTTTAGCCTTCATGACGGGTATGGCACATATATCATGGATCAAAGTGGAGCATGAACTTTCGAAAAATCCAAATGCCATACTGTAGCAAATCACCCAAAATTATTAACAAAAATGACATCTTTATGCCGGTATGGCGGCTATGCGGGCCCGAGGTATGGCAGATTGATTTTCGTGAATGACTGATTGAAGACTTGATGCTCATAAAAAAATGAGCTTGTAGCAAATCACCCAAAAAAAGAACAAACAATCGACACGTCCAAATGAGTATGGCGGGCTATAAGGCCCACCGGAAAAGTATGGCATTTCGTTTCCGTCATTTGTTTTGTTACCGACTACCAGAAAATTCAAAGAATGTTGTGTAGCAAATTGTCCAAAATCATTAAATTTTCCGACATGTTTAAACAATCGTCACGCAATAACGGCCCCACTCCCAGAGAGTTAGCACCATTTTCGTTTTGAGGAATACTTAATTAACCCTTTGAATGGTCGCCATACTTGTAGCAAATCACACCACAAAAAGTGTCACCATCTCCCGGTCTAAGACTAATGTTTGATGTTTGCATATAAACGATGGAAAGTTTTTAATTGGTAGTTTATAAAAAAGAAAACATGGATAGCGAACACGTTAAGAAATTTTTAATTGGCATAAAAATATCCGATATATTGGAATTTCAACCGTCGATAACAGATCCCGTTTCTTCGAATTTAGCGACCAAACCTTGAACATACGCATGGCTTGCATTTCTCCCGGGATGTCTCTCATTAAACGTTCTAGCTGTTCTAAAAGATGGTCGATTTTCGGAGCCATAAATGAATGTTATTTCCACACGTTCAGCTGTACTGTAATAAAAAAAAGAAAGCAACCAAGATTGCTTAATGAAGCAGCTGAGGTTGAAGTTCTGGGCCAATTTGCCCTAAATCCCTCAATTTCAACATTTAGTTTTTTTTTTAATTATTAAATTTTTGTTAAAATTGTCTTAATGAATATTGACTTTATTGGAACCACTGGAACGCATTTTTCAGAAGCTTTCCAACGATGTATCACAATTATGGGGTTGCCATTTTTGAAGAGGGGGGCTGGGGGGTTAAGGGGTGGGTTGTCACTCATAACGTAATTCTGGTTCCCCCTCGATACCCCTGAAACGGTTTTGCGCGATTTTCAATATCTTCTTTAGTTTAGACTTTAGAGAATATGGCCGACTGCAAGATTTAAAATTGACACCCTGTAATAGCAAACGCCCTCCGCTTTCCCGAAGGTTTTCGAGTCACATCCGCCTTCGTTCTTTATTGCTGATGACTAATCTTTCATGGCGCATCGATGTGAAATGTTCGTGATGGTATTGGAACAGATACAACAAAATAAAAAACACATTCCTATTTCCACTATTTCAGCTCTACAAGCTAGCGTTGCGAGATATTCAATACAACGTTTTATATGGGAGGAATCATCAATTTTATTTTTTTATATGACCCGTAAAAAAGTACATACTGTATTGCAAATACGACGATGTACGGCACACAAAAAAAGACAAAACTTGAAAACTGTTGATTTCAACAGGATGGTGCACCCCCTCACAACGACTGGCCTACAGTCTTTTGTTTTTGAGTTATGGGCAAAAATTGCAGTTTTCAACTTTTAAATAAAAGCCTAATGTACTCTTTTTTTTATTAATGTATCAGAAATGTGTTTTGTACCAGCTTCTTTGTAATGATAATCTGCCGTTTTCAAAATAAGTAAACGGGGCCAGGTGAAACAGTTATCGGACTCAACCTCATTTTTTAAATGGATTCAATTCAAACAGATTAAACAGAAATTTACATAATTCTTGTGTATTATTTTGAATCTTTTTTAATCGCATCCCTGTTGTGCTATAATAGTATTTAATATGCTGTCTGTTTAGATTAAAATATACAGGGTGTTTCATTAAAAAAAATTAGTTTGGATACTATAACTTTTTTACTTGACCCCGTATACTTATTTTAAAAACAGTAGATTATGCAACAATCATTTGTAAAACACATTTCCAATAACTTAATAAACACAGAAATTATGTCACCCAATATTGACGACCAAATTTGGCCACCCCGTACAGAGAAAATAATTCATACCTACACAAACGTGAAATTGTTTAATTCTAAAATTCCGAATACCAAGCAGGTTTCTTCACATTTGATCATTTATAAGCGTGCTATATTGCGTCATGTTAAGCAATATTAAGCAATTTTCTAGAACGAGCACAGTGTGCTCACCTTTGACATATCTTCTACCTGCTGATAACGAGCGGTCATTTTCTGGAATTTTCTGGTGTAAAGTGGTTTTATGGTTCAGTAATTAGTTTGCCGATCATTAATTATTTAAGGAATTTTAATTGTATAGTGAGTAAGATTTGTGTGTAACGTTATAAGTAATAACTATAAGTTATACTTTTGATTCTTTGGGGGAGTATTCTGAATATCTGTGGGTTGTGCTATCTCATCGCCGAGAGAATTTTTATCTTTGCCATTTATTTTAATAAACCAGTATTTCTTTTGGTACCTAAATTGATTTGTACTGTTTTTACTCAATTTCATACGGGGAGAGTTAAGATAGAAATTGGGTGGCGCTCAATTATTGGTAAGTACAACGAAGGACAAAGATCAAATGCCCAGAGCGAACTACCGCCGTGATAGCTTGTATTTTCTTGTTCAACCCTGAGCTAGTTGACCGTTTGTGTGCCGGGTTTGAGGACACGGAACGCTAACTCTACCAACTGTTATAGCGGGCATATACTCTTAGAGTTAAATAACAATAAAGCTGATTATAATGTAATATGAGTTAATGATCTAGTGCCTGTACCTAAATTACTTAAACACAGAGCGCGCCAGGACAGGGGCGCACAACGGCATGTCGGCGATCTGGCATATCGGATTTCTAAGCAGATTTGGAACATATTGAAACATTGATGCAGTTCGGCACTGAATAATGTAATGCAATACAATTACTAGTTAGGTTAGTTAGGTATAAGAAGTACCTACCTGATTTCGGTAGAAATGTATAGAAATCGGTAGAATTCCCGAAAAATCGCTACACCAAAAATTATCTCAAAATTCGCTGTCGCATACCATTCTGTCGATATTCGATTTTCTCTTAAAAATGTCGTAACTGAAAAGTATTTCTACAAAAAACTAGAAAAAATGCAAATCTACGTTTCATTGAATTCCCATGAAAACTGAGGGTAAAAATGCTTCAAGATTTGGCAACTTAAGAGATATCCTTTCCATTTTGAAGTTTGTAGTGATTTTCGAAGATTCTATAGAACGGCGAAACGCGAAACGTAGCGGTCAGATTTTATTCATTAACAGTCTACGTCTTACACATGAATTACTTTTGATTGCAGGTAACCAGTCGGCAATTGTTTCTAGAATTTTACTACTGATAACAGATGTTTCTGTCACAGTGTTTCCCTCAATATGAGTCTAGAACCTTACTGTAGTATTGTAAAATGCTGTTTTAATAGTAAATTTAATAAACCCGAGGTAGCATTGTTTCAAGTGCGAAACGAACGAGCAAAAAAAATTAATTTTATTAAGTTTGTCTTTGAAATTGGTGTTGTAATTAGAACAATGAATGAAATTAATTAGAAGGTATGAACCGCTAGAAAAATACTTCTAACAAAACGTACATATGGGCTGCTCGAAAAGTTTCTGGAATCTAGTACTACTTGTAAGGGCGTGGGCATTCTATCTTAAATCAATTTGTAACTTAAATTCAAAATTTCCGCCTCTTTGACAGTATCCCTCTGGTTTTATAGGTCAACTAACCCCAAATTTTTAGTCGTTTTTGGTCATGACTTCCTACCCCATAATCTTTGTGAAATTTTAGCTACGTGTAAGCTCCAGACAACAAATTGAGCAATCCATACAATAAATACGTAAACGTAAAAATGTACTGAATATGATATGAATCGATAAAATCGTTTTTACATAACTGAAATGTTGTAGTTTCCTTTATTGAAGCAGTATCATATGCGCGCACCAGTTTACAATCTCCGGATCGAAATTGAATTCGAAAGGTGCATTTTTTCTCTCGTTTCAATTTTAGATACCTACAATGTAAGCGAACTTCATCGTTCCCGATAGGACCAAAATTAATATGTCTAATATTTATTCACCAAATATACATCCGCGTTGGGGTTTGTGTATATTCTGTATCTGTAAAGGTACATTGTACAGCAGTATATAAATAATCCCTCTGAAATTTCCATCTGTATCTGTCCTTTCGCCGCCTGCACACGTATTTAGTGTGTAAGTTGTGCACAAAGCAATCTTCTCTTTGTTGTTTAGAACAGATAACGCATGCTAATGGAATAAATTAATAATATGATATTGTTCGCGGTGCACGTTTTGGTCTCTACTAAAATCAATTCGCCAAGAACGTGCAGCACACGTGAGTAAGTGAACAGAATTTCATTTAATGAAATTGATTTTTACGTTTCACAAATGGCGGTAATTGAGTAAAGACTGTGGGGGAGGATATAAGTAATTAGGACGTTTTGTTTGAACAACACACTCGCGTATGTATTCTTGCCTAACGTTCGGGGGTGAAATTCATTGTACGATTTAGAATTGACGCCAAATATTCAAATTAGTACCTTTGTTGGATAAAAATAATATGAAAATACTTACCCTCTGTCATGTTCAGTATTGGACCAGTATTTTAATGAACCGATTAGGAACCCTGAAAATAATAATTGTATTAGTTGCGATATTTCATTTTTTATAAAACATCTAATTATCAGTCACGTGGTTGTAGGATACGAACATACCTTCTTCTTATGCGGTATGTCGAACACTAAGTTCTGTCAGATTTGATCATTGTCGCCTTATCCAATGACTAGTTTTAGATGTTGCATTGCGAGGGTAGTTATTCACAGGAGGGAAATAAATCAGAGCAGGCGGGCGAAAGAGTAATTTGCCGTGTTTCGCGGAAGAAATTCGTTTTTGCGGAACCCACGAAAGTAGAGCGCTTATGACTTGACATTTCTGTCCGTCTGTCAGTCGTTCCGTACTATAGCTCAGTCCCTTGACCTCGCATCGACTATCAAAAATGTTCTTTGGGATCCATCACGCCCTAAATCGGTTAAAATTGTTATTTATATTCACCAATTTTGTTGGATAAAAGATCAAACTCGATTGCTCGATGACCAAGAAATGGTACATGTGAATTTTTAGTGATCAAAATCTATTTATCCAAAGGATATCAAAATCGTTATTTATGTACAGATTTTGTTGGGAAGAAGAACTCGTATCGACTTCTGGTTTTCGCTATATGAAACCTTATGCGTTCCAGATGTGCAACTATAAAAAATTCATTTTAGCGTCCATCACTTTATTGCCCAATATCGATCTAAATCCTTATTTATGCAACAATTTTGTTAGGATTGATCGATGCCCAACAAATGATACTTGTATATCTCCATCTGTCTATATGAGTAGGTTGCGCTGGAAATATCCACGTACTTAGTAGTACTGTCTTTACTTCACTTGTTCTTACAAAACACAGGTCACATAATTTGGTAGCATAACGCTTAATTGATTTAATAAATAAAAATAATAAGCACATTTTGAAAGCTTTTCATCTTACACCTAAGAACACGTGTGCCAAATTTTGTTATCTATTTTCGGTTTAGTGATTTGGCAGGAAATAAGTTCACAAACAGGCGGACTGATGATAATTGAAATCGAGTTCCTAGGGATCCAAAACGCAGATTTGTGTGTTGGAGATCATGTGTAGCTCCCTCTTATGCCTGCCCTGTTATAAAAAATAAAATGACACCCTCAAGACGTCATAACCCTCAAGTGCACGACAAATAGGTGAAAGGTCCCACGAGCTCATCGACGCAGAACCTGGATTAAAAAGTTCAATTGACTGCTACTTTTAATCTCAAATTTTAGTGCTAGAGGTACCTTAGATATGAATCATATGTAAATATAAAATTTTAGTGTAACATTAAAATCAGATTAATTAAAAAAGTTGGCAATATACGGTTGACAGTAACATCACGTTTTTAAGTGGTGTAAGTTTATAATAATATCTAACATAAATATGTCGTTTTGAGTAGTCTTGGTGGTAATTACGAGGTCTTAAATAAAATTAAAAACTCTAAATTAGCATTTAACTTAATTAAGTAAGAATTTTATGACACTCGAATTGTAGGTTATTTGTTTTTTAATATTAGATCTTTTGTTGAAACATGATAGAAATCTTGACATAGGAATTTTCTTTCTGTCTTGCCCCAGTGTATTTGCATACGAGTAGAAATCTCGAATGTATGGCACTGTTTAGCTGTTAGCGTGTGAAACATAGCAGTATGGACCATTTAATTTGTTAACACACCGCAGGCAAGTTTCTAAAATGTTTCAAGTAAAGTACTAATACAGTGACGAAAATCTTTTAATGTCTCTTAAAAGAGATTAAAATTGTAATATTCTTGATTACAGTGACATAAAGTACACCAATTTTATAATAGCTGCGTAAGGTGTGTAAGAAGTAACAATAATGTGGTCTTTTACACAGTATACTTCACTTCCTACGGCAAATCTCTTACGAAGGTTTCTGAAAAATTTGCTCATTTACGTAGAGTTTACCTACTTCTTTCAAACTTTGAACTTTCTCAAACTTAATTTTATATTCGGTACGTTAAATTCGTGCACCCATTGTCTCCGTAGTTTGTTTTCCCTCCTGTGCCATTTCGATTCTCAAACTATGTACTGGTGCTTCTAGTGATTTACTGTGCGCTTTCAACTCCTCTAATATGTACTTTTTAGTTCTGTGATAATTGTATTCCATTTATAAAATACTTGTTAATCTTTGTATTGTATATTTTGGGTTCGTGGTACCTCAATTGTACATACACTGTAATAATTGTATTTTCTTGATTCAATTTATTTATTTGGAACAGAGTCGAATCTCTAAAGACAATCTAATTGAAAAATAATAAATATATAACTAAGTAACACTGCTAAGCAACCAAAACAACCGACATATATAACAATACTCCAAATTACTACTTTAGTAAATTCGAACAATGAAAGAGGATTTTTAATTTTTTTCGCAATTCGTTTACAATAGTTATTTGTGTAACCAGTTGGGAAAAGCAGTTCCGCAAAAGAAAGCGAGTTACGAATAGTAGTGTTTCCCAACGTATTTGTGAAATACTTTACTTTAGTGTTTACGGTCTTCTCTGTATCCTTTTAAGGGGCGGCAGTACAGCTCAAAAGGAGTCGACAAACCCCAAAACACCTTAGTAAAAGTTATTTAATAAGCGAGATAATATTTTTGTTTTATTTTTTACATTAAACGATTAATCTGTGTACAAATCTAGCAATCTACTACTTAATCAGCTTTGTCCACTTAAATTAATTAAGGTGTTTTGGGGTTTGTCGACTCCTTTTGAGCTGTACTGCCGCCCCTTAAAAGGATACAGAGAAGACCGTAAACACCCTGTATAGATACAAATGGTTACAACACGTTTGCTAGTTGCAATTTCTTGAAATTTACATTAGCGATTGATTGCTAAGAACGGTTGCTCTCTTAAAATCCTTGAAATTTGTAGACGCCGGGGAAAATTGTGAAAATAGCGAAACTTTAGTGGTTGTTTTCAACGTTCTTAATGATCAGGAAATTTTCTTTACTGGTTGCCTTAACTAGCACATAATTTAATGATTGTAGTTATAATTATCACAAATAACCCTTTTTACAAAAAGGGTTCTGTTCATCACCGTATACTTAAATTATTAGTAATGCGAGAATGTTCCTTGACAAAGACGATGCGTAGATTTGTAGTCTGTCACCCAGAAATTGTCACTTGATACGCAATAACGATAGAATGTGGGTTTTGATGTGAATTAAATGTCTTACGTTACGCTAATTTCCTGATTACGACTCGAATTTAATCGTTACGCACTTTTAAAAAGCAAAGGCGAAGCTTTTATTCAGGTATCGAAACGCAATATTTCTTGCACTTCCACCAATTAAGATCTGACTTTCTTTACATTTTGGAGATTACGATTTCCGGTCAAAATGATTTAACTCTTTGGCCACCTCTGATACCAGGTCAATAATCTAGTCACCTCAACGAAATTAGACACATTTCTATGTATTTGGGTGGGAGTAGCACCCTGCAGATTGAGCAGGAGCGCGGAAACGAATAAGTGCAAGAAGTGCTGGGAGATTCAGGAAGATGGCCGCAGATGCAGAGAAGGTGCGCCCAGGGAGAAGCGGTGCGGTGCTTCAACTGCAGAGAAGTAAGCTTCGAAATAAATCCCGCCGACGTACACCCCGGCACGGTTTTCGCGGCGACGACCCATCCCGGCGGTCATTACTATCCCGGCGTTGGTCATCCCGGCGATTTATACCCGGCCACAACCTATTCCGGCGACTATTACTTTCTCGGCAATGCACACCTAACGACGTCTGTCCAACCTGATTTTCATTTTGTTTTTTTTTGGACATAAACAATGAAACACTGTAGAAGTGGTTGTCAAATTAGGTACCGAAAGTGGTTGTTATGGTTGAAATATGCAAGGAAGCTCAAATAAGCCGTCTTTCAGAATTTCCAACGATGCAAAGAACGCATTCTTTGAAAATTGCGTTTTACCGTTTACCTACGCAGGTAGATACCAGAAAATTTGACCTGCCTGTAAATGGGATAATTTCAATTTGATACTATAGTCCCTATTCAAATTGTATTATATTATCTAGAAAGGAAAAATCACATTGTATACAATAACAAATAAGAAAACTTCATTCCGGTGAATTGTTTCAATATAATAAACATGAATTTACTTCATATGTTTACCTCTTCTTAAATGTTTTCCATCCTCCCGATCGCCAGCGCAAGCCTAGCAATCCAAATCACTAATTGGAAGGTGGAAGAAGAGGTGTTCCTCAGCGACCACCATTATATTATCTGGACCATAGACGGCAGGACACAACTTCTGAAACTAAAAGCTCTAAACAACCAACAGGAGGCCACATGTTCGCTGCGTGAGCACGAGTGAGAGATAAGGGAAGACCAAGTCAGGGTCAGTACAGATTCCAGAAATTATCCAGGCTGCAAAAAATGTCAAAACGAAAAGCGTCGGGCCCAAATCAGCGCGGTCATTTAGGGAAGTTATTTGAGAGGATTATTACGTCGAGACTAGAGGAAGAGGTTAAGTTGTTCCCGGAGCAATAGGGTTTTCGCAAAGGTAAGGGAACAAGGGACGCGCTTCGACGCATCCACTCCCTAGCGGAGAGGGCAATGGCGGGTTCGGTGCTGGGGCGGGCGGGACCACTTACCGTGCCGAAAGAGGTGTACATAATTGGATACGCGGACGAACTAACGATAGGTGCTACCGATCGAATCCTCGAAAAAGCAATATTAAATACGAATGAAGAAGAATGGCAACGAGAATGGGAAACAAGACAGTTATGGACCAAAAGCTCATTCAAGAAGTGAGGACATGGGCAAAACGTAGACATGGGGAGCTATCGTATGAACTCACTCATTTCCTACCAGGTCACGCGGAAGTCAGGACCTATCTGTACAGGATCAATTGATGTTACAAAGCCCAGACAAAGGGAAGACTATTCAAAAATATATACAAAAGGAAACAGAGATGCAGAGAAAAAGAAGAAAAGGCAACCTAAACTGCGGAGCCGATTTAAAGGTAAAAATAGAAAGGAAGTAAGACTCACGCATCACGTAGATGAATACAAGATGTGATCCCTGGGTATTGTTCTCTCGAAAGAATGTCTAAAAGGCCACTTGAGCCGTCCGAGGACGGCCCCCGCCTGAAAAAGTGTCACTCAACGACAAAAAACGGGAATCCCTCTAAAGGACCGTACTGGTTGCTTCAAAATTCAAAGCGCGATTCCTTAGAAGTTCTCCAAAACCAATCCCCCTCGCAATTACTGAGTAAAATTATTGACGCCCCCAATGGCGGATTGTCACTCAAAATGGCGGGGTCTAAACCTTCCTTCGTTAATTCCTTTTCTATTACCAATCCTAATCGCCTGTTAAAGACCCCACTCACTTGAAAACGTGCACGTCCAGCACGTTCTACAGTACGAGTTTTTCTTATCATGGGTGAAGAAATACATCTATACACTATATCTTCCATTAAAAAAGATGTAACTTGATCTTGATGTATACCTATCCTCGAAATCTAAACCACAAAAGCAAAAGTCCATACAAAATGAATATGTAGATGTGACACTAATTTCGTTAACCGCTAGTCCAACCGTTATTACTATCCCGATAAGTAATTAACGCACTAAATGCAGCATTAACTTTTTTTACTTCACGTCGTCGATTGAATATAAATAATTCTCTCAAACAAACTGTGCAACGCGTTGACGTGCAGAATAAGAATGGACAAAGTAAGGTACCGCAACGGTTAAGCGATTCTAGCTCGTATCGCTTACTTTAAAGAATGCTAATTGAAGTGAATTTCGCGCTTGCGTGGCATGGCATCAAGTAGGCATAAACAACATTGCTGTAAACAAAAACTGGATTCAAGCGAAATTCAGTTCAATTAATATTATTTGACGTAAGCAATACGATCTAGAATCGATTAACCGTTTCGGAACCGCACTTTGTTCATTCTTATTCTGCACATCAACAATAGCGCGTTGCAGTTTGTTTGAGAGAATTGTTTATGTTTAAATCGACGTCGTGAGGTAGAAAATGTTAACGCTGACGCTGCATTTAGTGGGGAATTACATATCGGAACGGTAATGACAAATGGACTATATATATCATCCAAATAAATGTTTTACAACACGACGAATAGCACTTAATTACTCAATGGTACAGAGTACAACAGAAGAAAATTGATCTGGTATCTTTCAGTATTGGATTTTTTTTACTGCTTTGTCCATTAATCTGTCTAATGGAATTCGGCCTGAACGTGTAAACCAAATTGTTACAAGTAGTTAAGAAGATCCGAAGCTATTAACGCTTAACAATGTGTCTCATTAATTACGAACTTTGTAGTGTAAGTGAATCCAT
>NW_022170249.1:31338586-31339174 GCF_008802855.1 Photinus pyralis
GGCGTAACAGATAATGATTAAGGGGAAATGCTTCATCACCCACAAAGTAATATGGTACCTTTGCTGAGCTCCCATTCAATTCTCCTTCAGGCAAACTGGAGCTTACAGTTTCCATATCAATCTTTATTTGTGACCTTTTGAAAATCCCAGCATCATTTTCAGAACCGTATGCACCTATATCTACCAGGCCAACAGTACGATACTATAATATTTCTTATAGTTGTAGTACAAAGATCCAGAATTTGTGGGGCACTGTACTGCAACATGTTTGCCATCAATCGCTCCAAGTGTGTTCGGAAAGTTCCATCGTGTCCAAAATTCTTCACTGATGTTTAACCAATCTTGATCAGTAGATCTTTTGAAATATTCCGTATGTAATACTTCCCAAATGGCCTCACAAGTTTCCCGAATTGTTTTTGAGGCAGTTGAGTGACCAACTCTAAACTCAAAGCAAAGATTTACAAAACTACCACCGTGCGCTAGGTATTTAAGAGTCATCGCTAAACGCATTTCGGGAGGAAGGGCAGGACGTCGACTTCGTTTTAATAACTTGGGCTTCACCAATTCAAGCAATTTATCAAATTGTGC
>NW_022170249.1:31339274-31358348 GCF_008802855.1 Photinus pyralis
AATCCACCACATTGTTTGGCATATGTCGCGGCCCAGCGCGATGGCAACAAAGTAGTGGAGAAACGTCCCTGATAGTGTCAACCAGGGACGCATCCTCACGACAGTTGACTAAATCCTGGGAGAGGCGGCGACGCCAGGCATATGTCAAAGTTTCAAGTTTCAATGTTATAAATGTTTGCAGACTATTCCGTTTGAATTGATTTCAACCTTTTCAACTAAAAATTTTACGTATTAAATTATGAAGTTTGTTACGAGGAAGATTAAACGTGAAAAATAATTATGAATGTTGGAAGGCGGATGTGGGTTCGAATATCACTCGAGAATGGATATTATATATCATATCTATGGGATATCCATATAAGATATGGATATTATGCGGACATCTGGATATCCATTACATATCCATACAATTTCTACAGCTATCCATTAGATATTGTGGATGTCCAGAAATGCTATCCATTATATATCTAGTGGATGGTTTTGTGTTATGTGGGCATTTAGCTGCCACTGATGCGAATGTCTCAGAAATCGCGCGGAGGTTGATAGTGTTATCTCGTTGAGCCTCAACGGACTTCCTGAAAGATCGGCACATCTTTTCCATAAATACGCGATTTCTCTCGCATTCAGAATCTGATGAGCTGCTTGAGCTGGTGCTCGAATATCTAGATCCACGACTTGATCTTGTTGAACTGCGCCCCCCTCCATTATCTATTGGTGAGTGATGCCCCACAACGGACCCCTCTCCGTCCTCCTCCCCATTAAATTCGTCATTCTCCTTTCTTCCACTTTTCTCCGCTATTTCTTGTTAATTGTTTCATGATTAGTATATTTAACCATGTACCCTTCTCCTCTCTATATTGTAAATTATTATAAACCGTACTACAAGTTATTTTAATAATTTAAACAATTTTTGAGATTTTCAAGTTTCAGTTGCTCTGCCGTAAACTCTCACATCACAAATTCAAAAATGAACACATTAAAAAAACTTTGTGCGATCGTGCATGTATCGATTTACACAATAACAATTCTCTTGAAATCTCTAATTCAAATGTAAGATATCAAAAAGCACTGCTTTATTAATTTCTTGATTTGAATTGTCGAAGTTATGATTTATTCTAAGCGGATTTATCAAGAACTTTGTTTCGTTACACGTGACTAAGATTTCAAATATCGTGAAAGCAAATCTCTCTTGCTCACTCCCAACTTGATACTCTTCAACCGGCGCGTGTAATGAGTTTCCGAAACAAAAAAAAACGACACCGGTCTAAGACTAAGGCAGACTATACTCTCGAGTAATGCCCTCAACCGTCTTGACCTTTGTGACACATTTTGTTTCTGAAACGATTTTCTTGGAATTTTTACTCTGAGTGACACACCTCGTGGGCTTTGAAATTTCTCGCAATTTCTCCTCCCGGTTTGTACACTCATACAATCGTATAATTTCCAAGAATTTTATGTTGTTGGGTCAACATTTAGTTTACAAATTAAAAAAAAATTCCAACAATGTTTGTGGAAAAACTCTCTCCCGTGCGTCCTTGATATCACTCTCCCTTTTTTTTGCTGTAAACTTTACGTTGGGAAATAATGCCATACTCGCTGGCAGGAGCACGTTTCAACGTATTACACATCACGTTGTCATCACGTGCTCCCCCCCAACCTCGTAATTCGTGAGGTTAATTAAAAAAAATTGTGTGCTCTTACACAATTTAATAATCTATTTAATAGACTCACACTATTAAAGGTTTTAAAAGTATTTACCGAAAAAGCTTTTTAGCCCACATTTTATCAAGTAACGAAAACAGCATTGTTACGTTGTTAAAAACTCTTAACCTAAAAGATGCAGTATGTCTGCTATGCAATGCTTGGGAAAAGGTCTCTTCTGAAGTCTTGCAAAAGTGCTGGAACAAAATTATGTCCGATAACGATGAAGACATTGAATATGATGATGAAGATCTAATTCCTCTAAGTGAATTACGCCGTAATCTGTTTTCTTTGGATGGAGATATGGAAGGTAAATAAAAATGTTTGTTGTTGTTGCTTATTTTTTTATATATTTTTTAGATGTTGCTGGAATGCTTAATGATTTGGCAGAATCAAATCTAACAAACGTGGAAGTACGCAATTGGGTTGAAAATGATGAAGATCTGTTACCGCTGGAAGAAGCAGATGGAGATGAACCTGAAGTTAGCGAGCATGAAGGCTCGGAATTAGATAATCAAAACAAAACTGTTAAGAACGCTGAAGCAGCTAAAAGTTTTAACCTGTGTTTAAAATGGGCCGAAGAAAATGATATTCCACTAAGTGATATTCTTGTACGGTTAAAAGAAATTGCGTTTATGAATAATCAAAGATGTGTAAAGCAAACAAAAATTACAAATTACTTTAGAAATTAATACCATATTTTTATATTTTTTCGTAATTATGTACTGTTTTTTTGCGTTTCATAATAAAAATTTTAATAAAAAAGAACTGCTTCAGTAATCCGAATTTTTTGCTAATCCGAATCGCCTTGGTTTTTATTAGTTCGGATTATCGAGTCTGCACTTATCGCTAAATATGTGTCAAAAGGAAGCGAAAATTAGAAAAAAAGGAGACAACGGCACGCGGTGTTCCCAAGCGGTCACCCATCCAAGTACTGACCGCGCCCGACGTTGCTTAACTTCGGTGATCGGACGAGAACCGGTGTTTTCAACGTGGTATGGCCGTTGTCGAGAAATATGGTGATCTAAGGGAAACAATTCTAGAAATTATTCGTCAGAAGAAGAACAAAGAGATGCACGCAAAGGATTCAAACGTGTCGCAAATTTACCAATTTTGAGCACTTTTCTAATCGAACGTAAATAAATATTTGATGAATGAAGGAGAGTTCCTTTTTTATTCACGATAGTTTTTGCGCTAACTTGTTTTCCCCTTGTGTTATTATATTCCTTACCTTTTTGGCAGAGTTCTTTTCGAATATTATTTTTCCATGTTTGAGGTTTACGCACTTTCTTTCTTACAAGTTTTTTCTTTTCTCTTCTTGTCTCATTTAGTTGGTTCTAAATAACTCTTAGTATTTATTTCGATCACTTCGATCTGTTCTTCTAGCTCCAAAATTTCCTTTTGGTTTTCGGATTCCCCACTTTGTGTGAGCGTAAAAGAGGCAGAGAGAGCAGGGAACTTTGGTAGAGGGGAACGTCCGCCGAGAATGGCGCGCTAGATGGTTCCTGAACCTACCGCATCTGCCCCGGCATTGTGTGGAAATCAGAGAGAGCGCTGAGCACACTTTACGGGTTCGTTAGAGAGCTTTGATTTATCCATAATAAATTTGAGTTTTATGTGCGTCGAGTTCTTTTAATCCTACATGGTAGCAGAGCTACGCAACGATTTATAACAATATAAAGCTTTTACGGTAATTTTAGTTAGGTAATAGTATATTAAAGTACAAGTGTCATTTGANTCAAGTCTTTAAAGCACGCGCAGCGAGTTTAAGGGCACGACGCAAAGCGGAGTGCCTTTAACGTTGCAAGTGCTTTAAAGACCAATTATACACGTGTATCTTATAGTATTTTTTATTATGCCTGCAGTATAATTTAAAAATAGGAAATACAATGAAATCATATTGACGTTATACTCGAATACATGTTTCATTAAGTGGGCTGGGTGTTCGAAATTTCACGATTGCCATGGAAATGTCACTTGACGTTTGCTTATAAAAATCATCGTCTTTGTCAATAAAACGATTTCCGTTGAAAAAGATAATACATCGTCCATTAAATCGCTTGTTGTAAAGTCTAAACAAACGTTGGTAGGTGTAAAATTCAAATCCAGTAAAGTCTATTATAAATAATATGAAAAGTTGTTTCCATGGATGAATAGGAAGTTACTTACGAATAAAGTCTTAAATGCATCGATAATGCTGGCATATATGAAGGAAATGTCAAAGGTATTTAAATCTTCTATCTTTTGGTGCATTAACTCAAAACTTCAAACAATGCTGCGATTAAAATGTGGAACAGATTTGGAACATACCCTAAATTACGCGCGTTTGTGAAAGCTTCAACCAAAGGATAGGTACAAAAGCCAAAGGAATGTTCTGCATTTACAGAAAGCGACCTAAGAGGATTTTTTATTTCATCCAGATGACAGTTTCAAAAGTCATACTTGAAGTATCGTTACTTAGCAACTTTAAAGCACGTGTGTTTTAAAGGCCTTTTTTCGCACGCATTTGAGTATTTAAAACGGAGATTGTGATTCAGGTATAATAAAAAATTGTTGTAGTCATCCATGCATTAGCAGAGGATTTGTATTCAACAGGAATGTCTGCGTTTTTAAATGCCCGTGGATTTTTTGCCTTTCCTATCACTAGCATCTTTAGTTTATGTGACCCATTTGCATTGCAACAAGCTAAAAATGTTACCCGTTCTTTGCTTATTTTTCGACCTGGTGCGGTCTTCTCTTGGGAACGAACCAGCGTTTTTTCCGGCAACATTTTCCAGTAGAGAGCCGATTCGTCGGCGTTGTATATTTGAGTAGCCACAAGATTTAATTGTCTTACCTTCTCTTTAAATGTAGTCAAGAAAGGATTGACGACACTTTGATCATTGGATAGTTTTTCGCCGCACACTTTTAAAGCACGAAGACTATGCCTTTTTCGAAAGTTACAAATCCAGCCCCTGCTAGCTCTAAAATTATCATTTCCATATGTTTCGGTATAAAACTGTCTTGCTTTAGCAGATAAAATTTCATAGGAAATTGGGACATGCCTCGATCTTTGTCTACAAAACCATGCATACAAACGAGTTTCCATTTCAGCATATTCAGCTTTTCGTAAAGTTTTTCTGAGCCCTGGGGCAGATTCACATTGACCAATAAATCTTAAAAAAACAACAATTGTACAAAAAAAACACTAAAATTGTTTTAGAATTAATCCTACCTGTCTATTTTAGCCTTTTTCTTTTTTATGTCACAGATTGTAGATCTTCCAACCCCATACTCAGCGACCAACACTTTACCACTTTCTCCCTTGTTAAGTCTTTCAATAATTTCACTTTTTTGTTTTATGGACAATGTCTTGTGTTTTCTTTTAGGGGCCATTTTTATTTAAGCAAATATTAAAATAAAAACCCACTTATATCACCTCAAATGGCATTACAAACATCCCATACAACAAGCAAAGTAGTATGTAAATATGTATGTATCACTGCTCAAAAGCGTACAAAGCAGTAAAAATGCTGCACAACCAGTTTAATGTGAATCCCAGATGATGTAATTGGGGAAATCCCTGAACATCTAGTCACAATTTCTATAGGAAATATGCTTAAAAGTACAGGTTCGGATTATCGAGTACTATGAAATTCGGATTACAGAGTACCCAATGTATTGAAAAGCTTGTTCGGACTACTGAAGAATTCGGATTATCAAAAGTTCGGATTATCGAGTCTGCACTGTACTACTTTTACACTTTGCGAAATTTAAAATTGTTTCGTTTTGTGCATTTTTCGGGACTTTTGTATTCCCTTTGCGATTTTAAGGAACTCTCCTTCATTCATCGAAATATTTATTTACGTTCGATTAGAAAAGTGCTCAAAATTGGTAAATTTGCGACACGTTTGAATCCTTTGCGTGCATCTCTTTGTTCTTCTTCTGACGAATAATTTCTGGAATTGTTTCCCTTAGATCACCATATTTCTCGACAACGGCCATACCACGTTGAAAACACCGGTTCTCGTCCGATCACCGAAGTTAAAGCTTGTTTCACAATTGACGCAAACGTAAACGCCAACGGAAACGCAAACGGTAACGTGAACATGAACAAATTCGCAGTCTCACAATTAACGTTACGCTCCTGGAGTGTTAAGTTTTGTCACGGAATATTTTGTTTATTAAAATGTGTTCTGTGGTAGTTGAACTAACCTAAAAAATGGATACCGACAGCGAAACTGACGAAGTAATAGTTTATGTATTCATGTTACATATTTACGCTCTGTATTACTACATATCCAAAATAAATAAGAAGAGGTAAATATATTCCATAGCATTATACCTAGATTAATAAGCAAAATCGTTCATGTTCTTGTTAGGTGGTGGTTCGCCCCTTCAACACTCTACGGGACCAGCTGGGAGCATTTGTAAACACTTTTAAATATTTTAAAGTGCATGACCATGAAAAATTTTTTTCATATACCCGGATGTATCCTGCACAATTTGATAAATTGCTTGAATTGGTGAAGCCCAAGTTATTAAAACGAAGTCGACGTCCTGCCCTTCTTCCCGAAATGCGTTTAGCGATGACTTAAATACCTAGCGCACGGTGGTAGTTTTGTAAATCTTTGATTTGAGTTTAGAGTTGGTCACTCAACTGCCTCAAAAACAATTCGGGAAACTTGTGAGGCCATTTGGGAAGTATTACATACGGAATATTTCAAAAGATCTACTGATCAAGATTGGTTAAACATCAGTGAAGAATTTTGGACACGATGGAACTTTCCGAACACACTTGGAGCGATTGATGGCAAACATGTTGCAGTACAGTGCCCCACAAATTCTGGATCTTTGTACTACAACTATAAGAAATATTATAGTATCGTACTGTTGGCCTGCTGTGATGCAGATTATAAATTCACTTGGGTAGATATAGGTGCATACGGTTCTGAAAATGATGCTGGGATTTTCAAAAGGTCACAAATAAAGATTGATATGGAAACTGTAAGCTCCAGTTTGCCTGAAGGAGAATTGAATGGGAGCTCAGCAAAGGTACCATATTACTTTGTGGGTGATGAAGCATTTCCCCTTAATCATTATCTGTTACGCCCATATCCAGGTAGCGGATTAACTAATGAACGACTTATATTTAATTATCGGTTATCGAGGGCTAGGCGTACAATCGAGAACAGTTTTGGAATTCTGGCCAGTCGATGGCGTGTATATAGACAACCTTTATTGTGTTCAGTTGAGACAAGCGAGGCCATTATAAAGGCAACCGTTTGTTTGCATAATTTTCTAAAAATAAATATTTCTGATAAATATGCACCTCCTACATTAACTGATGTAGTGTTAAATAACGGCGAAGTAGTTGAAGGGAAGTGGCGAGAAATTGTCAGCAATGACAAAAATTTAACGCGTGTTGGAAGAATTGGTGCAGATGTGTCCTCGAAGAAGGCATATAGTTAAAGAGATATTGTAGCAAAGTACCTGCTCACTCCTGAAGGATCTGTGCCTTGGCAAATGAAATATATTAATAGAGGCAAATAACATTTATTTCTATCACAAAATATGTATATAAAAATATGTATTGTATGTATGTAGTTTTATTATACTTCCGAGGTATATTTTTCCAACAGTTCCAACACTTCCCGTTTGAATTTCAGTTTTTTGGCCTGTGGAATGTGTTCCATATCAACCACTACAGATCTCATAAAATTCATATCGGACGAATTATGTGATGCGTCAGATTCAATGCCCTTCTTTCTAGCGTTTACAAATGAGGTAAATGATTCCACAGCTTTGGTTAATGTCTCGGGGATAGATTTATTTTTCGTAGCTTTGGGAGTGGTAGTAGTGGTGCGTGGTTCAGAACTAGTAGGTGATAATAATCCGCTGTCATTGACATCATACCACCCTTCTTCAATGTCTACACTTGGGCTGCTTTGTGAGGAGAAGATTTCAGAATCTTCTGCATCTACAATGTGTTCTTCTGTATGCACTTGTGCCTGGGAAACACGCGGAGTTGCTGATATGAGTCTGGAATATAATATAAGATTAATGCACACATTTTTTATGTCAATTTAATTACAATTACCTTCTCTTTCTGATATGCGGTACAAGCCATAACAAGAGCTTGAAAAACGGAAAAGTACTTTTGGTACTTATAACATCAGCTCCTGAACCTGAAGGAGCAAGTTTTAAACTGTCCGTATGGGCTCTAACGAATCGATCCCTTAAATTGTCCCATCGCCTCTTCACTGTTTCCGCTACAAATAAGGAAAGTAAGTGCTAACAATCGTACTGTATAACTATTGATTTTACCATCACTATTCAAATGTTCTGCAATGGCTAACCATGAATTTTCTTTCATCAAGGTATCTTTAAATTCTTTTAATTTTTTGTTGTATACATTGGGATGTTTTTCTACACACATAATTAACAATTCATCGAAACCTGGATTATCGCACATCATCACAACTTATCTTTCGTTGATTCTATCACAGACTATTCTATTCAATTCAACAAACGGATAATCATGCAATACTTCGTACAAAAATAATTAAGTTTGGTCTTTAAAGGTTATGTGGCTGGATCGCAAGCGCGCGCATGTTTAAAACGCCAACGGGAACGGGAAAGATAAAAGTTGACCAACTGTCACGTTTGTTTCACGTTTTCACGTTCCCGTTGCGTTATATGTGAATGGAAATAGTAAATATTCATGTTTTAATTAAATGCTCACGTTCACGTTCGCGTTCACGTTGGCGTCAATTGTGAGACAGGCTGAAGCAACGTCGGGCAGTGTTGCCAATGTTGGCGATTTATAGCCATTTGGGCTACTTACATCGCATTTCTGGCGCACACATTTTACATTTGGCGACTGGCGATAAAGTTTGGCTACCCAAAAAAAAATTTAGCGAAACATGGCTACTCATAACCCATAATTGAAGTTAGTGTGCGGCGCCTTCTTAGAAAGTAACAAAATGCGAGATAATGTAGTGGACGTGACTAACATAAAGAAAATAAAACAGGTATTAAGTAAATATAAGTAGCCAGGTCGCATCGCAGGTAGGTAAGGTAAGAGGTAAGTTCAAAGGTTCTATTGTTGTTGCGCCATAAATAATAAATTAGACACTTTGTGATTAGCAGATGTAACAAGCCGCCGCCGTCGGAATTCTGGCAAATTTGATGAATGAATAAGGTAGGTATAGTACAAAACCCTGTTTTGCGGAAAAGGGCTACAAAACAGGATAATAAAAATGACGAAATAATAAGTAAATGAGACCGCACTGGCACCTTCTGACCAGTTTTCAAATTGTTTTGTTAATGTTTCCCACGCCCACCACCCTTTGCACTGCACTTGCTATTCTGCATTTTTTAAGTTTAAACTCTAAGTATTCATCTATTGCAATTTGCATCGTTTACATCTCAAGTCAAGTTCGTATCACAATCACATACGTATAACAAGTATAATCAGTAGTTGCGTTTGATATATTTTAATTGGAACTTGCAAGTTCGCTGTTCGCAGTTTAGTGTAATAAGTAAATAAAGTAGGAAAAGGAGTTGCAATGCCAAAGCAATATTCCCGAAAATTTAATCAGAAGTGGTGCTCTGAATCTTGGGCAAAAGGTTAGTAGTGCTAGTTATGTAGTTATTTTGGTTTATTTTGCATGTGCCATGTCGTCAGCGGAAAAAAAATCCAATGAAAAAAAAACTACGGAAAAAAAATCCAGGAAAAAACAGCCACGGAAAAAAAATCCAGGAAAAAACAGCCACGGAAAAAAAATCCTACGGAACAAAAATCCACCGGAAGTATAATCCATAGAATAATAATCCATGGAAACATAATCCATGGAAAAATAATCCATGGAAAATTAATCTATGGAAAAAGTACAGGATTTACCATCCAAGGAAAAAACGGAAAAACATCTACGGAAAAATCTGTATGAGAAAAAGGGAAGTACCTAAACCTGTGATAGCGTTACGTAAAAAAAAACACAATAAATGCAAAATATAATAAGTTTTAATAACAACTAGGGCCAGGGCGTACTGTTGACAATACAAAATATGTATAAAGAAATGAAGTATAATAGTTTCAATGAACTATGTAAATCGAATAGTATGACCTACGGCTAAAATGAAATCTTCCATAGTTCGGGCCCCGTCTCTGTATTCTACGCAAAGGGTGTTTAGTCGTCTCTGCAAGTTTTCAGTTGTGGTGCATTTTAGTATATTAGTATTAATTTAGTCAGTTTAGTGTAATGTGTAATAATTGAACTATACAGGGTGATTCAAATTCAAAGGCCACCATGGGGATCTCGGGAACTGTAAGAGATAGGTAGAGGTAGTTTACATTTGACAAAGTTACCCTTGATGGTAACATCATCTATTTTTAATAAGAAATAACGTTAATTCGTAAAAACGCAAGAAACTACTTACGTACGTTACTTAAGACAAAGGCAAAAAAGATATTTTTTAGGCTATCATCACAAAAACGTTGATTTTGTGGTCGCTTTTGCGGCCATAAAGTTTCACTTTATTGTACGCTTCTGTCAAACTTTACTTTATTGTACACATCTGTCAAACTGTACCTACTTATTTGAAACTGATGTGTGAGAACCAGTAATCTGTTTGATAGAAAGCGTCTATCTGGTCTGTCCTCATCAAGGATTGGGTCCATCCACGTGCGTTTTTTTCATTTTCAGACTTGTAGGAATGTTTCACACTATTTTGCGTAATCACAATGTTCACATTTAAAATTATAGTTTGACGTTTCAATCTTTGCTGCTTGCAGAGACCTTTTTGAAGTGTAGAACCAAAACATGAGGAAGATGTTGTTGCTTACATTATTATACGAAAAATCACCAGCAATTAACCGAGAACACAAGTAGCTACCTATACCTACCATCAAAGTAGGTAATCAGGTTTCTAATAATTGTACGTTAACTATAAGGTCTTGGAAGCCACAGTTACGAAGGACCTATTGCATTTGACATTATTAAAATCTTGTGCAACCGAGGAAGTTGCGATTGTACTTTTACTCTCAAACGCCTGCTTTTATATCATATATGGCTTAGGGTCGCAAGCGCAACGCTTGCAGCTTCCAAAATTTCATTTAGGGTATCTGGACTGTCGCTATCACCCATTTTGATACGCACAAAACACACGCAAAGATGCTAATTATAATTACATATGACAGGAAATGCTTTGTTTTTAATTGTCTAAGATAACTATGATTTTCAGAAAAAATATGTTTATGAGCAAATTTTTGAATTCTTTTTTGATGATCGCCTAAAAAATGTTGTGTGCACCTTGGCCAAAAGTGATTTGTTAGGCCTCATCTGAATTGCGGCCTCGGCTGCCGCCTCGGCCACAAACAGCAGCTTCGGCCAAAAAAGATCACTTTTACGGCCTTGGTACACAAATAACTATTACAAGCATTTGAAGAATGCAAGTAAGAGGATGAAGAAAAGAATGCATTAACCCATCGTTAAGTAACAATCCTGATAATTGCCTACAATATAATTTAGAAAATTAAGCCAGAAAAGAACACTGTTCCTTTAATTTAATATACATTCTTTTTTCCTGACTGTTTTTTCCAGGATTTTGTTTCCGCTGACTTTTTTTACCTGGCTTATTTTTCCGCTGGTTTTTTTTCCGTGCCTCTTTTTTCCTGGATTTTTTTTCCGTAGTTTTTTTTTCATTGGATTTTTTTTCCTAGATTCGTGCCATGTTTATCAAAGCCTAGCTGTATTTTATTATTTTTTCTATATTTAAAGACACTCAATTATGTTTAGGTTGGCTTATGAAGAGTGGCGACGATGACCTGCAAGATGCATATTGCAAGCTTTGCAAATCTGCATTACGGGCCCACATTACCGATTTAAAGAAGCACGCAAATTCCATTGCACATAAAAGGAGGGCAGCAGATTTGGTTCCTGCGGCGAATAAGATAACGTCTCACATGCAAATTCAGGTTACAAATGAGCAGAAAGAAAGTGATCTTAGGATTTCCCATTACGTCGCAATGCACACATCAATTAGGAGTGTCGACCATCTAACCGATCTCATTAACAATGTCATGAATTCTCAATTTCCAACGTTTCGAGCCATTCAACTTCATCGAACAAAGTGTTCCCAAATAATAAAGAATGTGATTGCGGTAAGTTTAATGGATGAGCTAAAAACAGACATTATTTCAAATAATAGTAAATATTCTCTAATATTGGATGAGTCTACGGATGTGTCTGTGATCAAATATTTATGTGTTTGCATTAGATATTTTAGTAAAACTAAACAAGAATTCGTCACTGATTTTTTGGGACTCATACCTTTAGAAAGCGCTACCGCGCAATCATTGTTTGATAGTCTAGTTAATTTTATACATAGTTTAGGGTTTAATTTAGATAATTTAATAGGTATAGGTACAGATGGGGCCAGCAACATGTGTGGGAGAAATAATTCAGTTTATACTTTGTTACGATCAAAAATTCCACATTTGCAATTAATAAGATGTATTTGCCACTCATTAAATCTAGCTGCTTCAAAGGCTTCCGATGAATTGCCTGCAAGTGTAGAATTTTTATGCCGTGAAATATACAACTGGTTCAGTTGCAGTCCACAAAGAAGGGAACAGTATAAACAATTGTACAATTTGCTATCGGAAAAGAAATTCCAAAATTTTGTACAACTGTCATCAACCAGGTGGTTAGCCAGGTACAATGTAATAGACAAAATATTAAACCACTGGGATGAGTTAAAAATACATTTTAGCGTAGTAGTAAATAAAGAGAAATGCTATACAGCCAGACAATTAAAAGAAATTCTCTTTGATGACGCAAATTTATTACTTTTAAAAATTGTTAAACCAATATTGCAGGAATGTAATCGTTTGAACATAACGTTCCAAAAAAATTATATTAATATTGGTAAATCATATCAAGATTTAGACTCCTATTCTTGAACCGCTCGATAAAAATCGGTGAGTGGGTAACTTTGTCATCGGTGACTCACTCACTCACCAAATTCCGTATTCTTGACACTAATTGAAAACCGCTCGAGTTTGTCAACTTGGCACCACTGTATTCTCACTTTTTTCTCATGTCACTTGTTTGAATCTGTCAAATTGTGATTCATTGCGCTTGCGTTTGTAATTTTTGCGATTTATTCAAATTTAAAATTAAAATATGTCTCGCGCTTCAGAAGAGCAAAAGCTGATACTTGTTCAGTTTTTAAAAAAAAATAAAAACGTCGTGGCAGGGAAAACGTCACCTAATTTTACCAACAAAAATATACACGAGAAGTGGAAGACGGTTGCAGCATCTTTGAATAGCACTGGAAGGCCTTACAAAGATTGGAAAAATTGGCGAAAAGTAATGTTTTCATTAATATGCAACTCAATACCTTATTAAAGCTATATATATTGTTGCAATTTTAGACTTGGCAAGATTTATATTCTCGCGTAAAGGCGAAAGCTGCCAGAATCAACCGGTCAACAAACCAAACAGGTGGCGGTCCCCCCAGTGATGAAAAATTGACCACATTCGAGCAGGATATTGTGGACACTTTTATCAAGCCGGTAGTGGTAGAAGGAGATTCATTAATTAAAGAAAGTGTCTGCAATTTCCATGCGAATGATACAAGTATATAGGCTACGATTTTTTAACAACTTTCACGTTACAATTTTTCCTTGTCCTTTTAGCCACATCCATGATCTCCAATTCCAGTGGTGCAATTGTTCATCCCATAATATTGAACCCTGTTGACGAAGTGATTTTTTTCTTATACAGTGTAGCACTGCTTCAAGACCAGATCGACAAAAGATTTTTTGGACTAGTCACTTCCTTCCTGAGAAAATACCCTTTCGTCGGTCTGTAGTGATTGTGTCTACTAGTTTATGATTATTCTATTGTGCACATTTGAAATGTACATCAACACATGTATTTCAGTAGGTGAGAACCTATTTTATACAGAATTTCTTATATAATCACACGCCAGCTCTAGTGATTATGACGATAAGTAATAAGCTAAACTAGAAAATAACTATACAAGCATTGATCTATATTAAATGTGAGTGATTCGTACAGAGGTTAACCACTATCTCCTACAAAAACGTACAACACGTTTTATCATTTCATTGATTTTATTGAGAATGTACTAACCAAGTAAAAAATAGGTTCCTCGTCTCTCTGCATGGATGGTACGCATTACCTCTTGGACATTAGAATTATTCCAAATGAATGCATCGTGGGTACTTCCAGGATGAGATGCTTTTACGTTCAATATCTTAAGATTTGAATCGCAAATGAGCTGAACGTTTATCGAATGAAATCCTTTGCGATTTATGTACAAGTGTCCTGGTCGATCGGGATCTTCCGCGGGGGGCGCCACAATTGCCACGTGAGTACAATCTATACAGCCGACAACACCAGGGAAGTTGTACTTTTCGAAAAAACCCATTCGTACTCGGTCCAGTTCCTCGAAGTTATGAGGGAATCTTACAAATCGATTGAAAATCGCTGGGACATTGAAAGCATCGCTCACTTCACTGATGCATCGACTTACAGTCGGTTGGGAGACAGACATGAACAAGTTGGAGCCTACATCCATCTGATAAGATCCCGAAGCAAAAAAGCGTAATGCAATCAATATCTGCCATATAAGAAAAGAAACCAATAAGCTGTAAGTGGAAAATTTTCTTTACTTACACGAATGGGAATCTCCAAATCTGAAGCTCGATTTGTTGGTCTCATATGGGGGGACAACACCTCCACAATAATCCTAAACAGTTCCTTGGGAAAACGAAACATGTTTTTAAACTGGACATCGCTAAGAATGGCAATTGCGTCAGCCCGGGGTCTTTGAACACGGACAACTTCTTCTGCTTCCTCTTCGGCGTCCAGCAAATCCAACATAACCAGTTCGTCCATTTTAATTTCTTGAATGAATCTTTATATACTTAGCAAAACTGTGGTAAAAACAGAGGTGTAGAAATTGTACACTTCACACGGATTATGCACACTTTCGCGAGCAAAATGATAATCGTTAAAAAGAAGGAAGTTTAATAAACAGTTTCGTATAAATAAATAATAAAAATCGCCTAGAAATCACAGGAGAACGAGCACGAAAATTTATCAAAAGCGAGGTTAGATTTCATTCATAAATCATATAAACACTGAGAAACAAGGTGAAGGATGCATAAAATACTCACGAAAAGCGTGACGGTTTTATTTATTGCCTATACTTTAGGAAAATATACGAGTAAGATCACCAAAAATCAGTTTAAAAGGATCGCACAACTCAAGTCACTGAAAAAAAACTGATCGACTGAAAGCGCTCGACATGTGACAGTGTGAGTCACCCACTCGAACGGTTTAAAGCGTCAAGAATACGAAAATATGAAAATCGCTCGAGATGACGTCATACTCACTCACTCACACGGTAGTCACGCGTTCAAGAATAGGGCCCTAAAATATCATTTACTTATCTCCTAGCAAAAAAAATTATGAAACCAGTGTTTTTAAATAGTGGATTGCAAGTAATAGTTGAGAATATCGATAACCAATTGGCTTTTATTCAACCCGAAGATTCGGATTTCGGGGTTGATTATTTCACAATGCTAAATAAGGTGAAAATTAGTTCAGAAAACAAAATTTGTGTACAAAACAAAGCATTTAACTTTATTCACAAATTACTCGCAGAAGTGATTAGGCGTTTACCAGAAAACATGGAGTACTTTAAAAACTTATAAGCTTTTTTTCGCCTGAGCACTGCCTTTCACCAGCAGTACGATGCAATTTTATCGATTTGCCATTTTTAAAAATATTTGCAGATAGCAGTAAACTTTCTTTAATGGAGACTCAGTATAATAAAATGTTAAGTATTAACTGGTCCGAGATATTCGGCGAAAATGTATTAAGTAATACATTTATGTTTTGGGCTAAAATGTACACTTATACAGACGCAGGAGGTTCTTTTATTTTTAAGGAGTTAGCGGACTTTGTCCTAACATTGTTATCTTTGCCAACTTCAAACGCTGTAGTTGAACGTGTATTTAGCATTATGAATGCGGTAAAGACAAAGTTACGTAACCGAATGCAGTTTGAGATGCTGTCTAGTTTATTGCGCATTCGGGTACGATCATATAGGGACGGAACGTGTTGTAATGCGTTTAAAGCCACTGCTGAAATGTTACAGCTTTTTAATAGTGACATGTACATTAATCGGCCAAGCACTAATACTTCGCAAACTCATGCTTTAGAAGAAGCAGATATAGAAATTCTATCGGCATTTGAAGAATTTAATGTACCGTGCATTTCAATTATTGAATAAGATTACCTATGTTATGTAAAGATGTAATAAATTTAATTAAAATACCAATAAAATGATTTTTTAATTGTGCGTTTTTTTTAAATTGTAAGGTTGGCTACATTTGGCTAACAGGTGGCGCTTATGTTGGCGATACTGATGAAAAAATACTTGGTAACACTGACGTCGGGCGCGGTCAGTACTTGGATGGGTGACCGCTTGGGAACACCGCGTGCCGTTGACTCCTTTTTTTTTTCTAATTTTCGCTTCCTTTTGACACATATTTAGCGATACTACTTTTACACTTTGCGAAATTTAAAATTGTTTCGTTTTGTGCATTTTTCGGGACGTTTGTATTCCCTTTGCGATTTTAACGAACTCTCCATTATTCATCGAAATATTTATTTACGTTCGATTTGAAAAGTGCTCAAAATTGGTAAATTTGCGACACGTTTGAATCCTTTGCGTGCATCTCTTTGTTCTTCTTCTGAGGAATAATTTCTAGAATTATTTCCCTTAGATCACCATATTTCTCGACAACGGCCATACCACGTTGAAAACACCGGTTCTCGTCCGATCACCGAAGTTAAGAGCGCGCTGCCGGAGTGGTGGGGATCAGCGTAGAAAACACACTTAAAACATGCCTTTAGATTTTTGTACAATTTTTAAAAACCGTTTGTGGTATCAGCCCAATTTTTTTTTATATTAATCAGCAAGGACCAGCGCAGGAGGTAACGAATTTTCATCGATCTACATTGGCTATAAATAGGTTAATTACATTTTTGAAAATGGGCAATTTTAATTTTTTATGAAATCAAATCTCCATGAATTTTCGTCATTGCCTTCTTGGGGTCATTACAAAGATAACACATAAGTTTCAAGTGATTTTATGGCAGGCGCGGATCCAGAAGAAGTTTTCACCGGGGGCGATTAAATAAAAGTAAATACAATGTGTATTATTACCACACAGTATAAAATATAGTCACACCATACTACACCAAACTACTCTTACTCCGTGTCCATATCCATACATGTACTTTGGTGTTAGCTTTACACCATGTGCACGGTGTTGACTTTGTAACACATTACAGAGTCATTTTTCCACTTTATTGTTGTGTTAAAATCTACTCTGATCTATTGAGAACTTCACACCAATCGGATAAAATCCAGGATAATATATAACTCCATTTCAGTGTCACTTGACCATGTAAGTTAGTGACTTTAATTAAGCCGTAGAGTAACTTGACATTATGATGGTGTAGCAATTACACAATGTGTTGTCACTTTCAATCGTAAGTGGTGAGGTCATTATCTGATTTTGGTGATTATTAACCAATATTGGAAGTCAATTTTTACTCCAAAACAGATTTAATATCACCGCGTTACTGTGTCTTTTCAACTTGTATAAATGATTAATTCACATGGAAGGTGTAAATGATTGATAATGGGTTTTCACCGTTCACATTATTTCATAATGAGTAGGTACAACAGCTATACCTAACTTATTTCAACTTCAAAAAGAGCTTATCAAAAAAGATATATCTACTTCTGTAGGTACCTAATTCTAAATTCTATACCTAATATTAATAACTTATACATTATTTTGAATTTCAAGACAAAATACACTTAATGCTAAGTCAAGAAGTATAAAAAATATTGTAAATGAAGGTAACATAGTTATAAGTATATCATACCCGTATTACGTATAATATGAAAATTTAACAAAATTTATACTTTGGAACAATACACCAAGTTGTTAATTTAGAACGTAATAAATACTTTTCAAAGGGTTCTTTATAAGTTAAATTTTCTATTTTTAAAAGAAAACATTCAGATTCTAAATTTTCGATAATGTAAACACATTTTACTTCATCATATTGTCGTGTTTTCCACGGTTTCGCCACTAAATATGGAGTTCCATCTGATAGAATAAGATCAACAATAAGGGAAAACTCAGGGAGGGCGGCCTTCATTCCCCTACATATGAAATAGCCTGATTTATAAAAAAAAGCCACCAAAAGACAACCACTTTAGTACACCAATATTTTTTTGGTTAGGAAACAACGATTTATAAATTGTGCTTTGAACAAGAATGTTTATCATAGGCCCGTACTCCATATGGGGTTCCATAATTTTATTATTCCACTGATGGCTCATATTTATTTGATGCTTATGTGACAACGTATTGCAAATAGCCGTAAAATTTTTTAGTTTGGGTACCAAATTTTTGAAATATCCATGTTTCGCCTCAAATCTCATAGTCCATAGATTAACTAATGGACCTAATGATTTCATAATCCGACAGTAATGAAGAAGCATATGATGTTTGGGTAGTCTGCGTTCATCAAAGTTATTATCAAAGAATTTAAGATGATTTTCAATAAGGCGTTCTAGCTTTTCTAGTTCTAGTTTAGTTATGCGTGGTGAAAGAGCAATTTGTGTTATTGATATTATGGAAGAAATTAAATAAAATTTTGTTTTTAAATCGTCATCTAATAGATCTTCTAATATTATTGGAATAAATCTGATTAAGCACCACGTTTGGGCAGCTCGTTGTCCAATTAAATGCCCTGGTTTATCTAATATTATTGGACTTGGTTTATTATTCCTATCTGTTTTACCAAAGGGAAATGCTTGTAACCTCGAATTAATATCACGTATAGTTGCTAGTTTTTTATCAACCAATAGCTTTAAGAATATTTTAATTTCGTAAGGAGCAATGCCTTCTAGGATATCGTGCATTGGATCCACTGAAGCAGAATCAAAAATATTAAAATATTTTAAGTCACATAACCCACTACGACATTTAACGCCAAGTACTTGCTTTTCATCTTTAGCTTGATTACAATGAAGCTCATAATTATTCATGTTCCGTAGTAAAGAAACATCTTCTCGTGTTAATGATTGGCAAGTCTTTTTATCAGCAGTACAAATTCGGCAAAAATTGTTGGCTGAAAAGCTCTCAACCATTCCCAATAATACATTACCACCTAGATTATCGTGTGATAAAGCAACAACCGAGCCAAAAATTGTTTTATTCTGAGGTTCGATAAAAATACCTTGAGTTTCTAAAACTTTAATATC
>NW_022170249.1:31358448-31359032 GCF_008802855.1 Photinus pyralis
AAGATCGTAAAGGGAAAATGCATCCCGTGTTAAGAAAATATCCACAAAACAAAAGAAGGGATCCAAAACATACTAATTTTCAATTCTTTCAAAATTGACTGTAATTAATAATTGTTTAAGATATAACCCAAATTAAATTTGTGTTTATTAATAAGGCGGCGCATATACAAATATCAACAAATTAATTCTTTTGGCAATGGCACCCTCTCCGCCACTTCAATTCATAGACAGAGTATAATGTGGGGGAGCACCATCTTGCTGAAAGTGCAAATTTTCTTCATCTTCCAGCATGTCTTTATTGCTGCCCACTTGACTCCACTAGATTTTGTGTACAGAGAGTCTATCACTTCTTCCAATAGATTCTAATATAATTCTAAGAATGGCGGCGCAATAATTTGCTTCCCAAGAATATCAGTCTAAACATTGATTTTTTTCGGAAATTGGGTGCGAGCTTCTCGAAACAAGTGTGGATTTTCGTTATCCCAGTAGGCACGTACAATTCGTCACTAAAGTAGATCGTTTTTGGAAAACTTAGGATATTATGTGTTAATTATTGTTTGGGGCATTAATTCAGAGAAGTCAAC